>NC_133329.1:129141538-129449585 GCF_042186555.1 Aquarana catesbeiana
TTTGTTTAGCAGCAGTGTTCTCTCTGAGCTATTTTGTTCTTTCCCTCCCTTATCGAAGGTTGCTTGGTACATCCCATAGTAGGCTGACATGGGGAGGTCTAGGAATAAGGAAAGTTGTTGCCCATACTTACCGTAATTTTCCTTTCCTGGATCCTCCCCATGTCAGCCGGGGATTCCCACCCTATCTTCCGTCGCGAGGAAGGGTATTTGAACATTGAGCTGGTCCAACAGCCGCCCTTTATGGGCTAGAAAAAAGGTGGTCCTGGAGGGGTCAGAGGGGGCGGAGCTGACCCATAGTAGGCTGACATGGGGAGGATCCAGGAAAGGAAAATTACGGTAAGTATGAGCAACAATTTTCCTTAATACTGGCATTTTTAATAAATGTATTTATTTTTATACTAGCAATGGCAGCGATCAGCGACTTATAGCGGGTCTGCGATACTGAAGTGGACAACTGACACTTTTGACTCTTTGAGGTAACCAGTGACACTAATACAGTGATCAGTGCTAAAAATATGCACTGTCATTGTACTAATGACACTGACTGGGAAGGGGTTAAACATCTAGGGTGATCAAAGGTGTAACTGTGTGCCTAACCAGTGTTTTTGTGTACTGTGTGCTGCTTTCGCTAAGTAAAGCGATGGGTTTTATTCCCTGCTTTGCAGGAACACAAAATCCATCACTTTCCCCCTGTGAGAACGGAACTCTGCCTTATTTACATAGGCAGAGCTCCGCCCTTTGTCTCTGCCTGACGATCGGCGGGTGCCAGCGGAAATTCATTACCCAGCACCTGCAGATAATCACCGTAATCAGTAATCACAGCAATCAGTAATCACAGTAGAAGTTGCCCTCCAGCAGCATGCGTGCACGTGCTCCCTATGCTGAAGTGCAGAATCATGTATATACTGTATATACAGTATTTGATTCTGCACAGAATGGCTGCCCCATAGCAGTATATCTGCTATGGGGTGGTTGGAAAGCAGTTAAGGCTGTAGATTTTTTGCTTTCATGCGTTCTTCATGCTTCCCCCTGACACCAAACCCCCCCTCCTGTTATACTCACCTGAGCCTGATCCCGATCCAGTGATGTACACGAGAGCAGAAGCTCCCCCCGGTCTCTTCCTCCTCATTGGCTGAGAGCCATTGGCCATTGGCCCCCGCTGCTGTCAATCACAGCCAGTGAGGAAGGAGTGGGGGGCAGGGTAGAGCTGTGCAAATGCCCCCAGAGAAAGCAGCTGTTATAAGGACCTTCATAGCAGGATCACTAGGTATTATTTTAATGAATGCTACAGATTTTAAAAAGATTGAAAACAACTTTTAAAATGATGATAACATTTTAGTGATTGGGTTCACATATACTTTGATGTTATGTGTACAATGCCAGCTATGATCAAGATGAAGAGCGACTTATTAGAGAGACAAGATCGCTGATATGGGGGTTGTATTTTAGGTGCTTTATCATGCATCGGAGTTCAAAGGAGCTGTATCAGCTTTTTTGTGAGGATAAAAAGTATTTGTTTTGAACGTAATGGCTTCTTAGGATAGCAAAGCAGAAATTATGTGTGTGTTTCATGGAATATGGTGATCATCAATTACTAACGCGCAGAAAAAGTGTGGGCTGCAGAGCTGGCAATTAACTTCTTTTCTGACACCGCCTCCATGCATGGGGGAAAGAGTTCTATTAAATGAAATATTAAGTATAAAATAAAAGATCATCTGGAGGGTTTGGCATTTCTTTGTGTGTCTTGTTTTTCATGTGATAGTAAATTAAAAAAAAGAGTTTTGTCTGTAAATGCAAAAATAGGCACAATCTGTTGCCATCAGGCAAAACTCTTGAAAAGGCACTTGGGTCAGCATCAGTAACCCCCCCCCCCCCCCGTCAGTGGTCAGTTGGGTGGGTCTGGTGCACTTACCCCATCTATGGTGGGCAGCTCTTCTCCCGAGCTTCACCGGCGGCTTCCCTTGCGCGGTGGTGGTGGCTTTCCCTTCCCCTGCTTTCCACGGACATCAGGTGGCTTCCGTTTCCTCCCTCCTCCTTCAGCCAATCGGAAAATGGGTCTCTTCTGATTGGCCAGAGTGAGGATCAGTGTTTCAATAGCGAATATTCATTTACTCTTGTAACACCTGTGTGGGCTCCTGACACAATGCTCTGGGCCACAAGCCCACCCTATTTTGAAGCCTATTAGAGCCTCTGGCTCTAATCAGGTGCTTCAAAAAACCACCCTGCCGCTGTAATTCACGTGCCCAGGGTCCTGAAAGGGGTCGGACGCATAAATAGGGGGTGGCGGTATCTTGTCAAAATAGCGGCCGTGGATAGAGCATGGGGATGGCTGCCGTGGATTGAGGGGGCGGCGCTCCAGCGCCTCTAATTGACGGGCTGCCACGGGCTGCCACTGGTCAGCCACGCCCATGCGAGGAGGAAGGGACCTGCTGGCATTTCAGGCATAAGTTCATCCCCATGAAACAATAGCTAATAGGCAAAGGTTTTTACCCCTTCATGACCAGGCCATTTTTTGCTATTTGGCACTGGGCTACTTTAACTGGCAATTGTGCGGTCATGCAACATTGTACCCAAATTATATTTATATAATTTTTGTTTTCACACAAACAGAGCTTTCTTTTGCTGGTATTTGATCACCACTGGGTTTTTGATTTTACAAATGAAAGAAGAAAAATTTTGAGAGAGAAAGAAAAAACAATATTTTGTCATTTCTGTTATAAAGCATATCCAATAAAGTAAAATGTCCTTATAGATTTAGGTCAAAATGTATTCTGCTACATGTCTCTGGTTAAAAAAAAATCCCACTTATGCCCCGTACACACGGTCGGATGTGCGATCGGAGTGTTTTGTCATAAATTCCGACCGTGTGTGGGCTCCATCGGACATTTTCCATCGGATTTTCCGCCACACAAAGTTTGAGAGCAGGCTATAAAATTTTCCGACAACAAAATCCGATCGCGTCAATTCCGACCGTGTGTGGACAATTCCGACGCACAAAGTGCCACGCATGCTCAGAAGAAATTCCGAGACGGAACAGCTCGGTCTTGTAAAATTAGCGTTCGGAATAGATATAGCACTTTCGTCAGGCTGCAATGTTAAAAATTGTTTAATGCAGCGCACTCTCTTCTTCTTTATAATGTGAGAAGAATGAAGTTGTTTTGCTGCTAATATTCACACAGAGTTCTTACAAACTTCTTTCTTTATTATTTATCACAGGGGTCTCAAACTGGCGGCCCTCCAGCTGCTGCGAAACTACAAGTCCCATCATGCCTCTGACTGAGGGAGTCATGCTGGTAACTGTCAGCCTTGCAATGCCTCATGGGACTTGTAGTTTCGCAACAGCTGAAGGGCCGCCAGTTTGAGACCCCTGATTTATCATGATTTCATCAATATATTTTGATTTGTCACATCTGACAAAAAAGCAATATGTTTATATTTTTGGGTTTGTATTTTTTTCAAGCCTGATCGTGTTTTTTTTATTTATTTATTTTTTTTACTCCAGAATAGTTTTGGGTGTGTTTTGTGTGTCAAGTTACCACAACACGATTATTATCTTATAGTATTTAATCTCTAGGAGATTGCTTGGTGTTGGTGTCTCTTGTTAATTTCACATTGTATTTTTGAAATGTACCTGCCTCCTCACAAACAAACTGTCCTTTTTGAATGAAAACACACATAGGCAATTATAATTGAAACAAAAATTCCTTTATTAAGAGATCCGAATCAAACAAAGAGGGAGGCAATGCTGGAGAAACAGCAGAAATTGGCGAAGGCTTTGGTTCCCAGGGCACACATCAATTATTTTAATGCAAAATTGGTGGCCTGAGGAGTCCATATCTAAGGGAGCGCAGTCTGGTCCAGAAGTCCAAGAGATCATGAAACCAGCAGATGACATGTGTCCCCCAGGCTGTGGTCATACAAGAGCCTGCATCTTTTGCCAGACCAGACTGAATCCAGGGCCATCACTCTCTGGTCTTCCTTCCCCGCTTCCTTCCACACTGTGGTTCTGGTGGTGGAGTTGTTGCAGGAGGAGGAGGAGGAGGATGGTCCAACTCACACAGGTGGGCTTTGGGCGTGATTTCGCCCCTCACCCCCTTGTTTAAAACTTTATAAAGAAGGTCCTCACACATGAGGCGTTGGCCCTCCTGCATGCCCTGCAGTTTGGTGGCGGCCATGCAGGCAAAGGCCTCTTCAGGAGTGGGTAAGGCTCTTAGGGACGCAGAAGCCTCCTTAATGAGCCTGAGCGCTGAATCCTGCACGTGACTCCCCTTCCTGGGTCTTTTGGTTGGAAGGCAGAGGGGAGGAACCTGCGATTCGGTCAGGCTCCTACTAGGCCCGGCCTTCTCCTGGCTGCCACTTAGCCCCGCCTCCTCCTGGCTGCCACTTAGCCCGCCTCCTCCTGGCTGCACTTTCCCCCGCCTCCTCCTGTGTGCCACATTCCAGAGCCTCCTCCTGGCTGAGGTCTTCCTGTGTATGAAAAAAGGACATTGTTTGAGTTTTTCTTCATCAATCACACACAATTTTCACCTCATGACTGTTGCTAATTGAAAGTTAACAAATATAACAGACTATCATTCTGAGCCCAGCATTTTTCATTCTTGTCCCAATTATTTTTACCCACTACTGTCTATTGATATGTAAAACACTTTATTAAATCGGCAATTAGTGCTCAATAATAACATCTAGTAAACATCATTTATTTATTGACCAGAAATCTGTCGAACAATGCTATACCTGGCTCCAGCTGGGCTCCTCCACTTCTTCCTGGCTGTAAGTCCCAGGTTGGACATCGGAAGCTTCAGCTGGGGTGGAAGATAGGGTGGAAGGAAGAGTGGAAGGAAGGGTTGAGAGGGATTCCCTGACTCCAGTCTGGGCTGACAGAAATCTCAGTCTCTCATAGTACCACAGCCTGGGGACATAAACGTCATCTGCTGCAGTTCCTGATCTCTGGGAATCCGTGACCTTCTTGCGCTCCCTTAGATAAGTGCTCCTCAGGCCACCAATTTTGGCTTTTAAATAGGGGATGGTTGCCGTGGGGACCACCGGCTTCACCAACTCCAGCAGTTTCTCCAGCGCTGCCTGCCTCTTTTGTTTATTGTTGTATTGGGGGTGTTTTATCTGCCATAGACAGGGCAGCTCCTTGTATTTGTCTATGAACAGGGGGAGAAAGTTGTGATCATTGAAGCCATCCATTTTATCTGCAAGATACAACACAAGACAAACCCTAATGTCAGGCGAATGCTCCTAATCTTGTCAAAATATAGGCCTCAATCTAGAAGCAGTATAGGCCAAGTTTAAATCTTACCTTCGTTATCACGATCGGCGCCTCTGATACTCCTTCCTCCGCTCACAGATTGTACGTACACGTGTTACGCTTTAAATACACTGCACATGCGTGAAACTCCGCCTGTCTCTGACATTCTTTCTAGTCTACTCCCTGCCCCTTCTCGTTTGGTGCAGTGGGGGAAGAGCACATGGCGGAGACACAGCAGGTGCGTGCTAATTACAGCAACAAGGAGGAGGAGGAGGAAAGCCTGGAGCCAGAAATGTCCCGATCCCGGAAGAGACGATTTAAGGCCTCAAATATGTCCTTTGGGGAGATGTTGGAGATGGTGGACATCCTGAAGAGGGCCAACTATGACGGGAAGTATGGCCCTTACCCCAACCCCAATGTCAGAAAGGCCAAGATCATGGCGAAAGTAGTCAAGAGTCTGCAGAAGAATTTCGGGGTACAACGATCCAAGGATCAGCTCAGGAATCGGTGGTCAGACCTCAAATTAAGGGAGCACGATCAGTACAGAAGGATCAGGAGAGTGCTGCAAAAAAGTAAGTAGTTGTCCTGTGTTCCTATTCTTTATTTTTCTAACGTTCGTGCTGCTCCATGTGCTTTTCTTTACTGTTGTACAGTTTAAAATGGCAACTTTCATGTTCATGGGCACATTGTTCGTTCATATGAAACATTGTTCGGCATAGAAAACCCCATTGTTTTGGCCATATGCATTTGAATACATTTTTTTCTGGCCTACTTCTCTTAAAATAATTTTGGAGTCTAGATGGGTTTGTATCTAGAATGTAATGCAAACTAGATTCTGTGTAAGGAGAGGACACTCAGCAGCAGTTTACACATCTGGACACTGGAGCTAGTGTGGGACACAAGAACACCCTTTTTATTAGGGGGCCCACACATGTGCTCCAGTGTATACTATAGGGGTGTCTCCATCTGTGAAGCTTGTACAAAACAGGTAGGTATTCAAGCTTGACAAAGGACAGAAATATTTCTTCATCTTGTAACTCTGCCAAACAGACAATTGTACCCCACTTCCAAGCAATGTTTCATATTCCTATTTCTGCCATCAAATATCTGTGTGCTAAGTATACCTATTTTTTTTGGACATAGGGGAGAAAAGACTCAGAGGACACCGCTCATCAGAGGAGACCACAGACCTCCCACCTCTGGAAGAAGGGGAAATCCCCCAAAGCCAGGCAGAGCAGGAGGAGGAAGACGTGGTGGAACTAGTCACCACAACAGGTGAGTGTCTGCAACCACAGGCTCAGGTAAGAGATGGATGCTGGCATATTTATAATACATGGGTTTTTTTTTTGTTTTTTTTTTGTAGGTGATCGTGATGTTGTGGATCCAGGTCATTTCACCAGTGAGAGTGCCCAGATCTTGATCGGGGAGATCATGGGGTGTAATAGGGACTTGGAAAACATCCAGAAAAACATCATTGAGGTTAAAAACAAAATGAAGAACATCATTGATGTTTTAGGGAGAGTTTAAAAGACCTCCACAAATCCCTGACTTTTTTGTGGTATTTGTAATGGAAGAATTTGTTACATTTTTTATTATTATTTTATTGTTATTTTATAGAAAAGCCAAATTTTGAAGATGCACACAGTGTGTCAACATGTGCTATCTGCCATCACGGGAGATCAATGTAGGCATTTTGGGGGTGCAACCCCTTCCTCAATAATAAAGTAGCTGTGAGGAAGGGGTTGCACCCCCAAAACACGTCCATTGATCCCCCATGATGGCAGCTAGCACATGTTGACATTCGGCAATTTGTGTGCATCTTCAAAATTTGGCTTTTCCAGGGGTGACTTCACCCCATCAGAACGCAATATCAAACACAGTTTCTAAATACTTATGTCTGATATTGCCTTCCATTTCTACAAAAGTTGAACTTTGTAAGTTCCAGATTTGTGTATTTCTTGTTGGTTTGAAACATGTCTGTTTTACCTTAAATGGACATTTCTACTTTTATTAATGTGACCCAAAAAATTGTTATACAAAAATCATGTTGGTTTGTTTTAAAAACCTTTTATAAATGCACACGTGATTGTGCTGATATTAAAAAGATTGATACTCAAGAATGTGTGGATTATTGTTTCAATGCTCCTTAAATTTTGTGGTGGTAAAATTGTGGTTTTCAGTGACAATGGTGGTTATTTCCTAAGGGCAAATCCACTTTGCACTACAAGTGCAGTTTCAGTGCAGTCTCAAGTGCACTTGTAGTGCAAAGTGGATTTTCCTTTAGTAAATAAAACCCAACAGTGCTTTTTTATGTTACACAATCACGCCTTTTTCAGGACTCCCCCACATTTCTAGGGTCAGCTAAAAGAAACACAAGCAGTATATGTCACCAAACATTTTAGTAGTTAAAATGCTTTTTTAATTTGAAAAATGTATCAGACATTGTCTGGCATATTGATGCCCCCCTACCCGCAAAGTATTCAAGGTATCTAAGACGGACCTCACGGGCACTCAGGGGGGGCAAGCCAGGACGGCCAGCCTCAAGTGCCATCAGGGTTGTTTCAGTTCCAGGAATTCTGGCCTCAGGCCCCACTGAGGCAGCATAGTTGGCAGAATTTTGCCTTAAAAAGTTGTAGAGAACACAGCACGCTAGGATGATATGATTCAGTTTATACTACGCCATGTGTATGGATGTAAGAAATAGGCAGAACCGGCTGGCCATGATTCCAAATGTGTTCTCCACCACTCTTCTGGCTCTGGCCAGCCAGTAATTAAAAACCCTCTGATCCGGGGTGAGGGTCCTCATAGGGAATGGCCGCATAAGATGGTCCCCCAGCGCAAACGCTTCATCTGCAACAAAGACGAATGGGAGTCCTTCCACATTGTCTTCTGGAGGTGGCAAGTCCAAGCTGCCATTCTGGAGACGCCTGTAGAACTCCGTCTGGGCGATGACTCCACCATCGGACATCCGGCCATTCTTCCCCACGTCCACATACAGGAACTCATAAGTAGCCGACACCACTGCCAACATCACAATACTATTGAACCCCTTGTAGTTGTAATAGAATGACCCCGGGTTGGGTTGTGGAACGATGTGGATGTGTTTCCCATCAATTGCCCCTCCGCAGTTAGGAAAGTCCCACCACTGGGCAAAGTGGGAGGCCACAGTCTGCCATTCCTGTGGCGTGGAAGGAAACTGTGAAGTGAACAAGAAAATAGAATGAATCATTTTGCACATGAACATGGAAAGCAGATTAGACACAAACATTCTTGACCAACATCAGTATAAAATTAATTTTATGGAGTATTTAAAGACAAAGGTATAAGGTCCACCTATCAGATCCCCCCCCCCCCCCCATGGGCCATTTGCAAAATTTTAGGGGGGGGGGATATGTTTGGGACAGGTAATCCTCTCCACTTCATTGAGAGATGAATGCCTAAATAATGTGTATTACTTTGGCCAGCCCCTCCTTACTTTACAATATTGGCAGCCCACTGGACAGGTAAGAATTGTCATAATACAAAGAGATAAATACACACTGTACAAATGGAAGCACATTTTTACATTCTGCTATTACCTATCAAGATAATAATAGGATACAAAAACTTGAAACAGTACCATTTGTAAGTATTCAGGCAGGCCCTTGCACTACATGCTTTGGGGAATATATCCATAAATATGACCACTAAAGAGGTGGGTATAGTGTGTATGGGTTTGCCAAAGTCAGCAGATAGAGGATTGGTATCAGCTGAGTTAGCAGTTGGGGAGGGAGGGAGGGTTCCAAATGATTTTGAGACACAAAAAAAAGCCTCTGGCACTCTGCCAGAATTTCAAACACACATCACAATTTTCTACATTTTAGAGAGTATTTAGGGTAAAGCACTACTATGGAGCTGACAAAATACATTGTTAATTGAGTAGACGAGGTGAATATAGGCCCAGGAGAGCATGCTGGGGAAGTAAGTGAAGGCAAATATGTATGAAGGACAAAAAAACCCCCCTAAAATTCCAGCATGCATGAGGACAAAGGGGACATTCACAGCATATTACAATCATGGTAATTAGGCAATGAGGAAAGAAATACAATATATTAACAAACATTATATACAATAAAATGTGATATTAAAGGATAAAAATCTTATCTTAATATAATCGTTCTGCAGGACCTGGATGATGGCAGAACAGGTCTCTGGGATAATGATCCCCAGAGCCTGGGGGGAGATGCCTGTTGAGAACTTGAGGTCCTGCAGGCTTCTCCCCGTCGCCAAGTACCGCAGGGTGGCGACGAGCCTCTGCTCCGGAGTGATGGCTTGCCTCATGCAGGTATCCTGCCTGCTGATATAGGGGGTCAGCAAAACCAACAAACGGTGAAATACGGGGTCCGTCATCCGGAGAAAGTTCCTGAAATCATCAGGATTATTCTCACGGATCTCACAGAGCAAAGGCATGTGTCAGAACTGGTCACGCTGGAGCAACCAATTCTTGGTCCATGAACTCCTCCCCACCCTGTTCATGGACTGGACTTGTGTCAAGGTAAGGACCCCAACACCAAGCCCCCACACAGCACGAACTCTACGATGAGTACGTATACGCAACATGGCTAGAAAATGGTCGGCTGCTCAGAACGAAGTAACAGAACGCACTGAAGAACAGCAAGGCCTGTGAAGAGCGACCTGAAAAACAGTAACAAACGAACAAGAACACAATGACAAAGTCACGCGTAACTCGCTGCATGCACTGAAGACCAGATACAAACCCACAAGCACAAACTGAACAGCAGAAAACGATCTGAAAACCACGAGTCTGAAAAAGCACGAATCATCTCTCACCAAACTTTTACTAACACGAGATTAACAAAAGGAGCCCAAAGGGTTCCGTGCTTGGTTCTAAACTGCCCTTTTATAGTCTCGTCGTACGTGGTGTACGTGACCGCGTTCTTGGTGATCGGAAATTTCGACAACTTTGTGCGACCGTATGTATGCAAAACAAGTTTGAGCCAACATCCGTCGGAAAAAATCCATGGATTTTGTTGTCGGAATGTCCAATCAATGTCCGACCGTGTGTACGGGGCATAAGTGTATATTAATTGGTTTGTGTAAAAGTTATAGCATCTACAAACTATGGTATATACATCTGAAAATGTTTCAATACTGATGTACTGACGGCCTATCTCATTTCTTGAGGCCCTAAAACACCAGGACAGTACAAATATTCCCCAAATGACCCCTTTTTGGAAAGTAGACAATATGAGCTAATTAGCAAGAGACATGGTGAGTTTTTTGAAGTAGTAATTTTTTGTCACATGTGTTTGGAAACTGAAGAAATTAAATGATTTTTTTTTTTTTTTTACTGTCATCAGTGCAGTACAGTGTCCTCATATGAGTGGTGTGGCAGTGATCAGGGAAACTGACTGATGACAGTATGTAAAAAAAAAAGATTTTTAAACTTTTTTATTATTTCCAATTTTTAAAATTTTTTAATTAACATTCGGTCATTAGAGTAGTTAAAATGATTGTAAGGGTTCGTTTAAAAAAAAAAAAAACATATCATATTTACCTCCACTGTGCAGTTCGTTTTGCACAGAGTGGCCCCGATCCTCTTCTGGGGTCCCTCGGAGGCTCTCTCGGCTCCTCTCCACATCAGATAACCCCCTAGGAGAAGCGCTCTCCTGAGGGGGTTACCTTGCGGGCACGCTCCCGAGTCCAGCATTCGGCGTCCATAGCCGCCGAATGTATGACTCGAACCCGTGTCATTGGATTTGATTGGCAGCAGCGGGAGTCAATGGCTGTGCTACTATCACACTATCCAATCAAGAGCTGAGAACCCTGGGCAGAGAGATGGCACGTCCCGGCCGGGTCAAGTTCCAGGGCTCAGGTACGTAAAACACGGGGGCTGGGGGGGGGGGCGTTCACTGCCAGGTGTTATTTCCCTTAATGCATAGGATGCATTAAGGTGAAAAAACACAAAGGGTTACAATCCCTTTAATTGTCACCATAGTGACACTGTACTACTCTGGGGGGTTGGATTATCAGGGATTCTTTTTTTTTTTACACTGTTATTGCTTATACAGTGATGATAATTGTATAAGCAATAGCTTTAGCTGTCATGGGGTTTCCAATTCATGAACAGCTTGCTTTTGATTGTAACCTGTGATTGGCTAAGCTGATCACATGGTACAGGTAGCCAGGTACCATGTGATTGCTGTGGGCCAATAACAGATCACAACAATAAGCAAGCTGTTCATGAATGGGAAGCCAGTCATGACAGATTTGTTTACATTGTTATCATGTGATCGGTATAACCAATCATAGCGATCACATGTTACCCGGTTTACCGGTTATCAGTAACTGGGATCTGCTGTGTTCAGTGGACACAGTGGTCACAGGGGGGCCACTGTAAAAGGTTAAAGTATCAATAAACTTGTTATACAGTATATATAGTATATGATATCATATTATCTAAAATAACTAATTTCTAATTATTACTATGTTTATATTTGTTTGCAATCCTTATAATAAGAAATACATGTGTTTCATAATGTAGAAATGCTTAGAAGTGAGATGGAAATGGTATGAAGTGTGTACTTAAGTGTATAAGTAATATTTTAATGTGGATCGCTACAAGGAAAAAAATGACATCACCTTAACCAAGGTCTCAAGTTTCAGATGCCATCACCAAAAATTAATAATCACAAATAATGCAACCAACCCCTCAGAGGATTATATCTACCGTATATACTCGAATGCCCCCTTGGCTTATACTCGAGTCAAGTACTTTTCAGCAAGCAGAGAATGACGTTTTCCGAACCGATTTTGGGACCCCGTATCTCGGGGCCACTTGGTGCTAGGAACCCCAAATTTGGTGTGCAAACCCAGTGGAACTAGCTGGGGATCCTAGCACCAAGTGGCCCCGAGATACGGGGCCCCAAATTCGGTTCGGAAAATGTCATTCTCTGCTGCAGAAAAGTGCTTGATATTTTCCAAACCGACTTGGGGCCCCTTATCTCAGGGCCACTTGGTGCTAGGAACCCCAGCTTGGATATGTTGTAGTGCTAGTTCCCCTGGGTTTGCACACCAAATTTGGGGTTCCTAGCACCAAGTAGCCCCGAGATATGGGGCCCCAAAGTCGGTCAACTGTGTCCATCTGCAGCAATGTAATTTCGGGACCCTTTTGGTCCAAAGTCCCCAAATTTTGGCTGCAGCTAAGGGGTATCTAGGAACCCTTAACTACCGAGTTTGAAGTTCGGGGGACCTAGCAAATGGACACAGTGAGGCATGCAAATGGGCACAGTGAGGCTGCAAATGGGCATTGTTGACTCTCTTTTCCACTTACAGTAGCTACGCATTTCTCACCCTAGGCTTATACTCGAGTCAATACGTTTTCCCAGTTTTTTGTGGTAAAAATAGGCCTCTGCTTATATTCAGGTCGGCTTATACTCGAGTATATACGGTATATATATATTCTCTAGATACAATACCATTTAAATTCATTCAATTTAAAGAATAAAAAGATTTTATCCGCTACATTTAATCATAGAAATTCACAGTTTATTCCCAAAAACGTAATACTGTATAGGGAACTCTGTCTTAGAGTGCCATCTAGTGGTTAATTTAAGTTATTAACTATGCAAACAAATAGTTAGACGATAATATTGCCCTGCAAATCAGGAGTGAGTAAATATGACAAACTACACCCTCTGGGGTGAATAGTTTTTGGGAAGATAAATAGGAGAGCTCAGAGAGAGGCTGGATCATCATCATCATCATCATCACCATCACCATTGAAGGTCTCTATCTGGAAGTTCAGCTCCATCTTGAGATCGGCTCCATCTTGAAAGAAGGACTCCATTTTACATCTGCTCCATATTGAAAGACAGACTCAGTTTTAAGCTTGATCCATTTCCATTCATTGGTAGCCAGTTTGAGGGTTTGCTCAGCAGCCATCTTAAGGCCATATCTATTTATCCCAAGTGATTTATTTCATCTAATTTCTAAGGGTAACTAACAGTGTGCTATTGTCTAGATGATTTTTGTGGTTTACTGTGATTTTCCGTTTATCATAGATTTTGTTAGTTTGATTTGATTTGATATGCCACTTGCAATATTATAAACCTAGGGATTAGATAATTACACCTTTTTGCTGTATTGGCACAACTCACAGACAGACTCCACCCCTTAATCCAACTTTAGAGAAATAACAGGTATAGTCTGTCAAAACGCAGATTTAATGTCTGCTAAGTTTAGTGATATCTAGTTATGGTATCTACGGGTGGTAACTGAATTAATAAACTAATATAATTCGCCATTATGCAGCCGTGGCCAAAAGTTTTGAGAATGACACAAATATTAATTTTCACAAAGTCTAGTGCTTCAGTGTTTTTAGATATTCTTGTCAGATGTTACTATGGTATACTGAAGTATAATTTCAAGCATTTCACAAGTGTCAAAGGCTTTTATTGACACTTTTTTTTTATTAATTACAATAAGTTTATGCAAAGAGTCAGTATTTGCAATGTTGACCCTTCTTTTTCAAGACCTGGCATGCAGTCAATCAACTTCTGGGCCACATCCTGACTGATGGCAGCCCATTCTTGCATAATCAATGCTTGGCGTTTGTTTTTTTTTGTTCACTCGCCTCTTGAAAATTGACCACAAGTTCTCAATGGGATTAAGGTCTGGGGAGTTTCCTGGCCATGGACCCAAAATATCAATGTTTTGTTCCCCAATCCACTTAGTTATCACTTTTGCCTTATGGTAAGGTGCTCCATCATGCTGGAAAAGGCATTGTTCAGCGCCAAACTGTTCTTGGATGGTAGGGAGAAGTTGCTCTCGGAGGATGTTTTTGTACCATTCTTTATTCATGGCTGTGTTCTTAGGCCAATTGTGAGTGAGCCCACTCCCTTGGCTGAGAAGCAACCCCACACATGAATGGTCTCAGTATGCTGTACTGTTGGCATGACACAGGACTGATGGTAGCGCTCACCTTTTCCTCTCCGGACAAGGTTTTTTCTGAATGCCACAAACAATTGGAAGAGGGGATTTATCAGAGAAAATGACTTTACCCCAGTCTGCAGCAGTCCAATCCCTGTACCTTTTGCAGAATATCAGTCTGTCCCTGATGTTTTTTCTGAAGAGAAGTGGATTATTTGCTGCCCTTCTTGACACCAGGCCATCCTCCAAAAGTCTTAACCTCACCGTGCGTGCAGATGCACTCACACCTGCCTGCTTCCATTCCTGAGCAAGCTCTGCATTGGTGGTGCCCCAATCCCGCAGCTAAATCAACTGTAGGAGATTGTCCTGGTGCTTGCTGGACTTTCTTGGGCACCCTGAAGCCTTCTTCACTAATGCAGTAGAAATTTTTTTTATGGCAATAAGTTCATTTTTATGGCAAATAGGGACTTTGCAATTAATTGCAATTCATCTGATCACTCTTCTTTGTTATATTGCAGCCATTTGCTAAAATAATTTAAGTTCATTTTGTTTCCTCATTAATGTACACACAGCAACCCATATTGACAGAAAAACACCGAATTTTTGACATTTTTGCAGATTTATTAAAAAAGAAAAACTGAAATATCACAGGGTCCTAAGTATTTAGACGCTTTGCTGTGACACTCATATATTTAACTCAGGTGCTGTCTATTTCTTCTGATCATCCTTGAGATGGTTCTACACCTTCATTTGAGTCCAGCTGTGTTTGATTAGAACTGATTAGACATGGTTAGGAAAGCCACACACCTGTCTATATAAGACCTTACAGCTCACAGTGCATGTCAGATCAAATGAGAATCATGAGGTCAAAGGAACTGCCTGAAGAGCTCAAAGACAGAATTGTGGCAAGGCACAGATCTGGCCAAGGTCACAAAAAAATTTCTGCGCAACTTAAGGTTCCTAAGAGCACAGTGGCCTCCATAATCCTTAAATGGAAGACATTTGGGATGACCAGAACCCTTCCTAGAGCTGGCTGTCTGGCCAAACTGAGCTATCAGGGGAGAAGAGCCTTTGTGAGAGAGGTAAAGAAGAACCCAAAGATCACTGTGGCTGAGCTCCAGAGATGCAGTCGGGAGATGGGAGAAAGTTGTAGATAGTCAACCATCACTGCAGCCCTCCACCAGTCGGGGCTTTATGGCAGAGTGGCCCAACGGAAGCCTCTCCTCAGTGCAAGACACATGAAAGCCCCCATGGAGTTTGCTAAAAAAACACCAAGGCCTCCAAGATGGTGAGAAATAAGATTCTCTGGTCTGATGAGACCAAGAGAAAACTTTTTGGCCTTACTTCTAAGCGGTATGTGTGGAGAAAACCAGGCACGGCTCATCACCTGTCCAATACAGTCCCAACAGTGAAGCATGGTGGTGGCAGCATCATGCTATGGGGGTGTTTTTAAGCTGCAGGGACAGGACGGCTGGTTGCAATCGAGGGAAAGATGAATGCAGCTAAGTACAGGGATATATTGGATGAAAACCTTCTCCAGAGTGCTCAGGACGTCAGACTGGGCCAAAGGTTTACCTTCCAACAAGACAATGACCCTAAGCACACAGCTAAAATAACGAAGGAGTGGCTTCACAACAACTTTTGTGACTGTTCTTGAATGGCCCAGCCAGAGCCCTGACTTAAATCCAACTGAGCATCTCTGGAGAGACCTAAAAATGGCTGTCCACCAATGTTTACCATCCAACCTGACAGAACTGGAGAGGATCTGCAAGGAGGAATGGCAGAGGATCCCCAAATCCAGGTGTGAAAAACTTGTTGCATCTTTCCCAAAAAGACACATGGCTGTATTAGATCAAAAGGGTGCTTCTACTAAATACTGAGCAAAGGGTCTGAATACTTAGGATCATGTGATATTTCAGTTTTTCTTTTTTAATAAATCTGCAAAAATGTCAACAATTCTGTGTTTTTCTGTCAATATGGGGTGCTGTGTGTTCATTAATGAGGAAAAAAATGAACTTAAATGATTTTAGCAAATGGCTGCAATATAACAAAGAGTGAAAAATTTAAGGGTGTCTGAATACTTTCCGCCCCCACTGTATATATATAGTATCTCACAAAAGTGAGTACACCCTCACATTTTTGTAAATATTTTATTATAACTTTTCATGTGACAACACTGAGACTCGGTTCACACAGGGACGACTTGTCAGGCGACCTAGTCGCCTGACAAGTCGCCTCCTGTTCTGTACAATGGAACCGTTCTAATCGGAGCGACGCAAGTCGCTCCGACTTAGAAAAAGGTTCCTGTACGACTTGCCCTCACCTCCTGTATGGTCACTGGAATCCCATTAGGGTTCTAATACCGCGTACACACGAGCGGACTTTACGGCAGACTTTGCCCGGCGGACTGGATTTCATCAGACAATTCGATCGTGTGTGGGCTCCAGCGGACTTTGTTTTCTCAAAAGTTGGACGGACTTAGATTTGAAACATGTTTTAAATTAATCCGTCGAAAAGTCCGCTCATCTGTATGCTAGTTCGACGGACAAAAAGCCACGCTAGGACAGCTATTGGCTACTGGCTATGAACTTCCTTGTTTTAGTCCGGTCGTACGTCATCACGTACAAATTCGACAGACTTTGGTGAACTGTAGGCAAGTCCATTCATTCAGAAAGTCCGTCGTAAAGTACGTTGAAAAGTCCGCCAGGCAAAGTCTGCCGTAAAGTCCGCTCGTGTGTACGCGGCATAAGCTCCAATGCGTAGGGTGTGTGGTTTGGTGGAGACATGTAGGCTGAGGCTGCTCCTTATCGTTTATTTACCTGGGCTGATCAGGAGTAGCGGTGATTCTTTCCTCTTTTTATTTACTAGCCCAGTGGTTTTACAAGTGTGATGAACTCTGCTTCCTATTGGAGTAAAAAGCGCATAACTAACCAACATATGTTGGCCCTTTGATGTATGTCTCTTTTCAGGAGTACCATCAATTTGGCATTGTTGTCAAGTGGTAGGATGTAAACAGTCAAATAGATGAAGAATACATGATGTGCATCTTCTGGTGTGGGGTTTTTCCCTATCTTTAGGTATTTTATTGCATTATTGATGAGTGTGGGTTCAGTTTTTTGTCTGAAATAATACATTCTTAAGCAGGGGCAATCCTTCCTGTGTTTTCTACTGTGCCAGCACATGTGTGCAGCGTGTAGAACAATACTTCTCCCTTTACATTAAGTATGTCAAAGAACTCCGAATTACTGCTTTATTCATCTAAAACAGCATTCATCATGACAGCTTTCTTAGGCTGCCCTCGAGGAAAAACTTTACCCAGTCATATTTTCGAACATTTGTGATGTAGCTTACTATATTTAGCTATGATCATTAGAGGTAACTGTTCATGGCTCTCCCTGCCATGATTTGATGTGGAAGAGAGATCCTCAGACTCCTGTTTAAAGGACTCGTGTAAGGCTGAAACGTGCATGTCGCTGTCACATTCTAAGTACTTAAGTAAGTTAATTAGAGGATGTGGTCTAGTGTGCATGAGACTACAAGAAAAACAGAAATGGAAGGCCCGCACACCTAGTGCATTATCAAAGATAATTTAATAATAAGAAATTTTTATATAAAAGTGGGTACTCACAAAATGCAACTGACAAAAGGCCATAAACACAGTGCATGGACATGAAAAGAACACGGAGTGCAGCTAACGTGTTTCGGGGGTGCACCCCCTTCCTCAGAGCTAGCCTAGCTCTGAGGAAGGGGGTGCACCCCCGAAACGCGTTAGCTGTACCCCGTGTTCTGTGCATGTCTATGCACTGTGTTTATGGCCTTTTGTCAGTTGCATTTTGTGAGTACCCACTTTTATATAAAAATTTCTTATTATTAAATTATCTTTGGTAATGCACTAGGTGTGCGTACCTTCCATTTCTGTTTTTCTTGTAGTTCCTTTCGGATTACCCATCTGAGGAAGGTAGCATCCTCCCAGTTTTGGATACCATATATACCTTTCACACCACCATTTTATCTGACATCTGTTACACCACACCTTGGGAGACCTATTAGCGCTGAAAGTGACTGTGTTTAGTGTGAATGAGACATGAATGAGTTTGGGACTTCATCTCCTTTCTCCACCTATAGTTGGCGGGACTCACATTTTTCTAACAGAGACAAGGTTTTTAGGGTCTGTGTGTTTAGTGGTGAGGTTTTCCCTTATTGTAGTAATGTGGCTAGGACTGCATTAGGGCCCTTTCAGGTGAGCATTTCAATCAGATCTGATGAAAGCTCAATGTTTGTCTATGGGCGGGCAGACGTAAATGGATGTCTGTTTACATCTGACTACCGCCATGTCTGTCTAGTAGACATGTAACAATGTAAATTTGGACACATTTTTGGTTATTCGGAGATGTGGATGTATCCGAATCTCCAAATGAAATTTTGTTGAAATTTGTTTCATTTTGTTTTTTTTTACACCCCACGCATAGGGTCCACCCATAATCCATACCAGACCCTTATCTGAGCATGCAGCCTGGCAGGTCAGTAAAGGGGGGGGGGGGGGCGAGCACCCCCCTCTTGAACCATAGCAGGCTACATGCCCTTAACAGTACAAAGGAAAAGTTTTTTGGGGGGGACTTTAAATGAGGCACAGGCAACCAGTGCCTCCATCCCTATTCTTTGAAAAAGGCAGTAGTTTGGACTTTAAATGAGGAGCGCATCTAATCATTGGTAAGATAAACCAAAAATACTATCTTATAAAGGTGAAATAACACCTTTTTCTACAGCTCACTGACACCATACCTGGGATTTTGGATATACCACACCAGCTAAGAATTCTTTGTGGGCTGCTAACCACACTACTATGGTTCCTACAATGGAGACCTGCACTGTTCGTGGAGTCCTTGTACAATCTTGTACTGACAGTCAGCACTCCCTCAGTTCCTGGTTTAGTCGTCTTCAAACAGTCTTTGATCCTCAGCATCATATGCAATACTCAAAGTTGTTTTATGGGTTTGATTGCACCTGCTCCTAAGGAAGTGAAAGGAATTCCACGAAATACATTGAGCAATATAGGCTGCATTTTTTCTGTCAATCCGTACCCTCATATGTTGGCCTTATATGAATTATTGTTGATCATATACCATTTTTTCACACTTACCAAGATCTTTCATGTAATCAGCTCTGAGTTTTACAGCTGTATGTTTATGTGCCATGATTCCACTACTGTGATGTATATATTTTATCATATGAACAATTATTTTGATGTACTACAATGTCTTACAATCCGCCATTGGGGCTATTGAATAAAGCATTCTTTTTTTACATTGTTCTTCTCATGGTTTATAAGATAATATTTTTACTTTACCTTACCAATTATTAGATGTGCACCTCATTTAATGTCCAGACTCCTGCCTTTTTCATGCCCTTAACATGGGCGGGGGGTGCTTTGAGGCAGGGAGGGCTCTGCCAACCCACTCCAAAACACTGTGTACCCATGTTAATGAGGACAAGGGCCTCTTCCCTCCAAACCTGGGTGGTGGTTGTTAGGGTCTGCGGGTGGGGGCTTATCGAAATCTGGAAGCCCCCTTTAACAAAGTGGGTTCCTATGATCCTGCCACCCTCTAAGTGCATGAGTATGGGGTACACGGTACCCCTACCCATTCACCAAAAAAGTGTAAAAAAGTGAATAAAGACACTACATAAGTTTTTGACAATTCCTTTATTAAAAAATAAAAAAAAAACGTCCCTCGGTGTAGATCCATCATCAATCACGCTGGCTGCCGCACCGCTGGATACGAAAAAAGGAAAAAAAAACCCTCCGGCCTCATCGAAGGCTCCCCGCCGACTGCCTGCTCCTCCATCTGATATTTCTTAAATAGCTAAGGGGTGGAGTCACCCGATGGCATCAGCGGGTGACCCCCGCCCATTGTGACTAATTGACCCAGCATGCACCCCATGTTGAGGGCATGTGGCCTGGTATGGTTCAGGAAGGGGGGGGTCGCTTGCTCGTCCCCCCCTTTCCTGGCCTGCCGCGCTGCATGCTCAGATAAGGGTCTGGTATGGGTGACCCCACGCCATTTTTTAAAAAAAGTATGGCACGGGGTTCCCCTTAAAATCCATACCAGACCCAAAGGGCCGGTATGGATTGGAGGACAGAACCTCATGCTATTTTGAGTCATCGGCTTCCCAGCCCGCTCCCTAACAACCAGCTATTTTTCACACAGAATTCGAATCGGTAAATCATTTTTAGACCGATTCGAATTTGAATTGTTCTGAAAATTTTGAATTTGTTAGGAAATGAATAAATGAAACTAAATTAAACAAAACTAAACAAATTCTGAAAAGAATCAACAAAACAAAATTAGTAACATAATGAATCTATCCGAAATTAATTTTTTTCTTCTGCACATGTCTACCGTCTAGGTGCAAAAGAATATCAGTTTAGTGTGAATCTAGAGATAGTTCAGTCAGTGTGAGTGTAGTGACCACCATTCATCTTTACATTAGTGTGACTCTAGGGATAGTTCAGTGTGAGTGTAGTGTGACCACCATTCATCTTTACATTAGTGTGAATCTAGGGATACTTCAGCCAGTGTGACTGTAAGGACCGTTTAACATAGTATACTTCATTGCGTTACTGCAAATTTTACGCCGTATATTTCAATGCATTGCGTGCCCTTTAACGCAGTTCATTTCAGTGCGTTACTGCAAGTTTAGCGCTGTACTGTACATTTCAGTACGTTACATGTGATATTTAATGCAGCATATTTCTGTGTGTTAGTGCATGTTTAACCGCTTCCCGACAGCCTCACGCAGATATACTGCGGCAGAAGGGCACGTACAGGCAGATTAATGTACCTGTACGTTGCCCTTTAAGAGGCGGCTCGCGGGCGGGTGGGCACGCGCGCGCCCGCCGGGAGCTCTGTGACCGGGATCACGGGTCTCGTAGACCCGATGTCTGCGGGGATACCCGCGATCGTCTCACAGTGAGAAAGAACGGGGAGAGGCTAATATAAACAAGCCTCTCCCCATTCTGCCTAGTGACACTGTCACTGATCTCTGCTCCCTGTGATCGGGAGTGGCGATCAGTGTAGTGTAACACACAGCCCCCCCCACAGTTAGAAACATTCCCTAGGACACACTTAACCATACAGCGCAACCTAGTGGTTAACCCCTTCACTGCCAGTGACATTTTTATAGTAATCAATGCAATTTTTTAGCATTGATTGCGTATTAATGTCAAAAAATGTGTCAAAATTGTCCGATGTGTCCGCCATAATGTCGCAGTCATGATAAAAATCGCTGATCGCCATCATTACTAGTAAAAAAAAAAAATAATAATAAAAATGTTATAAATCTATCCCCTATTTTGTAGACTCTATAACTTTTGCGCAAACCAATCAATATAGATATATATTGCGATTTTTTTTTACCAAAAATATGTAGAAGAATATGTATCGGCCTAAACTGAGGAAAAAAATGTTTTTTTAAATATTTTTTGGGGATATTTATTATATCAAAAAGTAAAAAAAAAATAAGTTTTTTTCAAAATTGTCGCTTTTGTTTGTTTATAGCGCAAAAAATAAAAACCGCAGAGGTGATCAAATACCACCAAAAGAAAGCTCTATTTGTGGGAAAAAAAGGACGTCAATCTTGTTTGGGAGCCAAGTTGCACGTCCGCGCAATTGTCAGTTAAAGCGACGCAGTGCTGAATCGCAAAAAGTGCTCTGGTCAGGAAGGGGGTAAATTCTTCTGGGGCTGAAGTGGTTAACGCAGTATATTTCAGTATGTTGCTGCAAGCTTAATGCCGTCTATTTCAGTGCATTACTGCAAGTTTAACGCTGTATATTTCAGTGCGTTACCTTCCGTTTAACGCCGTATATTTCAGTGCGTTATGTGCCATTTAATGCAGTATACTTTAGTGCGTTATTGGAAGTTTAACGCCGTATATTTCAGTGCGTTACTGCAAGTTTAACTCCGTATATTTCAGTGCTTTACCATCCGTTTAACGCAGTATAGTTCAGTGTGTTACTGCACATTTAACGAAGTATATTTCTGTGCATTACTGCACGTTCGACACAGTATATTTCAGTGTATCAGTGGAGTGTGTCTGTGCAGTGAGTACTCAAGTTAAAGTGCACCAAACACCACTTTCCATTGATTAAAGTGCATTCACGTACACATTTCTACATCTTTATTACATCTTGTTAATAAGCAATCCCCTCCATCATGTCTGGGAGGACAACAAGGAGAGGCAGACGTTCCCATGGCACTGTAAGGGGGCCAGCAGCGTATGTGTCCACAGGCAAAGGTGGACGTGGTCAGTCCTCAGGCAGAGCATCATTTCTTCTGTTTAGTGATGTTGCCCTTGCTATCCAGCCATAGCATGCAGAGCAGGTGGCAGGCTGGCTTACTAAACCATCCTCATCCTCCGTTGCCCAAGCAGAGAATGGTGCACAGTCCACTACAGCTGCCAGAGTGGCTAAACCTGCCCCCTTTTCCACAGCTATTCCTGCCATAGCCCCAGCATCAGGCATGGAGGAGTCAGCTGAGTTATTTGAAAACAGCATCAGCCACTTGCTCCTTGATAATGCACAGCCATTACTTGATTCAGATGTTGGTTCTGAGGATGAGGCAGGCAGGAACAAGAGCCTACAGAGAGGGGAGAACACTGGTACACAAATTGGGAGTCATGTTCCCCCAGCTGCAGTGTATTGCCAAGTTGTCTCCAGTGGTAATGAGGATGGAGGAGATGATGATGAGGTCACTGACGTGACTTGGGTGCCAGATAGAGCAGAGAAGTAAAGTGAGGGTAAGTCACAACCCCAACGAGGCAGCCATCATGGAAGAGTAGAGAGCAGCCAAACTATTCCATTACATTGTGGAGCTGTTATTTCCCACAAATATAGTTTTCTTTTGGTGGTACTTTATCACCTCTACGGTTTTAATTTTTTGTTAAACAAATTAAAAAAGACAGAAAATTTTGAAAAAAATAAAAGTTTTGCTTTTGTTTCTGTTATAAAATTTTGTAAATAAGTAAGTTTTCTCTTTCACTGATGGGCACTGATAAGGCGGCACCAATGAGTGGGCACTGACGGGCACTGATGGCAACTGATAGGTGACACTGCTGGGCACTGATGGGCACTGATAGGCGGCACTGATGGGCATTGATACGTGGCACTGATGGGCACTGATACGCGGCACTGATGGGCATCCCTAGTGGCACTGGCAGTGGTAGGCATTGTGAGTGGGCACTGATTGGCAGCTGCCTGGGCATTGATTGGCAGCTGCCTGGGCACAGATTGGTATTTCCTTGGGGGTCTAGGGGGGCATACCTGGTGGTCTAGTGTGGATGGCCATCCTGGTGGTCCTGGGCGGCATGATGGTGGTCCTGGGAGGGATCCGAGGGGGGGCTGTGCTGATAAACAATCAGCACAGACCCCCCTGCCAGGAGAGCAACCGATCAGCTCTCCTCTACTCGCGATTGACAGACTCGAGTGAGGAAAAGCCGATCACCGGCTCTTCCTATTTACATCGTGATCAGCCGTGATTGGACACGGTTGATCACGTGGTAAAGAGTCTCTGTCAGAGACTCTTTACCTAGATCATAGTTGCGGTGTGTCAGACTGACACGCCGCAACAACAATCGCCGCGATGCGCGCCCCCGGGGGCGTGCATCGGCTTAATATCCTGAGGACGTCATATGACGCCCAATCAGGGTATTGAAACCACTTTGCCACCGTTATTCTGCTATATGGCGGGCGGCAAGTGGTTAAAGGCATTTAACCTCACATCACTCAGCCCATTGGCAAGAGCACCTGATAGCCACACAAAAAATCTGTTCCTCTTCCTTACTCACCTCAGTCTGCCCCCGGATACCTCATGACCTCTCAGCAGCCTCCACTGACAGGGATGATGCTATAGCGTAGGGTGTCCCAGGTCCTTGCAGCACATCTGCCAGCAGCACACCACCAGCTGTAGACCATAGCTGGCAAATTTCTCTGCCCCATCTGCTGCAGCAAAAAAAAATACAGTCACTGCAACCCACATGCCCAGTGTCTAAATGCAAGCTTGTCAAAGCTGCAGGCTCTACAACTTTTGCCTTTCCTTCTGGTGGATTCTGCTCCCTTTTATGAATTTGCAGAATGTGCTGTACCACAATAGCAGGTTCCCAGTCACTATTTCTTGTCATGTAAGGCCATTCCAGCTCTGTACCATCACGTGGAAGGCAATGTTGTGGCATTGTTGGGCAAGGTAGTCAGACGCAAAGTCCATGTTACTGCTGACACGTGGTCCAGCAAGCATGGTCATTGATGATATATTTCAATCACAGCACGCTGGGTAACTCTGCTTGCAACTCGGAAGGATTCAGGACAGGGCTCAGTGCTGCAGCTTGTTGTGCCCCCATGTCTCCATACAGCTAGCGGTAATGTTACAAGATTTGTCAGCTCTACCCCCTCCTGCTCCTCCTCTATTCCCTCCTCTGCTGAATTCTCCTATGAACCACAAGTACTCCCTAAGCGTTCAAGGGGCTATTCAATGAGACAGGCTAAAAGGTGCCATGCAGTGCTTCAGCTGGTGTGTCTAGGGGACAGGAACCACACCAGAGCAAAGATTCTAGCAGCTTTGCAGAGGCAGGCCCAGAGGTGGTTCATGCTATGCCAGCTGGAGTCAGGAATGGTGGTGTGCAATAATGGCACAAACCTCCTGTCCACCCTTAGACAAGGAAAGTTGACACATGTGCCATGCCTGGCACCTGTCCTCAATTTGGTGGTGCAGCGTTTCTTAAATAGGTTATAATAAAACCCAGGGTTGGAAGATCTGCTAAAGCAGGCAGAAAAGTCTGTAGCCATTTCAGGCGGTCATACACAACCAGTGCTCGGTTGGCTGAAATTCAGCGGGAATTCCACCTGATGGTAAACCGCCTGATTCGTGTTATGCCCACCAGGTGGAACTCAACTTTGGCAATGCTGCAGCAGTTGCACATGCAGCAGAGGACCGTCAACGAGTACCTGTGTGAGTATGGCACAAAGACAGACTCAGGCTGGCTCAGCTTTTTTTCCCCATGCCAATGGCTGCTCATAAAGGATGCATGCACTGTACTGTCACTATTTGAGGAGGTCACAAGGGTGGTGAGCCGTGACAATGCATGCATAAGCGACCCAATTCCTGTTGTGTTCCTGTTGGAGCAGACTCTGCGTGGCATTAAGGACAGGGCACTCAAAGCAGAGCAGCGGGAGAAGGAGGAGTACTTCCTTTCTTCTCAAGGCCCACTTTATGCAGACAACATTGTTCTTACACCCCAGAAGACACAAGAGGAGAGGGAGGAGGAGGAGGATTCTGGCAGTTTTGGAGGCATTGAAGCAGAGGAAGACATACGTCAAACAATAAGAGATGGTTTTCCATCCTCAGAACCCCAGAGGAGGCAGTTCCAGATACTGTAATCTCCAGTGACCCTGAGGAATCTGCTTCTCATGCCTCTGCAAATTTGCAGTGTATGGGCTCCCTCATGCTTCAAAGCCTGTGAAAGGACCCAAGAATAAGTGGCGTAAAGGAGAAGGATCACTATTGGTTGGCAACCCTCATTGACCACCTTTACAAGGGGAAAGTCTCAGAACTCATTCCGTCCCCACAGATAGTGCAGAAGATGAAATTTCTTGAGGACACCTTAAAGAGGAGTTTATCTAACACTTTTCCCAGCTCTGGTAGGTTACAGTGTTGTGGAAAACGTAGTTTTGAGGCTTCTGTTGGTCAAGAGAGGAGCGGTGGATAAAGCGGCCGCCTAAGTGATGCATCTCACAATTTTTTTTGTCTTCGCCATCCAGGGCTGTCAGCTTCCACATCCCATCGGCAAAAACAGAGGAGAGCTTTCCATACGACGATCCACTGGCTTAGTGGGTAATGAGAATAGACCACTGGCCAGAACTTGCCCAGTATCCAGTGTGATTTCCGAACGGGCATTCAGTGCTGCTAGAGGTTTTGTTAATGATAATAGAACACGTCTGTCCACAGACTCTGCGAACCATCTGACATTTATCAAAATGAATCAGTCATGGATTACCAGCAGCTATGAAGACCCTGATGCCGATGTCGCTGATTAAGTGTTTTTGGGATGTAGGATCTCTGCAGTCTCTTCTAGGCTGTCTAGCGTTGTGGGTGTTGATTTCATCTGGAAGAATGTTTTTGGTGTAGGTTTCATGGGCACAATTAACACCCAAAGACCAATTTTTCAGCACCTGTTTAACAGGTGCATATCATTGCAATTTTTGACAGTAATGCCAATTCTTGCTTTCATTAAGAGTACCTCTATAGGGTTACGGTGTGAAGGCGCCACTGACACCCAAAGGCCAATTTTTCTGCACCCGTTACTTCTATCCAAAGTCTTTGGAAGAGACACCAGAATTTATCCAAAAAATCTCTAATCTTGTTCCCAGTGCACTACATTGTGGCAGGCCAGGACTGGGACGAAAAATAGCCCCGGGCATTTTGGATTGAGCAGCCCATGACATGTTAACCAGCCCATTCCCCGCTCTCCACCCTGAAGGATCCCCCGGGAAAGGAGAGGGGGGAACCCGGTAGAGGTGTGGGGGCGAGGGGGGACCAGGAAGAGCATGGGGGAGTGGAGAGCACAGGGAGGAACTTGGAGAACATTTGGTGGAGCGAGAGCACAGGGGAGAGGCAGAGAACACAGAGAGGAAGAGGAGAGCACAGAGGGAAACAGAGAGTATGGGGGGATGTGGAGAGCACAGGGGGAAGTGGCAAGTATGGGGGGATGAGGAGAGCACAGGGGGAAGTGGGGAGCATAGGGGGGTGTCGGAGAGCATAGGGGGGATGGTGGAGAGCACAGGGGTGGTGGAAAGCATGGGGGGTGTGGAAAGCACAGGGGGTGCGGAGAGCATGGGGGTGTGGAAAGCACAGGGGATGCGGAGAGCATGGGGGAGGTGGAGAGCACAGGGGGGTGACGGAGAGCATGAGGGGAGGTGGAGAGCACAGTGGGTGGCGGAGAGCATAGGGGTAATGTGGAGAGCACAGGGGGGATGGCGGAGAGCATGGGGGGAGGTGGAGAGCACAGGGGGTGGCAGAGAGCAAGGGGGGCATGTGGAGAGCACAGGGGGTGGCGGAGAGCATGGGGGGATGTGGAGAGCACAGGGGGGTGGCAGAGAGCATGGGGGGAGGTGGAGAGCACAGGGGTTGGTGGAAAGCATGGGGGATGTGGAGAGCACAGGGGGCAAAGAGTATGAGTGGGGTGGCGAGCACAGGGGGGCAAAGAGTATGGGTGGGGTGGAGAGCACGGGGGGGCACAGAGCATTGGTGGGGGGGAGAGCACAGGGGGGTGGCGGAGAGCATGGGCGGATGTGGAGAGCATGGGGGGATGTGGAGAATACAGGGGGGAGGCGGAGAGCACAGGGGGGCAAAGAGTATGGGTGGGGTGGAGAGCACAGGGGGCAGCAGAAAGAAGCATTATGGGAGGAGCAGTGGGGGCAGCTGCATATAGAAGAATCATTCTCTCCATCTTCCTCCTGCAGTCTTGGAATGCCTGCCTCTCCTCTCCCTCTCGCAGGCATTCAGAGACTACAGGAGGGAGATGGAGAGAGTGATTCTTCTAAATGCAGCCGATCCCCCTGCTCCTCCTATCCAGGTTACAGGGGGGGTCACACTCAAGTCCTCTCTCATCTGGTGTTCTGTCGAGAATCGCCCGGGCTAAAGGGCGCATGCGCTGTACGTAACATCACAACAGCTGATTTTACCATCAGCTGTTGTGACGGCACAGGCACACAGCTCCAAGGTGTCTGCTCTAGCTCCTCCCCCCTTCGTAGCCACGCCCCCGGAACCGACGACTGACCTATACATGCGGCCTTGCGGTGGCGGAGAGGCTGAAGGAGTCTCTTCTAGCTCCACTCTCCTTCATGTTTCTGTCCCCCTGGCGAGCTTAATTGCCAGACAGATGGCCACAGAGAGGCCGGGTGACCGGCGCAGGCTCAAAGAGCAGCCCAGCTGCCTTGGGCCCCACACGGACTTGCGGCCTGGTGGCCCTGGCCCACCGGGCGATTGCCTGGTTTGCCCTATGGCCAATCCGGGCCTGCATTGTGGCCTCATCATACAGACTGGCTCCCCAAGCCGTTGTTTAGAAAATAAAGAAAGCTTACAGGGAAAATGTCATTTTATTGGCTTTATAAATGCAATTATTGCTGCAGCAGCTTCTACACACAGTACAGATGTGCCACTTTACAGGTAGACTAACAGGACCCCCCAGGCACTATATTGGAAGGAATTTTTAATGTTTATGCTTTCACTTTAAGTATCAATAAATCACTGCTCATTTAAAAATTATTTTTTACAAACTTTTTTTTCATTAATACATGTCCCCTAGGGCTTTACTCGGACCCCTATAACTTGTATTGTATGCCAAATTAATTGCATATAAGCCTCCAAAATGGGCACTTTTGATTTTTCTAGTTCGGGTCCCATAGACTTCAATGGGGTTTGTTATTCGGTTCCAAACTTTCGCACTGTTTAAAAGTTCTGGTGCGAACCAAATAGGGGGTAGTTTCACCCATCCCTAGTCAGTTACAAATTTCAGGAAAAAAATGACCAAACAGGGATGTCACAAAAGTGACGTCCAGTCCGTTCTGCTCTGATCGGAACAGACACTGCTTGTCTGAAAGGACCTCAAATAAATAATTGAGAAGTATGGAGCACTCCAACACTGAAAAGTCTTGAATGAACTTTGAGAAGAATGAAAAGGGTGTAATTGACATTTGATGTTGCTCCTTATACTTTGAACCTACTGTTGCCCATTTTGCTGGATATTTTAGGACAGTTTTGCTATACTCAGGTTACCACTATGAACAGTGCTTAAGCAGATAAGACCTGATAAATGTGGGGCTTCCCTAGCATTTTCATATTTAAAAAAGATTGCTCAATTCCTGGAAATCCTTTTTTTTTTTGTCTCTGTTAGTTCATTTCTGGAAAGTCCTGCAGTCACTTAAACAAAGAAAACTCAATAACTTCAGAGCTCCCATAAATATGATTTAACCTCTCTCACACAAGGGTAAGGCCTTTGTCTGGTTTGTAGATGTCAAGTTCTGGCATAGATGAGATGCTAGGGTCCTGAACTACTAACTTAAAGGGGTTGTAAACCCTTGAGGCTTTTCACCTTAATGCATTCTATGCATTAAGGTGAAAAACCTCCTGTGATGCAGCAGCCCCCAGAGCCCCCCTTTTACTTACCTGAACCCAGTCTTTCCAGTGAGGGGGACGAGCACACCAGCTCCAGTCCTGAGTGGATAGATTGATAGCAGCACAGCCATTGGCTCCCACTTCTGTCAATCAAATCCAAATGACGTTAGAGTCAGGGGGGCAGGACCGAGTCCTGCTGTCTGCGTCAAAGGACGCAGCAGCAGGACACAGGAGCGTGCCCGCATGAGTGCCCTGAGGGAGAGCGGCTCTCCAACGAGGCACTTGTGAAGAGGAGGAGCCAGGAGCGTGCTAAGGGACCCCAGAAGAGAATGATCGGGGCCACTTTGTGCAAAACCAACTGCACAGAAGAGGTACTTTTCTGTTAATGCAGTAAGCTTCCAACTTTGCTGCTTATGCTTAACTACTCAACGAAGATCACTGTGAGCAGGATCTTGCAGCGATCCCTGTGAGTGGTATTTTAATTATCTATGTCTTTGAGTGGTTCGAAGACGTAGAGTGTACGCGCTCACCAATGCCCGGGACCAGGTGGGGTCACATTCATGTGAAAGTCAAACATTATGCCGGTACCCCTGCTTAGAGATGAGCCATACACTGTGTGCAGTAGTAAAACATACCTCTGTGAAATGTACTGTCCCCAGTTACTACACACCTTCCCGATGTATCTTGCATTTAGGAGGGACACTGCTGAGCCCGTGCCCTCTTCACCATTCCAGCGTACCTCTGCCACCTCACTCTCAGTGACAGAATGGGGTCCTAATACTGTAAGCACCTAGCATGGATCTCATGCATGCTCTTCACTTAGCTCCCTCAGTTCTTCCATACCATGCGGCTAGGCTATGGGGTCTCTGTGGGTTCAGTCCGGGTTGCTTTTGGTAAAAGGACCACTAGGGAGGGTGCCAGATCACCAACCCCCTTGCTACCAGAGGACCCGTCACCTACACCAGGTATCACGCTTCATGGCCAGCTACTATACAGTTCCCACTAGTTCTTTGTTACCCATGGCAACTGCTCTCCAACTCCAACTCTTCTGCCGATTCAACCCTTTGTAGTGGCCTTACTTCATACCCCATGTGTGCTTTACGGGTCATGTTCTTCTGATACGTGTTACCATGCACCCTTTTGAATAACTTGAAACAGATTGAAACAGTTAACAGCTTTACTGAAAATTCAGCAACACAGTTCAACAGCACAGCACACATGAAACAGAGTCCAGCCCTGACTAACTAATGCAGGCTGCCCAGGCTCAGTCCTTCCAGAGAATCAAACTCCAGTCAGCCACAGACAGGTGATGATAGGTTCCTAGTCCAGGGAGAAACCCAGCAGGGTGACCCAGAAGGGAGCCACATGCTCCAGTAGGACTACATGTTGCAGCAGTTCTTTGTCTGTAAATCCCATGTGGAAGAGAGAGAGAGCTCTGATCCCTCCTCTAGTATTGCTTGCAGCAGGGGGCAGGACTCATGATGCCCGGGGAAGAGTCTAGACACAGTTAACCCCTTCCCATCCTGGTCAGCCTGTAACTGTATAACTACACAGTGCAACAGCAGAAATACATTTAATGACACCCAACAAGCACCTGCTTACATTCTTTTGTTAAGAGTACTGAAGCTATTTAACTCTTGAAGAGACTCTTCTGTATTGATAGAAGAGAAGAATATTTTTCAGACAGTCTATTATAGCATCTATATGCTTTTTTAGGCTTGCCTTGCACTTTCTGACTGTTCTGCATCTATACATGTTTTATCAGGAGCAGCTATGCATATCACAGTCCTATTCCACAGATCATATTCATTATTAGTAATTTATGCCTTGTATGTTTCATATCACTCTTTAAGATTTAAGGAAGACTTAACTGTACATTTGGATCTATCAGATTTCTCTACCTGTTGCAAATTAGCCTTGTGTTGAGGGGTTTCTTATGAAAGCATAGATTGCTAAGGCATGTTGCTGCAATTGTGAGCAGCATAGCTATGTGAGCTATATCTGTGGTCACATGTGGGTTATGCAGAAAGAAGGTGCTTGTGGAGGGAAGAAATTAAATGGAGTTGATCACAGTATAGTTTCAAAGCAATTTGCTACACAGAAAAATCCAATGCTTGTACATCTTTCCAACTGAAGTAGAAAGATGTGCTTCTAATGACTGAGAATCGTGCCCATATGGCTCGTGCATGAGACTATAAACTGATCTCAGTTGCTTCAAAAACAACATTGTTTGTAAGCAGGTCTAGGAAATTGTAATAGGGCATATGCTCACTCCGAGTGCAGACTGAGACCATGTGCTTTTTTGGGCACAGGGACAACTTTACAACCAATGGAGCAGAGAGTGAAAAAGGCTTTAGAAGTCTGTTGTTTTACTGTTCCGTATTAAATGCTGATATATGCAATGATTTACTTCCTAAACCCAGTCTGTGTGGAGAGTAGGACCACTTATTGACATGGCAAAATCCACAGGCAGCTTAAATCTTCAGTACACAAAAGTTAAATCTAACGCACTTTTACTTCCAATAAATGTAGTATAGAGGATGTTTTTCCAGTCTTTCGAAGTGTAAGAAGACAATGACTTCGCCATTGTGAAATTATTATTTTTTTTTATTTCTTCATTTTCCAAAAAGTCACGTCAAAAAATTACAACTTCAAAAAATGTGCCATGCCTCTTACTAAATACCTTGGACTGTCTACTTAACAAAAAGGGGTAATTTAGGGGGGGGTTTGTATTGTCCTGGCATTTTTGGGCTTCAAGAAATGAGGGCAGTGGTCATCAACCCTGTCCTCAGGGCCCACTAACAGGCCAGGTTTTATGTATTACAGAATACTGCAATCACTGAACAGCAAATTACTGTATTTATTGGCGTATAACACTCACTTTTTCACCATGAAAATTGGGTGCAAATAGTGCGTGCGTGTTATACGCCAATACTTAAATTTTAGCTGCCTTGGAGGGGACAGGGAGGTCGTCGGGACGAGCGCCGTCAGATTAAATACAGTGAGAATCTCCTGTTTACTTGGCAGCCTCTGTAATAGGAAGTCCCGTCTCCTGGGACGCCATTGGACCACTGTTCTGTCTATCATAGGAGATTCTCACTGTATGTAATCTGTTGGCGCTCGTCCCGCCCCCCTCCCTGTCCCCTCTAGGCTGCAGATGGGCATCGATCAGGCTGCATTGATGGCAATGGTGAGGCTGCTGCATTGATGGCAATGGTGAGGCTGATGCATTGATGGCAATGGCAAGGCTGCTGCATTGATGGCAATGGTGAGGCTGCATTGATGTGGACTGATGAGGCTGCATTGATGGCACTTGTGAGGCTGCAGATGGGCATTCCTTATTTAAAATTTAAGTTTTTTTTCCTGAAACTTCCCTCTTAAAATGAATGTGCATGTTATACGCCTGTGCGTGTAATACGCCGATAAATACGGTATATCACCTGTGATGTATTTCAGTTATCTTGCAAACCTGGCCTGTTAGTGGGCCCTGAGGACAGGGTTGATGACCACTGACATAGGGTGTCAGTACATCAGGATTGATCAATTTTTATATATATATACCATTGTTTGTGGACTCTATAACTTTCCTACAGAATAAATAATATACACTGATTTGGGTTATTTTCACCAAGAAATGTAGCAGAATAAGCATTTTTGGCTAAATTTATGAAGAACAATTATTTATTTGCAAAATTTTATAACAGAAACAAAGAAATTTTATAATATAATAAATATAACATTTTTAGTCTTTTTTTTATTTATTTAGCAAAAAAAAAAGTGTGTGAACAAAATAAAAATTTGGTTTGGGTATAGTGTTGCATGACCGTGCAATTGTCATTCAAAGTATGACAGCGCTGAAAGCTGCAAATTGGCCTGGTTAGGAAGGGGGTTAAAGTGCCCAGTATTGAAGTGGCTAAATACAAATACATCTTAATACTACTTGTTCCTATGTGTCGTCTTGTTTATGCTTTACACCTGAGCAACATGCAACAAATTTAACAAGCTGTTCTCTTCCCACTTACATGGCTACAGCCATTAAAGGGAAGTTCTCCAAACAGATCCATATGGTGTGGGTGTTTTTTTGTCTGTTGTATTAAGCAATTCAAGCTTGCTTGCTTTCATCATACTGCATTTACATTATATCACAAGGAGAGAGCTATGTGTTGTGATAACATGTCAGTGTCATGGAAACAACAAGAATAGTATAACATAGAACAATACGTATCTCCTCTGATTTGATTAGTTAGCAAGGTCACACGGATGCTGCGAAAAGCGACTCGCAGTCAAAGTAGCCGATGCCAATAATGAATGCTTGGCCTGTTGGAGCGTTTGTCTTAAAAAATCAATATACTTCACTACATTAATGCCAATAAGGGGCACCAAGTACCACCAAAACAATTGCCAAAGGCTAAGTAGAAATAATGAGTTTCTATAAAGTTAAGGGATATATGATCTAGAAAATTACTGTTGATTTTAATATGAATTTACCTAAACTGAAGATTGTGGATTGCACTGCTAAACTAAAATTAAAAAAGTACATTACATCTAAACGTATATTGTAGTGGTTTAGAATCATAAAGGTTGTTTTCAGTGTCCTGATAACATTTACTTGGGCTCATAGTGTGAAGGAGGTGAAGGGCAGGAACGAGCAACACAATAGTGGGGGAAGGTAAGCATATAGCCTTATCTATCTATCTATCTATCTATCTATCTATCTATCTATCTATCTATCTATCTATCTATCTATCTATCTATCTATCTATCTATCTATCTATCTATCTATATCTCTTTGAAACAGTGGTGCCATGGATCAAATGGGTGATCTTTACAATTCAAGCTAAGAATTTATTGTTTGTTTTCTTTTTCAACCAATATTTGGAAGAAAGTGACAGGTGCTCTTCAATCATGCTTTCCTTCATCTATAAACTTGTGCTGGTGCTTTCTTATGGTGCTCCCCTATAGGTGTTGCACTCACAAGAAATATTCACCCCTCTAAGGGGTATTGCACATTCACAGTAGGAAGGAACAAAGAGAGGAGAGGTATCTAAAGGCGTGGATCTTGGATCTGCTACACAGTGGCATATGCTGTGAATGTGGAATACCCCTTCGAGGGGTGAATATTTTTGGTGAGTGCAAAACTTATAGGGGAGCATCATAAGAAGCACCAGCACAAGTTTATAGATAAAGGAAAACACGATTGAAGAGAACCTGTCACTTTTTTCAAAAAGACTTTGCGTTTATGCACTTAAAAGGATAGTGCATATGAATATTATTTTTGTTTTTACTTTTTTACCAGAGCACTAGTCACTTTTATACGATTGCACATTTAATTGTCACCATATGATATATGAATTTAGGAAAGTGTATATATTATTAATTGCTAGATCACTAGTCGGATTTAAAGCACCAGTCACCTTATATAATTTTTTTTATCAAGGAATATTTATTTTTTTATTTACCAAATTTTAGGTTCAGGTCACTGGTTAAAGTGTGATATTGGAGCACTCAGATTCCTGTTTAAAGGATTATTTCACTCCTAAGAACAGCGTCACACCTACTACCTTAAACTCATTATTCACCATACATTCCACTCGGGTGGTTGTATCAGTGAAGGCAGCAGTTCCATTTATAAACCCATAGCCATTTGCACGGGACCACCTACACCTTTTTTTTCAATATCTGGAAAAAGTAACACTGACGTATGGAATGTGGAAAATAAAATATATGGGTCAGTTATTGGACAGTAGATTAATACTCCAATATGTAAGATATAATATAAGGCTTTGCTAACCACAGAGGTTCAGGACACAAGAGTTATCAGTACTGTTTCATTTGAAAACCTATCGCTTTAACTGTTTCCCCAAACAGTTACAATCAAGGCATGCGGTGAATGATAATTGTCATAGTTGCTTGTGTTCCCAACTGAAATGTCAAGCCATCAAATGTTTGTCATAATAGCTGATCTCATGTGCAGCACCATAGCAGATAAAACAGAGGCTAAGATTAACAGAGAAAGGAAGGAACACCGCTCACCGACCCAGTGCATGAATATGTGAATGATCCAGTGCCCCTCCAGCCACACCCTCTGACATGTTTGGCCCCCCACCCAAGGGCTTGGTCATAGAGGAAACCTGAAGAGGGCATGGCTGGAGTGGCACTGGCTGAGGCCACACTCATTTGCACTGGGTCAGTGAGTGGTGTTACTTCCTTTCTCTGTTGATGCTTCTACATCCCTGAACGGTACATAGGCACTTGTTCCCTTCAGTGAAACTGACAGGGAGATCTTTGTCTCAGCTTAGAGGGGCATTGCAAGTTATACCTGGATCACAGAGGCTAAGATTAGCTGTTAAGCATAGGAGGGTTTAGTTCCACTTTAATGGTCTCATCAGCACTGTTGCTAGTGGTTCTCATTAGTGGGGAGATTTCAGGGAATGCTGTCTTGGAAATGTATGCAAATAAGGCTCTCCAAAAGCAGGAAGGAATCTTGTTTCATGTTATTATTATTTTGACTTACAAAGCCATCCACAACTTGGCCCCCAGCTACATCACTAATCTAATCTCAAAATACCAACCTAATTGTTCTCTTTGTTCCACCCAAGGCCTTCTGCTCTCTAACTCCCACATTACCTCCTCCCATACTTGCCTCCAGGACTTTTCTTCAGCCTCTCCCATCCTATGGAACTCCCAACCCCAATCTGTCTAATTATCTCCTACTCTGTTTGCTTTGAGACGATCCCTGAAAACCCTCCTCTTCAGAGAAGTCTATTCTGCCCACACCTCTACTTTTATTTTCTCCACCAACTCATCCCCCACACCTATTACCTTTTGTATCACTTGACCCTCCCTTCTAGATTGTAAGCTTGAACGAGCATGGCCCTCTGATTCCTCCTGTATTGAATTGTTTTGTAACTGTACTGTCTGCCCTCATGTTGTAAATTCTATTTAAAAATAATTATTACATTGGAAATTTATGCAAATGTATGCAAATAAGACTCTCCAAAAGCGGGAAGGAATCTTGGTTCATGTTATTATTACATTGAAGGTCTGTTTGCAAATACCTCACAAACTGTGGCCTCATCATTAGTCTACAACCATGTGTTGCCACTTGATCAAACATGGGGGCCATGACCTAAAAGTGTCATACAGGAAGATCCAGACACCCTTATAAAGGGTTTCTGGAATGGTTTCCAATCCTCCTAGTTCTAGGCAACCCAGTGTCCACTTCTGGGTCATACCATGACAATCACAAAATGGGTTACATCTTATGCTTGTGTTTATCCATATCAGTTGCCATATTCATTCAGCTCCCTCTTAATTCCCACTATATACTCAGAAGAACACCAGGGACCATGACATCACCCCCCAAATTTTTCTATGGAAACATGCATACAAATATACAGAACTATCCAAAAGTTTTAGGCACGTTTGAAGAAATGCTGTAAAATAAGTATTCTGCTTTAATTGTTTATTTTTATCAATTTACAAAATGCAAAGTGAGCAAACAGAACAAAAACATAAATCTAATCAATATTTGGTGTGATTAAACTTTGGCTTCAAACCAGTATCAATTCTTAAGCCTCGTACACATGATCGGATTTTCCGACGGGAAATGCGTGATGACAGGCTGTTGTCGGAAAATCCGCCCGTTTGTATGCTCCATCGGACAGTTGTTGTCAGATTTTCCACAGGCAAATGTTGGATAGCAGGCTTTAAAAGTTTCTGTGGACAACAGTCTGTTGTCGGATTTTCCAAGCGTGTGTACACAAGTCAGTCAGACAAAAGTCCAAAGTACAAACACCCATGCTCGGAAGCAAGGACGAGACGGAAGTGGTCAGTCTTGTAAAACTAGCGTTCGTAGTGGAGATATCACAATCGTGATGCGCTAAATTATGAAATCACGAAATGCAGCACACATTCTCTTCTTTATAATGGGATAATAATGAAGCTGCTTTGCTCGTGATATTGACAGAGTTCTGCCAAACGTGTTTAAAAAGGCTTTTTTTTCTAGTGATATCCAGAAAAATAACGTTTTTTTGTTTTTTTATTTTGGGTCAAGTTACCACAACACCATTATCTCACCATTATCATAGTTTTTAAGCTCAAAAATACAACTATGTTGGTGTCCCTTGTTTTAATTTGACATTGTATTTTTGAAATGTACCTGCCTACTCCCAAACAAACTGTCCTTTGAAGTAAAACACATAGCCAAGTATTTTTCAAAATAATTATTTTTTATTTAATAGGGAGCACAAGAAGGTCATATAAAGATCAAGAGGAAGGCAGCGATGGAGAAAAACTGTTGGAATTGGTGAAGCCTTTGTACCCCAGGGCAGACCTCAATTATGAGGGGAGAAAAATTGGGAACCTGAGGAGGACATTTAATAGGGAGCACAATACGGTCCTGGACTCCGAGAGATCGGGAGCAGTAGCAGATGACATATATGTCCCCAGGCTGTGGTCTTACAACAGCCTCCGTTTTTTGCCAGACCAGACAGGTGTTGACAGGCCATCGCTGTCAACGCTTCCTTCCGCATCGGCAGAGGCCATTTGTTATATTGTGCATTCTTTAAAAAATAGAATAAAATAAATTAGACATGTTATCTGCACTCCAAATCTAAATTAAATAATTTTAAGAAAAAGTGCATTCTCTGCACACAAAAATAAAGTATCTCAAATCATAATTAAAAAAATAAACAAAAAAGAGAATTAGAAATTGTAGGGTTGAAAATCCCCAGGCCAGCAGGCTTGTTGGGGGTGTTGGGGCTGGATTTGCCACGGTCCGCCATGCTGCTGTGGTGGATGGGGTTGCTGTGGTGGCTGTGGAGGTGGTGGAGGTGTGTCATCCAAATCACAGATGTGTGTTTTTGAGCAAATTTGTCCCCTTCTCCCCTTGTTGAGGATCTGCAGGATTAGTTCCTCACACATACTCCTTTGCTCCTCCTCCATATCTCATAGCTGATTAGCTGTCATACAGCCAAATTCCTCTTGTGCATCCGGGAACGTACTGATGGCGGTTGTTGCGTGGCTGAGGAAGGCAGCCGTGGCCTTGTCCAGGTTCCTGCTCTTCCTTCCTTCCGGATCTGTGACTCCGTCTGGCTGCTGGGCACGGGCTCCTCCTGACTGACACTTTCCTGTGTATGAAAATGGGACATATTTTTTGGTTTTTGGTCATCAATCACACACGATTTTGAGCTCATGACTGTTGCAAATTGAATGTGGAGAAATAGAAAAATGTATTATTCTGACCCCAGCATTTTTCATTCTTGTCCCAATCATTTTTGGCCACTACTGTCTATTGATATGGAAACCAATTTGTTAAGGCATAAATTTTGGGTCAATAACATCTAGTTAACATCATTCTATTTTTGGATACAAATATGTTCAACAATGCTATACCTGGGTCAAGCTGGGCTGTTCCACATCTTCTTCCTGTGTAGAAGGACCAGGGTGGACCTCAGGAGCTGTGGCCTTAGCCTATGTGGAAGGAAGCATTGAGAGTGATGGCCGTGGTTTGGTTTGGTCAGACAAAAAACGTAGGTTGTTGTAGTACCACAGCCTGGGGACATATATGTCATCTGCTGATGCTCCCGATCTCTGGGATTCCGGGACCTTCTTGCGCTCCCTATTATATTTACTAAGAAGGCTACCAATATTTGCCTTCAAATAATTGATGTCTGCCATGGGGTACAGAGGCTTCACCAATTCCAAGAGTTTCTCCAGCGCTGCTTTCCTCTTGATTTTATTAGAGTAATCCCTACTCTTCACTTTCCATGGACATGGCAGCTCCCGGTACTGCTCTATAAATTCAGGCAAAAAGTCTGGCGCAGTGAATTTATCCACCATTGTCAAATCAATTAGCATATGCCTGCAAGACAGAACACAGTGACCACAGTGGCTACTAGCCACTGATGCGCCAATTTACAATTGTACCTTCTTTTTATGCCTCCTTTTGGCAATGTTGATCGTTCGTCCTCCATTCCCAGATCGTTCCTATGGCTGTTATATCGACCGCGCGTTATGGCTTTATATACACTGCGCATGCATGAAACTCTGCTCTCAGTGTGTCATGACGCTGGGGTGTGACCATCTCTCTTCTGCATGCGACACGCATGGTGGAACATTCTGGATGGACAACATGTTGGATTCTGCAAATTCTATGCAGCCCCGCGGTGGTGGAGCTTATAGGAGGCACAAAGCCTCCCCATGAGCAAGGGTGAGATGGTGGAGATTGTGCGCATCCTTGAGAAGCACAACTATGATTGCAAGCTGCGCAACTAGGAAAGGCCCAACAGCCGTCAGGACCTCATTTTGGAGAGGGTCATCGCCGTTTTGGAGGGGGAATTTTTGGTGCAACGAAAAAAGGAACAAATTCTAAAGCGATGGTCTGATCTAAAGCACCGCGAGCAAGAGCAGATGGAGTCCACTCATCACATAATCAAAAAAGTAAGCAATATTTGTATCTAACCAATATGTATATATGTAAATTAGTTGTCTGTATATGTCCTTTCTCCAAGAAGGTTTTAAAAATTAGAGATAATGTTTTCTCTAATCTTTGTCAGAATTAGTTTTTTTAAGATTAAGTATATAAAGTATATAAAATATAAAGCAGATATGAACATTTTTTTTTGCCCCTTTTTTTTAACTATTTTTTTGATCTTTTTTCAACAGGGAAGCACAAAAAAATGAGGCTACAGACAAGCCGCCAGAAGGGACAAAGGGAGGCTACCTTCACCCGGGCCCCAACAGGGGAGACAACAAGGCCATCTTCCCCCCAAAATCGTAAGTGACAACTTCAAACACACTAATTTAGCCACTAACAGGGGTGATTCTAGGTGGGCCAAAGGCCATGGGCTTAGGGCGGAACTTAAGGGTCAATGAACACTTCCTGGTTGTTGCCTGGCTCATCAGTGCCCATTAATGCAGCCTTGCCAGGGTAGACATGGGGAGAGGAGAGGCCCCTGGGATCACAGTCACACAGAGTCACGCCTGCTAGAATGATCCTTATATATCCCCTATCCCATAGGAGACAAGAGGGGTGGGGGGCAACTGCATGAGTTTTTCAATGTTGGCACTTGTCTAGTTTTTGTCCTCTGTAAAATGACATCACCTTCTCTTTTGGATCCATTTTTCTATGATAAAAACCCCAGTGCAGCATGGTGGAGTCCACTAGTCAGGAGCAAACATTGTCCCAAGTGCAAGGTTGGTCAACTAATGCAGCAAAATGTATGCTAGAAACAGATGTGATTTGGGGTGGCTTAATGAATGGTGTATTGTTTCTTTTTAGAGGAAAGTGAGTGTGGTCAGCTCAAGAAGGATGTTGCTTTTGTGGCGTTGGATATGACACCTGGACCCAGTACAGACCTTCCAATTGTAAATGTAACATCCCCTGACGCAAGTCAAACAGAGGGCCAAAGAGACCCAGAAGTGGAATAAACTACTCGTGAGCCTCTTGTTTGCACAAGTTTTCTTTGAATCGCTTCAAATGTGTGTACATGTCAAGTGTTTAGATGTCCAAACCAAACACCCACTCCACACATTAGCAAAGTATGTAGTGCCTTAACATTAGCATGGAGAAGGAAGAGGTGGAAGGAGCTGGCAGTGTTGCTAGGTACCCAAGTTTTGTAGACCCAGGCACCAGGGCCAAGATTACAGAGTAGTTGCAGTGTGTACATTCCTGGTAGTGTAGGTGTCTGAGGAGCAAGAAGGTTGCAAGCAACAATAGACTGGGTAGGTAAGTATTTCCCCAAATTGACTAGTAACTTGACTATAATTCACTATGTAGGGCCTCAGGCACTTAACCATCGTTCCCTTAATACTTTTTTCTCTTCTTACAAGGACACAAACTTCCAAGATGCCCAATTGGCCGTATGAGTGCAGATATGATGCAGGCTTTGAATGATCTAGAGCGAATAAAGGAGGCTACCACTGCTTTACAGAGAAGAATACATGATTATGTCGACATGCTTGCCAAATTTTAAGTTCATCTGGCCTGAAGTTTTCTTCCACTTGTTTGCTCCTGTTTGCAGTTTTCATATTTCACATGTTTTTATTACTTTTAAGCTCTGGTTCACATTGATGCTACTTTGAAATCGCACTACTTCACTTGAAGTAGCGCGATTTCTAAGTAGAAAGGTCAGTGCAATTTCAGGTGCTACTTGATAGACATTTGTGTGGCTTCATGTCCAGATGTCTATTGAAGTCGCACCTGAAATTGGAAAAAGTAGTGCAGGAACTACTTTTGCAAATTGGTGCGGCGCTGCTAAATCGGTGTCACAATGATCAAAATAGTGCTATTGTCTCCAATAGGCTGTGACTTGTCATGCAATTTGATCTATCAAATCGCATGACAAATCGTTCCAATGGGAACCTAGGCTTTAGTGTCTGAGGTCAGTGTTTAGCCACTCCACTTCTCTAGGTGCACCACCAGGTCCTGTTTTCTTTATTTTCCGCAGTATAAAAACGACTGTGTGAATTACTAACCTCGAAAATGACATCATCACCTGTACCAAAAGCAAAAAATATAGAAAATATGACCTGGAAATGCATCTGGAGAAGAAGAATTGGGAAACACTGCCCTAATTAATGTTAATTGTAATCTTTCTGTGTTTTTAAGAATCACAAAGCCAAAAATTGAAGATGCACACAAATTGGGCCAAAAAATACTTATTTCCCTCATGATTCCATGCCTAAAATGTGTGTCTTTCCCTACATCTAGTTTGCTAAAGCCACAAAACACACAGTGGGGGTTATTTCCGAAAGGCCAATCCAATTTGCACTACAAGTGTACTGCAAGTGCTCTTGAAAGTGCACTTGCAGTGCACTTGTAGTGCAAAGTGGATTTTCCTTTCGTAAATAACCCCTACTGTGTCAACATATGCTAGCTCCCATCATGGGGTATCAATGGACGTGTTTCGGGGGTGCAACCCCTTCCTCTCACCTAACTTAGTTTTGAGGAAGGAGTTGTACCCCCAAAACGCGTAGATTGGTATCCTGTGATGGGAGATAGCACATGTTGACACACTGTGTGTTTTGGGGCTTTAGAAACTAACCTGTTTGTACCTACACACATTTAGGCAGGGATCATAAGGGACATTTAACAGTTGTGCCTCTACGTGTACGTGGCTTCAAATTTTGGCTTTTAGAGGGGTGAGATCACCACATCTGAGGAAGGCAACATCAACACAGTCTAATGTCTCATATGGCCTTCACTTTACCAAAGTCGAACTTTATAAGTTTATAAGTTCCTGAGAGGGGATGTGTATCTTATTTATGTTTTCAAACATGCCTGTTTAGCCCCAAAAAAAGGCAAAATAATGGCAAACATACATGTTATACACCGAGATGTTGGTTTGTTCAAAAACCTTAAAACGCACATGTGAATGTGCTTAGAGTAAAATGTTTTTTACTAAACAATGTGTGGCTTCTTATTTCAATGCTCAATACCAGTGTATTTGTTAAGTTGGTGTAGTTACATTGACAATGTGCTCTAAAATGTGGCAAACTCAGGCAATTTTTATGGCCTCAAAGAAATTAATTAAAGGAGTTGGAAAGGCCTAATATTTTTAACATTAATGCATTAGATACATTAACAACAAAAACATTGTGTGTGTGTGTAGCAGACCCACAGCACAACATAATAGCTGAATAAAAGATTGTTACCTCATGTAGCAAATAAGGTACGTTTGCACTATTGTAGAAAATTGCCAAAATTAAGACCATTTGAGATCACGCCCACCAACGGATGAGATGCAGCCTCTTCAGCTGGGCCTGACACTGCAAGGTTAACATCACTTTGCACTGAGGCAAGGTAGCTGCTAGCATTCCTCCGTAAATAATTATAGATGATACAGCAGCACAATACAACATGGTTGATTTTATAATCGGCCAGGTTAATAGAGGTTAAAAACAGCCTGAACCGACTGGAGAGGATGCCAAAGCTGTTTTCAACAACCCTTCTGGCACGAGAGAGCCGATAATTAAATATTCTCTGCTCTGGGGTGAGGTTCCTCATAGGAAAGGGCTTCATAAGATGTTCCCCCAGAGCAAAGGCCTCATCTGCCACAAACACAAAATTTAGGCCCTCAACATTGTCCTCAGCAGGTGACAAATGTAAGGTGCCATTCTGGAGCCGATGGTAGAACTCGGTCTGCATAATCATTCCTCCGTCAGAGTTGCAGCCGTTTTTCCCAACATCCAGGTACAGGAACTCGTAGTTGACAGACACTATCGCTAGCATGACTATGCTGCAAAAGCCCTTATAATTAAAATAATAGGAGCCCGAGTTGGGTGGTGGGACAATCTTGACATGTTTGCTATCAATAGCACCACCACAGTTGGGAAAATCCCACTGATGCTCGAACTGGGCTGCAACATCCTGCCATTGCTGTGGGTTGGAAGGAAACTGTGGAGTCAAAAAAGAAAAAATGCTACTTTTGCACATAACATTGCAAGCAGATTAAATGAGTATTTAAAGACAAAAGTATAAGGTAAACTCCTCAGATTCCTCACCCCCTGTGGTGACCCATTCTAAAAATGTTATGGTGGGGTGGGGTAATGGGTAGATGTTTTGGACAGGTAACCCTCTCCACTTCCATGAGAGCTAAATGCATAAATAATGTGTGATACTTTGGTCAGCCCCTCCTTACTTACACTGTTAGCAGCCCAGTGGACAGGTAAGAAGTGTCATAATCCAAAAATATGGATACACACTGTCCAAATTGAGGCACATTTTGACATTCATAAATTACCTATCGAGATAATAGGAGACAAAAACTTTCAACAGTACAATTCAAAGGTATTCAGGCAGACCCTTGCACTACATGCTTTGGTGAATCCATCCACAAATATGACCACAACAGAGGTATAGTGTCTATGGGTTTTGCAAAGTCAGCAGATAGAGTATTGTTATCGGTTGACTTAGCGCTTGGGGGGTTCCAAATGAGTTTGTGCCCCAAAAAAATGGCCTTCTGCACTCTGCCTGAATTTGAGGAAAACAATAACATTTGTACACATTTTAGGGGGTGTTTAGGGTAAGCACAAAAATGTAGCTGACAAAATACATTGTTAAGTTACTAGACTAGGTGTGTATGGGCACAGGATAGCATGCTGGGGAGGTTAGTGAAGGAAAATATGCGCGAAGGACAAAAAAGAAGCATTAAAAGCTTACAGCATGCATGAGGACAAAGAGGACATTCACAGCATATTACAATAATGGTAATTATGGAATGAAGAAATTAATACATTAGCAAACATTAAATAAATAGAATGTGATGTTAAAGGCTAAAACTTACCCAAATATAGTCCTTCTGCAGCACTTGAATAATGGCAGAACAGATCTCTGGAATAATGAGTCACAGAGCCTGGGGCGAAATCCCAGTTGTAAACTTCAGGTCCTGGAGGCTTCTCCCCATCGCCAAGTACCGCAAGGTGGCTATGTGCCTTTGCTCGGGAGTAATAGCAAGCCGCATGCATGTGTCCTGCTTCTTAATATAGGGGGCAGCAATGCAGCAAAGACAGTGAAAGCAGGGGTCCGTCACCCGGAGATAATTCCTAAAATCATCAGGATTATTCTCCTGGAGCTCCCGCAGCAAAGGCATATGGGAGAATTGGTCACGATTAAGCAACCAATTCCTGGTCCAAGAACTCCTACTCCTCCTGTTCCTGGACTGGACTTGGGTCAAAGCAATAACTCCAAGCACGATCTCTCCGGCGAGAACGCAACATGGCTAGTTGACGAACGGCCATTCAAAAACGAACTGACAAGCACGAACTGAAAATCAGAATCAAACTCACAAGCACGAACTGAAAATCAGAAATGAACTCACAAGCATGAACTGAAAAGCACGAATCGGCACTCACCAAACTTCTACTAACACGAGATTAGCAGAAAGAGCCCAAAGGGTGGCGCATGACAATTGAACTTTATTTTTATCGGCTCGTAGTACGTCTAGTACATCACTATGTTCGGGATTGTTGGCCGACAATTATGTGCTGTTTGTATGCAAGACAAGTTTGGGCCTTCACCCTTTGGACAAAAGTTCGCAGTTTTGTTGGCGGAAAATTCCGATTGTGTGTATGAGGCTTTACACTTGCGCACGTTGTACACTTGCACAAAGTCAGGGATTCTGTAGAATTAGTCAGGTGTATGATTAAACAATTATACCAAGCAGGTGCTAATGATCATCAACTTCATATGTAGGCTGAAACAGTCATTAACTGAAAGAGTAACAGCTGTGTAGGAGTCTTAAAACTGGGTGAGAAACAGACAAACTCTGCTACTAAAGTGAGATTGTGGAAGACAGTTTCATGTTACAGGTCATACACCATGGCAAGGATGAGCACAGCAACAAGACACAAGGCACTAATGACTAAGCTTCGAGGGGCAGAGCGAAACGCATTGGGAGCATGGCCTGGTCGGAGACCAGGCTGAGGTTGCCACTAACAAATTGATCAGAGGGATCGTTCAGATGTGCATCTAAGAGCCCTTTCACACCGAGCCGCCCATAGCGTCGGAGGTAAAACCGTCGGATTAGCAGCGCATTTCAGCCGCTAGCGGGGCGCTTTTATCCCCCGCTAGCAGCCGAGAAAGGGTTAAAACCCCATTTTGCCGGAGGTATCCCAGCGCTACCCCATTGATTTCAATGGGGAGCAGCGGTGGAGGAGCGGTAAACACACCGCTCCTTCACCGCTCCAAAGAAGCTGCTGACAGGACTTTTTCTGACGTCCTGCCAGCGCAGCACTCCAGTGTGAAAGCCCTCAGGCTTTCACACTGGAGACAACGCTGCAGCTGTTTGAGGGCGGATTGCAGGCGCTATTTTTAACTCTATAGCGCCTGCAAAACGCCCTCGGTGTGAAAGGGGTCTTAGGGATACCTTTTTCATAACAAGACACAAGGTAGTTATACTGCATCAGTAAGGTCTCTCTCAGGCAAAGTTTTTTAAAGCAGACTGGTGTTTCAGGATGTTCTGTTCAAGCTCTTTTGAAGAAGCACAAAGAAATGGGCAAAGTTGAGGACCACAGAAGCAGTGGTTGGCCAAGAAACCTAATGCAGCAGATGAAAGACACATCATGCTTGCTTCCATTCAACATCAGCAGTTTGGGGCTGCATTTCTGCAAATGGAGTTGGAGATTTGATCAGAATCAATGGTGTCCTTAATGCTGAGTAATACAGGAAGATACTTATTCACCATGCCATACCACCAGGAGGCGTGTGATTGACCCCAATTTTTTTTTCTTTATACTGTATTTTCTTTTTTTGTTTTATTATAATTTTTATTAACGTTTTACATGAAAATGAACACAAACACAAACATTCACGTAATCGTATGCATTGTGAGTCCTTCAATTCTTCATTGTGCAAACCATTGTCCAATTGGCAATTTATACCTAGATAGAACTTGCCTTAATATGTAGAATCCCTAAAAAGAAAAAAAAATCCTTATATCACTCTCCATACATAAAGCACAGCCTAAGACAAAAACAGAAACCAAAAACAAAGGAATATGGGAGTATAATTCTCTCTCCTCTCCCCACGTCCTCAATGTTCTCAATGCTGAGAAATACAGGCAGATATTTATCATGCCATACCACCAGGGTAGGGGTGTGATTGGTCCCAAATTCATGGGACTGCAGGCAGTATGCTAAATTTAAAATAAATTACATAGACAACATATTTGTTGCAAAACTTGGCTGGGGCCATTTATTATTGGTTTACTAAATTAACAAACCTTTATTCAAATACAGTAAAATCATGAAAAAAACAATTAAACTGAGCCAACCACAGCTCAGTCACCACGACTCAAGCCATACAGCTTTTAAATAGTAACTTAGCAACCATCCCTTTTGCCAAGGGAACCTATATTATATTTAACACAGTAGCTTAGCCATTACAGCTCAAGCTGAATAAAAACTAACCTTCCCCTTTTAAGTTTAAAGGTGACCTTACCACATAATTAATGCTGCAACAAAAAAAAAAGGGGACAGGTGGGAGCACCACAGAAATGCAATCTGAGGCAGCTGAAACTCCTGGGATTGGAACCTGCTTTATATAGCCCCTGAATGCCTTCTAGAAGATTCCAAAAGAACTGACCCTCCAGAGGTATCCCCACGTGCCACAGGTGCACTGGGGAGACTTAAAACCTGTCCAAGCCCCAGTCCCATGAGGAAAGGGGGGCCTTGAAAAAGGTGTTCCCCTTTCCTTAACATTCTGCAGCAGGACAATTACCCCAAACATAAAGCCAATGTCATTAAGAACTATCTTCAGTGTAAAGAAGAGCAAGGAGTCCTGGAAGTGTTGCTTTGGCTCCCACAGAGCCCTGATCTCAACATCATTGAATCTGTCTGGGATTACATGAAACGGCAGAAGGTTTTTAGGCAGCCTACATCCACAGAAGATCTGTGATTAGTTTTCCAAGAAATTTGGAACAACGTACCTGCTGAGTTCCTTCAAAAACTGTGTGCAAGTGTACCTAGAAGAATTGATGCTTTTTTAAAGGCAAAGGGTGGTCACACTAAACATTGATTTTATTTGGATTTCTCTTTTGTTCATTACTTTCCATTTTGTTAATTGATAAAAAATAAATGATTGACACTTCTATTTCTGAAAAAAATCCTAATTTATAGTATTTTTTCCCACCTGCATAAAACGTTTGCACAGTGGTGTACATTAACCACTTGACGACCGCCTCACGCCGATGTACGTCGGCAAAGTGGCACGGACAGGCAAAACCACGTACAGGGTACGTGATTTGCCTTCCGCGGGTGGGGGGTCCGATCGGACCCCCCCCCCGGTGCCCGAGGCGGTCGTCTTTTGTCCAGCGGCGATCGGTGATGAGGGGGAGACCATCCGTTCGTGGCCCCCCCCTCGCGATCGCCGCCGGCCAATGAGAATCTTCCTTTGCTGCTGTATGCTAAACAGCAGCAAAGGAAATGATGTCATCTCTCCTCGGCTCGGTAATTTCCGTTCCGGCCCGAGGAGAGAAGACATCAATGTGAGTGCACAACACACACACACAGTAGAACATGCCAGGCACACAAAACACCCCGACCCCCCCCCCCGATCGCCCCCCGATCCCCCCCCAATCACCCCCCCCCCCCCCTGTCACAAACTGACACCAGCAGTTTTTTTTTTTTTTTTTTTCTGATTACTGCATAGTGTCAGTTTGTGACAGTTACAGTGTTGGGACAGTTACTGTTACCCCCCTGTAGGTCTAGGGTACCCCCCTAACCCCCCCTAATAAAGTTTTAACCCCTTGATCACCCCCTGTCACCAGTGTCACTAAGCGATCATTTTTCTGATCGCTGTATTAGTGTCGCTGGTGACGCTAGTTAGTGAGGTAAATATTTAGGTTCGCCGTCAGCGTTTTATAGCGACAGGGACCCCCATATACTACCTAATAAATGTTTTAACCCCTTGATTGCCCCCTAGTTAACCCTTTCACCACTGATCACCGTATAACCGTTACGGTTGACGCTGGTTAGTTTGTTTATTTTTTATAGTGTCAGGGCACCCGCCGTTTATTACCGAATAAAGGTTTAGCCCCCCGATCGCCCGGCGGTGATATGCGTCGCCCCAGGCAGCGTCAGATTAGCGCCAGTACCGCTAACACCCACGCACGCACCGTACACCTCCCTTAGTAGTATAGTATCTGAACGCATCAATATCTGATCCGATCAGATCTATACTAGCGTCCCCAGCAGTTTAGGGTTCCCAAAAACGCAGTGTTAGCGGGATCAGCCCAGATACCTGCTAGCACCTGCGTTTTGTGCCTCCGCCCAGCCCACCCAAGTGCAGTATCGATCGATCACTGTCACTTACAAAACACTAAACGCATAACTGCAGCGTTCGCAGAGTCAGGCCTGATCCCTGCGATCGCTAACAGTTTTTTTGGTAGCATTTTGGTGAACTGGCAAGCACCAGCCCCAGGCGTCAGGTTAGCGCCAGTACCGCTAACACCCACGCACGCAGCATACGCCTCCCTTAGTGGTATAGTATCTGAACGGATCAATATCTGATCCGATCAGATCTATACTAGCGTCCCCAGCAGTTTAGGGTTCCCAAAAACGCAGTGTTAGCGGAATCAGCCCAGATACCTGCTAGCACCTGCGTTTTGCGCCTCCGCCCGGCCCAGCCCACCCAAGTGCAGTATCGATCGATCACTGACACTTACAAAACACTAAACGCATAACTGCAGCGTTCGCAGAGTCAGGCCTGATCCCTGCGATCGCTAACAGTTTTTTTGGTAGTATTTTGGTGAACTGGCAAGCACCAGCCCCAGGCAGCGTCAGATTAGCGCCAGTACCGCTAACACCCACGCACGCACCGTACACCTCCCTTAGTGGTATAGTATCTGATCGCATCAATATCTGATCCGATCAGATCTATACTAGCGTCACCAGCAGTTTAGGGTTCCCAAAAACGCAGTGTTAGCGGGATCAGCCCAGATACCTGCTAGCACCTGCGTTTTGCCCCTCCGCCCGGCCCGGCCCAGCCCACCCAAGTGCAGTATCGATCGATCACTGTCACTTACAAAACACTAAACGCATAACTGCAGCGTTCGCAGAGTCAGGCCTGATCCCTGCGATCGCTAACAGTTTTTTGGTAGCGTTTTGGTGAACTGGCAAGCGCCAGCGGCCTAGTACACCCCGGTCGTAGTCAAACCAGCACTGCAGTAACACGTGGTGACGTGGCGAGTCCCATAAGTGCAGTTGAAGCTGGTGAGGTGGCAAGCACAAGTAGTGTCGCGCTGCCACCAAAAAGACAAACACAGGCCCGTCGTGCCCATAGTGCCCTTCCTGCTGCATTCGCCAATCCTAATTGGGAACCCACCGCTTCTGCAGCGCCCGTACTTCCCCCATTCACATCCCCAACCAAATGCAGTCGGCTGCATGAGAGGCATTTTTATGTCCTCCCGAGTACCCCTACCCAACGAACCCCCCAAAAAAGATGTCGTGTCTGCAGCAAGCGCGGATATAGGCGTGACGCCCACTATTATTGTCCCTCCTGTCCTGACAATCCTGGTCTTTGCATTGGTGAATGTTTTGAACGCTACCATTCACTAGTTGAGTATTAGCGTAGGGTACAGCATTGCACAGACTAGGCACACTTTCACAGGGTCTCCCAAAATGCCATCGCATTTTGAGAGACCCGAACCTGGAACCGGTTACCGTTATAAAAGTTAGTTACAAAAAAAGTGTAAAAAAAAAAAAAAAAATGAAATAAAAAAAAATAGTTGTTGTTTTATTGTTCTCTCTCTCTCTATTCTCTCTCTATTGTTCTGCTCTTTTTTACTGTATTCTATTCTGCAATGTTTTATTGTTATTGTTATTGTTATTATGTTTTATCATGTTTGTTTTTCAGGTATGTAATTATTTATACTTTACTGTGCTTTATTGTTAACCATTGTTAACCATTTTTTTGTCTTCAGGTACGCCATTCACGACTTTGAGTGGTTATACCAGAATGATGCCTGCAGGTTTAGGTATCATCTTGGTATCATTCTTTTCAGCCAGCGGTCGGCTTTCATGTAAAAGCAATCCTAGCGGCTAATTAGCCTCTAGACTGCTTTTACAAGCCGTGGGAGGGAATGCCCCCCCCCCCACCGTCTTCCGTGTTTTTCTCTGGCTCTCCTGTCTCAACAGGGAACCTGAGAATGCAGCCGGTGATTCAGCCAGCTGACCATAGAGCTGATCAGAGACCAGAGTGGCTCCAAACATCTCTATGGCCTAAGAAACCGGAAGCTACGAGTATTTCATGACTTAGATTTCGCCGGATGTAAATAGCGCCATTGGGAAATTGGGGAAGCATTTTATCACACCGATCTTGGTGTGGTCAGATGCTTTGAGGGCAGAGGAGAGATCTAGGGTCTAATAGACCACAATTTTTTCAAAAAAGAGTACCTGTCACTACCTATTGCTATCATAGGGGATATTTACATTCCCCGAGATAACAATAAAAATGATTAAAAAAAAAAATATGAAAGGAACAGTTTAAAAGTAAGATTAAAAAAGCAAAAAAATAATAAAGAAAAAAAAAAAAAAAAAAAAACACCCCTGTCGCCCCCTGCTCTCACGCTAAGGCGAACGCAAGCGGCGGTCTGTCGTCAAACGTAAACAGCAATTGCACCATGCATGTGAGGTATCACCGCGAAGGCCAGATCGAGTGCAGTAATTTTTCCAGTAGACCTCCTCTGTAAATCTAAAGTGGTAACCTGTAAAGGCTTTTGAAGGCTTTTAAACATGTATTTATTTTGTTGCCACTGCACGTTTGTGCGCAATTTTAAAGCATGTCATGTTTGGTATCCATGTACTCGGCCTAAGATCATCTTTTTTATTTCATCAAACATTTGGGCAATATAGCGTGTTTTAGTGCATTAAAATTAAAAAAAAGTGTGTTTTTTCCCCAAAAAATGCGTTTGAAAAATCGCTGCGCAATTACTGTGTGAAAAAAAAAAATGAAACACCCACCATTTTAATCTGTAGGGCATTTGCTTTAAAAAAATATATAATGTTTGGGGGTTCAAAGTAATTTTTTTGCAAAAAAAAAAAACTTTTTCGTGTAAACAATAAGTGTCAGAAAGGGCTTTGTCTTCAAGTGGTTAGAAGAGTGGGTGATGTGTGTCATAAGCTTCTAAATGTTGTGCATAAAATGCCAGGACAGTTCAAAACCCCCCCAAATGACCCCATTTTGGAAAGTAGACACCCCAAGCTATTTGCTGAGAGGCATGTCGAGTCCATGGAATATTTTATATTGCGACACAAGTTGCGGGAAAGAGACAAATTTTTTTTTTTTTTTTTTTTTTTGCACAAAGTTGTCACTAAATGATATATTGCTCAAACATGCCATGGAAATATGTGAAATTACACCCCAAAATACATTCTGCTGCTTCTCCTGAGTACGGGGATACCACATGCGTGAGACTTTTTGGGAGCCTAGCCGCGTACGGGACCCCGAAAACCAAGCACCGCCTTCAGGCTTTCTAAGGGCGTGAATTTTTGATTTCACTCTTCACTGCCTATCACAGTTTCGGAGGCCATGGAATGCCCAGGTGGCACAAAACCCCCCCAAATGACCCCATTTTGGAAAGTAGACACCCCAAGCTATTTGCTGAGAGGTATAGTGAGTATTTTGCAGACCTCACTTTTTGTCACAAAGTTTTGAAAATTGAAAAAAGAAAAAAAAAAATGTTTTTTCTTGTCTTTCTTCATTTTCAAAAACAAATGAGAGCTGCAAAATACTCACCATGCCTTTCAGCAAATAGCTTGGGGTGTCTACTTTCCAAAATGGGGTCATTTGGGGGGTTTTGTGCCACCTGGGCATTCCATGGCCTCCGAAACTGTGATAGGCAGTAAAGAGTGAAATCAAAAATTTTCACCCTTAGAAATCCTGAAGGCAGTGATTGGTTTTCGGGGTCCAGTACGCGGCTAGGCTCCCAAAAAGTCCCACACATGTGGTATCCCCATACTCAGGAGAAGCAGCTAAATGTATTTTGGGGTGCAATTCCACATATGCCCATGGCCTGTGTGAGCAATATATCATTTAGTGACAACTTTATGAAAAAAAAAAAAAAAAAAAAAAAAAAGTGTCACTTTCCCGCAACTTGTGTCAAAATATAAAATATTCCATGGACTCAATATGCCTCTCAGCAAATAGCTTGGGGTGTCTACTTTCCAAAATGGGGTCATTTTGGGGGGTTTTGTGCCATCTTGGCATTCCATGGCCTCCGAAACTGTGATAGGCAGTGAAGAGTGAAAGCAAAAATTTACACCCTTAGAAATCCTGAAGGCGGTGATTGGTTTTCGGGGCCCCGTACGCGGCTAGGCTCCCAAAAAGTCCCACACATGTGGTATCCCCATACTCAGGAGAAGCAGCTAAATGTATTTTGGGGTGCAATTCCACATAGGCCCATGGCCTGTGTGAGCAATATATCATTTAGTGACCACTTTTTGTAAATTTTTTTTTTTTTTTTTTTTTTTTGTCATTTTTCAATCACTTGGGACAAAAAAAATAAATATTCAATGGGTTCAACATGCCTCTCAGCAATTTCCTTGGGGTGTCTACTTTCCAAAATGGGGTCATTTGGGGGGGTTTTGTACTGCCCTGCCATTTTAGCACCTCAAGAAATGACATAGGCAGTCATAAACTAAAAGCTGTGTAAATTCCAGAAAATGTACCCTAGTTTGTAGACGCTATAACTTTTGCGCAAACCAATAAATATACGCTTATTGACATTTTTTTTACCAAAGACATGTGGCCGAATACATTTTGGCCTAAATGTATGACTAAAATTTGGTTTATTGGATTTTTTTTATAACAAAAAGTAGAAAATATCATTTTTTTTCAAAATTTTCGGTCTTTTTCCGTTTATAGCGCAAAAAATAAAAACCGCAGAGGTGATCAAATACCATCAAAAGAAAGCTCTATTTGTGGGAAGAAAAGGACGCAAATTTCGTTTGGGTACAGCATTGCATGACCGCGCAATTAGCAGTTAAAGCGACGCAGTGCCAAATTGGAAAAAGACCTCTGGTCCTTAGGCAGCATAATGGTCCGGGGCTCAAGTGGTTAAGAAACAAAAACAAAACAAAAAAAGTGGTTAAAGCTGAACACCAGGCAGACATAAAACAGACTGGGGTTAATTGAATAAAGCATTTGAGACACCTTTCTCATGATATGCTCCCTTTAAATAGATCTAAGACTAATAGATAAAAACCTTGTAACAATTTCCTTAAGAGCTTGTTCACACCATACGTGCATGAAAACTGATGGGAAAACCACTTGCAAATGAGTTGAGACATGGGTTTACATTAGTTTACATCAGTTTTCATGCGCATTTCACTGAGTTTTTATGTACATTGACATTGGTTTTCATACGCACCAATTATATGCCCTGTTCACACCAATGTTAATTTCATGTCAGTTTTTTCCGTGCAGAAAACTGCACACACGTTGCAGATTCTTGCGCTGAAACAATTCAAATGTTTGTTGTGATCTGAACAGGGCACATAGAGAACCATTGTTTTCTTTAAAGCCCTTTCAGAACGTGTGCATAAAAACTAACATCTCTGCACCATGGTGTGAACGAGGCCTAAGAGTTCTGACACATGTGACAGATGCAAGTAGTCATTATTTGCGTCATTTCACAATGTGTTGCTATGGCTGCAAGAAGTTCAAAAAGAATTATGGCCAATTCAAAGATAATGACACTGGAGTAAATTAGGACCAATTCTAAGTTGACGTACAGAGACAAGCCAATGCACAATGAGTGGGACCACTGTGTAGTAAAGAGCAAGGCATGTTTACCCAGAGTAATTGTCATGAATGGGGCAAGGTATGCATCACTGGTTGCGAGGACGCTATTGGCTGCATGGCAAGGTTAGGGCACCACGCTGGCTGTGCTATCAGGGTTGTGTAAACTTCAGGACTGGGTGGACAAAATATAAATATTGTATGAGGTAAAAAAGTTTCCCTTTATGTGTATCAAAGGGGTATGTAGCTGCTAGCCTGAAGTTCAGCTGTGACAGTCGTCATCCTTAGCAGCAGTATGCTACAAAGTGACCAGACTTTAAAGTCAGTACTTTTATTTGGATGAAACGCCTGAATTGATGATCAATGTGTCAGTCTATGTCTTAAACTCTTCTTGAGCAAATGTTAGAAAACCAGCATCAAAAAATTGTCTTTTGCCAATAAAGCAATCCTTCAAAGGATCAGAAGGAATGTAGCCCCATGTTATATAGCTTTGACCTGCAGAGATTAATTCCAGAAACTGTTTCATCATGGTAAACCTACTCAGGTTGTCCTCAGGATCAGGGTCAGGGGGCTCAACTTTTTCCTAGATTACTGTCACCACAGACTTGTTGCTCTGCAGAGCTGGGATTAGAATGTTTTAAGAATGATTTTAAAACAGAACAGTGTTGTATAGCGTCCCTAAATATATCACGTTAGCAATTTTCCAAAAAATGTAAGTGTTCTTGATAGCAACCAATCAGATTAATTTGAAAACCAATAATTTTAATTTTATTTACTGTATATACAGTGCCTTGAAAAAGTATTCATACCCCTTGAAATTTTCCACAGTTTGTCATGTTAAAACCAAAAATGTAAATGTATTTTATTGGGATTTTATGTGATCGAACAACACAAAGTGGCACATAATTGTGAAGTGGAAGGAAAATGATAAATGGTTTTCAACATTTTTTACAATCAAATATGTGAAAAGTGTTGCGTGCATTTGTATTCAGCCCCCTTTACTCTGATACCCCTTGCTAAAATTTAATGGAACCAATTGCCTTCATAAGTCACCAAATTAGTAAATAGGGTCCACCTGTGTGTAATTTAATCTCAGTATAAAAACAGCTGTTCTGTGAAGCTCTAGAGGTTTGTTGGAGAACTTTAGTGAACACACAGCTTCATGAAGACCAAGGAACACACCAGACAGGTCAGGGATAAAGTTGTGGAAAAGTTTAAAGCAGTGTTAGGTTATAAAAAATATCCCAAGCTTTGAACATCTCACAGAGCACTGTTCAATCCATCATCCGAAAATGGAAAGAGTATGGCACAACTGTAAACCTACCAAGACGTGGCCGTCCACCTAAACTGACAGGCCAGGTAAGGAGAGCATTCATCAGGGAAGCAGCCAAGAGGCCCATGGTAACGCTGGAGGAGCTGCAGAGATCCACAGCTCAGGTGGGAGAATCTGTCCACAGAACAACTATTAGTTATGCACTCCACAAATCTGGCCTTTATGGAAGAGTGGCAAGAAGTAAGCCATTGTTGAAAAAAGCCATAAGAGGCCTACCATCTCCAATGGGAGGCCGAGCTCAGGAAACAATTAGACCCGGAGGACTGACGAAGTATGACTATTATGCTATCCAAATGCTCTAAGAATGTTCTCTTTTTGGAGAACGCTTACAAAGTCTTCTATTGTTGGTACTATACCCCGGCTAGATTAGCAAGCTTCATCTCATCTTATCCCCCCTCTGTTTTCGTGGGTGCTCACAGGAGGGCACGATGGCGCATATCTGGTGGACCTGCCCCAGGGTTTGCAGATTATGGGTCAGAGTATACGCACTACTACGCAATCTTTTTAATACCACTATAAAGCGGGACCCCTTTGAGGCCCTTTTATGTAAACCGATTAAAGAACTTCTTCGTCCTGAACGCCAATTAGCAGCACATATTTTTACTGCAACTAAATTGACCATAGCAAGGGCCTGGAAAACTCCGAACCTTAGCTTTGAAGCAGTTAAAAATAGTGTGAATGATATCATGGTAAATGAGAAACTTACAGCCATATTGTTGGACACATATAATAAGTTCCTCAGGATATGGCAACCCTGGGTGACTCATAACCGTCTATTAAGATTTGACCTAACGCTTCTTTCCCTATAATGAGCCTCCGTTCCCCCCACCCCGGGGTCATCCCCTCCTTTCCCACCCCCCTCTTCTCCCACTTTCAATTTCTCTTTCCTTCTTCTCATTCATGCCCTTGGGCTTAATTCTACAGAGATTGGATATTTAACGTAACAAAAAAACTATTACATACAAAGGTATGTTATCCTCTTTGAAGTTATTCAATTTAATCTGATTTTATTTCTGGTTCTTTTTTTTTATGCAATGTTACGTATTACAACAACATCTCGTTATGCATCCTTTAGTTATTCATGAATGTTTACAAACATAATATTCTGTGCTTACATTATACCGCTATGCCAGTAAACGCGAGATGAAGACACTCCTTAGTATGTCGCCTGGCCTCGGCTTTGAACCGTCTGAGACCAGGCTTAAATCCTTGAACATTAGTTCTACCTGCCGGATACCGGCAGTCTTATACCTGTTAATTCATGATGTATCCATCACTGTTTTCTTTCTCTATCTTGAACGGCACCAGACAGGGCTGCCCCCTGTCTCCAATGCTGTTCGTCCTCTCCCTGGAACCTTTTCTACGCCATATCAGAAGTAATCAGTCCATAAAAGGCATCCAATTGGATCAATGTCAACACAAAGTTGCGGCTTATGCCGACGACCTTTTGTTCTACATTACCGAGCCCCTCACCTCTCTACCCTCCTTGTTACAGGAGCTGAAGCGTTATGGCACCCTATCTAATTTTAAGGTTAACTTACAAAAATCAGAGGCCTTAAGTGTTTCCTTGTCAGATTCTACCATTTCTAACTTACGCCCCTTCTTTCCATTCAAATGGGCTGCCCGCTCAATACAATATCTAGGAACAAAAATCTCTGCAAAACTACAAGACATCGTCACCCTCAACTTTCAGCCCCTTTTATCTACGCTCGCTGCTGATCTTGAGAGGTGGAACTCCCTGCCCCTTTCCTGGTTCGGCCGCTGCAATATACTTAAAATGAATGCAATGCCCAGACTCCTGTACTTATTGCAGGCGCTGCCCGTTAAGATACCTCAAACATTTTTTCACGCCGTTCGCTCATTATTCATCAGATTCATCTGGCATGGAAAACACCCACGTCTCGGCAGAACACTCCTATTAAGACCAAAGATTAGAGGCGGTCTCGGATTCCCAGATCCAGCTCTATACTATACTGCGGCACATATGACCAGGGTCGTGGACTGGTACCGTCACAGTGATTTGAAGCTCTGGGTGTCGCTGGAGCAGGAGGCAGCCAGAGCCCCACTGGCGGGACTACCTTGGGCTGGGAAAACTCCTGCCACCCACTTGACTACTCACTCACTGATTGGACCAACTCTTATGGAACTGAAGAGGTTTTTCCGATTAGCCTCATTAAGAAACTTTCCATCCCCACTGACGCCATTTATTGGTCATCCGGATTTTCTACCTGGCCTCACTGACCCATCCTTTCGATCGCAAGCCCCACAGGGACTCATGAGGGCCTCTGCGCTCCTGCGATCCTCCGGTTGGCTAACTACGGAGAATTTGCTCTCAGGTCAAGCACCACTCCAATTAGACCACTGGAGGATCAACCAACTATTTCACTTTCTTGGCTCACTGCCCAAACCAACCCACTTTGTCAGAAAGCTCCACTCTTTTGAGGAACTCTGCTTGGGTGAGGGACCGATTTGGAGGTCCTTATCAACCTCCTACAAATCCCTGTTGGACCTTCATGCCACCGAAGATCCCCCATTCTTAGCAAAATGGGAGAGAGACTTGCAAGTCACCTTCACAGAACCCCAAAAAGAACGCATACTCTTTTTCGCACAGAAATCCTCTATGTGCAGCAAATACCAAGAGACCGCATATAAAATAGTGACGCACTGGTACAGAACCCCTTCAGTGCTAGCTAAGATATTTCCTCTACAAACTGACCGCTGCTGGCGCTGCAACCTACACCCAGGCACTCTATTACATATTTTCTGGGACTGCCCTGTGCTCAAAACTTTTTGGCAGCCGGTGCTTAAGTTCGTACAGAAACTCACGGATATCTCCTTTCAGGATAATCCAGCTGCGGTTCTTCTTAACCTTACTCCCCTGTCAAGGAAACATTACCACAAATCCCTCCTCAAGCATCTCCTTAATGCGGCTCGGGCTAGCATTCCACCTCTTTGGAAGCAACAGTCTGCACCAACGGTGGCCCAATGGTTTGCAAGGGTGAAGGACATTGAGCAGATGGAGGATCTGACCTCTGCGTTGCGGGATAAGTCGGAGGAACATAAGTCCAGATGGTTTCATTGGAACCTTTTTCGCTTCTCCGACGAATTCCACCAATACTTGTCAGGATCCATCGTCTAGGATCCCCATCGACAGTTCAGCATTACCGAATTTGGCTCCCCGGGGGCAACCGCCCCCCCCCCCCCCCCCAGGAGTGTTGTTTGTTTAATTTTTATTATATTTATTTATTTATTTATTTATTTTTATTTTATTTTTTTTTCTTTCTCTCTCTATCTCTCTATCTCTCTTTCTTTTTCTCTCTCCTCTGTCTTCTCTCTCTACCTTTACTATTTCTCTCTTTCTACAAAAAAGACACAAAAAGTGATGGGCACAGATGTTTAAGTTTACATTATATTAGACTTCAGCGAGTGGTATCTCAGTCTAACTAAATAATGACCTTCACTCACATGTAACTGTTAAGTTTCTGACTGTTATACTTGACGTGTTCATTACAGTTTAAATGCAATGCGAAGCTATCGTTATATTTGTATCTGTGTCATATCTTTAAATAAAAAATTAAAAAGAAAAAGAATATAAAGTCAAATATAGCCATATATAGCCACGATAAGATGAGGGATATATTTAGAAGCTACAAATCAATCCAATACCGCTGAGTACATAAGCAGGGGCAGATGGAAAATTAATATTCCTGGTATATCAGAGGTAGAAAAGAGCCAGAAGGCTTCCAATCATGTGGGTCCTTAGTTATATTTCAGCAGTGCTGATGGCTATATAGAGCCTAAAAGCATATCGCTGTATAGCCAAGATTTCATCAAAAAGATATGCCCCAGGGAGACAGCAAACCACTGCACACTTTTATGAATACTTTTTCAAGGCACTGTATATTTATATATATACAGTGGGGACAGAAAGTATTCAGACCCCCTTAAATTTTTCACTCTTCGTTATATTGCAGCCATTTGCTAAAATCATTTAGGTTCATTTTTTTCCTCATTAATGTACACACAGCACCCCATATTGACATAAAAACACAGAATTGTTGACATTTTTACAGATTTATTAAAAAAAAAAAACGTAAATATCACATGGTCCTAAGTATTCAAACCCTTTGCTCAGTATTTAGTAGAAGCACCCTTTTGATCTAATACAGCCATGAGTCTTTTTGGGAAAATTTTTCACACCTGGATTTGGGGATCCTCTGCCATTCCTCCTTGCAGATCCTTCTCCAGTTCTGTCAGGTTGGATGGTGAACATTAGTGGACAGCCATTTTTAGGTCTCTCCAGAGATGCTCAATTGGGTTTAAGTCAAGGCTCTGGCTGGGCCATTCAAGAACAGTCACTGAGTTTTTGAGAAGCCACTCCTTCGTTATTTTAGCTGTGTGCTTATGGTCATTGTCTTGTTGGAAGGTAAACCTTCGGCCCAGTCTGAGGTCCTGAGCACTCTGGAGAAGGTTTTCGTCCAGGATATCCCTGTACTTGGCCGCATTCATCTTTCCCTTGATTGCAACCAGTCGTCCTGTCCCTGCAGCTGAAAAATACCCCCACAGCATGATGCTGCCACCACCATGCTTTACTGTTGGGACTGTATTGGACAGGTGATGAGCAGTGCATGGTTTTCTCCACACATACCGCTTAGAATTAAGGCCAAAAAGTTTTCTCTTGGTCTCATCAGACCAGAGAATCTTATTTATCATCATCTTGGAGTCCTTCGGGTGTTTTTTAGCAAACTCCATGCGGGCTTTCATGTGTCTTGCACTGAGGAGAGGCTTGGAGAGTTGGGCCACTCTGCCATAAAGCCCCGACTGGTGGAGGGCTGCAGTGATGGTTGACTTTCTACAACTTTCTCCCATCTCCCGACTGCATCTCTGGAGCTCAGCCACAGTGATCTTTGGGTTGTTCTTTACCTCTCTCACCAAGGCTCTTCTCCCCCGATAGCTCAGTTTGGCCGGACGGCCAGCTCTAGGAAGGGTTCTGGTTGTCCCAAACGTCTTCCATTTAAGGATTATGGAGGCCACTGTGCTCTTAGGAACCTTAAGTGCAGCAGAATTTTTTTTGTAACCTTGGCCAGATCTGTGCCTTGCCACAATTCTGTCTCTGAGCTCTTCAGGCAGTTCCTTTGACCTCATGGTTCTCATTTGTTCTGACATGCACTGTGAGATGTAAGGTCTTATATAGACAGGTGTGTGGCTTTCCTAATCAAGTCCAATCAGTATAATCAAACGCAGCTGGACTCAAATGAAGGTGTAGAACCATCTCATGGATGATCAGAAGAGATGGACAGCACCTGAGTTAAATATATGAGTTTCACAGCAAAGGGTCTGAATACTTAGGACTATGTGATATTTCAGTTTTTCTTTTTTAATAAATCTGCAAAAATGTCAACAATGATGTGTTTTTCTGCCAATATGGGGTGCTGTGAGTACATTAATGAGGACAAAATGAACTTAAATGATATTAGCAAATAGCTGCAATATAACAAAGAGTGAAAAATTTAAGGGGGTCTGAATACTTTCCATCCCCACTGTATATATATATATATATATATATATATATATATCTATATATAGATATATATATAGATATATATATACACACACATACAGTATATATACAGAGAGAGAGGGAGAGAGATGCCACAGCTGCCCACCATGATAGGCTAGATCTAGTTCCTGATCAAGATTTAAGATCAGCTACCAGGGCCTGTCTGATGTGGGCCCTTCCTAGCACATAGGGTGTAGTCCTTCGCACTATCAAGTGAATCGATCTAATAAATAAATGTAAATAAAATTAATCTAATCTAATGAATAAAAATTCTACCCATCTACCCATTAAAGTTGTGTTTTTAATCTAGATAAAAATATTTTTAACGATTCTTCAGCCAATTGGTTTGCTTAATCTCCATAAACACGGCCGCTATAATTACAATGGAGAAATATATCAGCTTTTGTATCACTCATAAATGCTGCCTCCATGCTGGAGACAGAACTCCTCTGATCAGGTTTCCCTGACGTAATGCATAGGGAGTGGCTGGATATCGGAAGTACTGGAAATGATGTAAGAGGCGTCTGAAAACGCTGTGTATTCATTTCTCTGCCATTTTTTAATATTGTTATTGTAAGTGCCCATTTGGCTATTTTAATAAATCATTCAGCATAAACGTTTTTGCACTATGGGAGATTCTTTTTTATCCCCTTTTATGCCCGTTCCATGAGAACGCCCATGCTGACAAATTAGAAGGTATCGTTTGGATTACAGTATCTGGAGAAGCATTATCCATCATGACTGGATTCAGGCATATTCCCCAGCTAGATTGATTGATAAAGCGATACACACTCCAGTTTAAAGTAAGAGTTCAGAGAGCATTAAGTGGTGTTCATGAAGATCTCCTATTGAAGATTTTATTTGATACATGTTTATCATCTCATTTATTGGTGGATTATAGACTCAATGGACTACTTTAACATTACATCATTCATCATTACAGTTTGGCTTTGATACCATTGGGACTATTTGTGATAATTATCCACCTCTTCCATAATACAGTGTGCTCACTATTGTGCTTTGTTTTGATAGGCTATTTGTGCACAGTTTGCTGTATTAGTACAGTTTTTCATTTAGTACGGTCATTTGCATACCTGGATTTATTTGCTCTATTTTGCACTTAATCACTATTGCATATTTGCACAGAGGATACTCATCTTTGCACAGTTATATTTGCTTATTTTCACACGATATATATGTATATAGATATATATATATATATCTATATATATATATATATATAGATATATATATATCTATATATATCTATATATATATATATATTTTATTTTTTATTTTTGCACAGGATTGCACAGGCTCATATTTTATTTTTATTCATAGGTTCACCTATTATTAGTTTTGTTTATACCTAGTTGCGCTGACCACATTTTATCATATACCCTTCCTAGCACATATCCTCTTAAAATTTCCCATCCTAGCACAAATCTCTCCCCAAATCCCCCCTCCCAGCACAAATCCTCCAATCCCCCTTCCCTTGCACAAATCCCCCCCACCCCTCAGCACCAAAATTCCCCCAATCTCCCCTCGTGGCTCGAATCCCCCCAAACCCCCCCACCTAGCACATACCCCCCCATTCTTCCTACTAGCACAAATTCACGAATCCCCCCCTACTCCCGTCTTAGCACAAATCCCCCACATCCTCATTACCCTTCCCAGCACAAATAGCCTCCCATCCCCCTTTTCCACAAACACCCAAAGCACAAATGATTGTTCTCTCCCCCCTTTATTGTGTACAATTCCCTGCATTGTGTACAATTTGCCTGTAAGCTCCCCCCTCACCTTACAGGGGGAAACCTCTATGGGGCCAGGATTAGGTGCAGGCTGTGCTGTGCTCTCCCGCTCCTCCATGTGGCTGTTGACACAGGATCACTCTTACATTGGGCACAGTTTGATTACCCGCCCTATACCCACATGTCCTGCTGCCGGGTGATGAACAGCCCTTATAAGAGATAAGGGGCGAATAGTCAAACCTTGTGTCTACAGTCCAATGTAAGAGCGATCCTGTGTCATCTGCCACATGGAGGAGTGTTGTTCTGACAGGAGAGCACACCACAGTCCGCACCTCCTCCCGACTCTCACCTCTCTGCCACTTCTACTTTCAGGACTTCACAGCTCCAGGCTGCCCTCCCCTTGTCCCAGCCCTAAGTTCGTGGATGAGGGAAAGAAGCTCAGCGGCCAGGCAAAACATCCATGGGAGGGCCAGCCTGGGGAGGCACAACTGAAATCTGGGGGGCGCAGCCCACCCCAGCACCCTCCTAGATCTGGCCATGATCAGATAGTAGGACATCAAAATAGAACTATAACCAGCAGAACATCATACTGTATATCTAGTTTTGTTAAACAGCTTACATATTCTGCAGTTACATGGCTTTTAGTGAATTCAGTGAACAAAAGGCTTTGTTAGTGTCCTTGGGTAGAATTTGGGGAAAGGACCCCAAGTAAGAAGTCACAGCAGGACTGTGCACCTTAATCATGGGATAATTTTATTAAGTTAAACAATTGCAAAAAACTACAAAAAACTTTTGGGTAAAAACACCACCGTCACCTTCACCTTGGTGAAAAGTTAAAAAGACAATGTTGTCTGGGATAGACGCAGCTGCGGACACACAATGCACACACATGCAGGCCACACTCATGAGCTAATTAGAGCATATTGCTGCCAGCAAGAGGAATAAGAGTCATTAATGCACACTGTTTGCAGTAAGATGGAGAAGCCTCTTGAAAATCCACAGCAACTAAAATAGGGTGTATTCACCAGATAGATTGGATATATACAGTCACTCGATATGAGTATGGTCAGTCCTCATCTGGATAGGGTAGATATAGAGAGTATGACTGGATGAAGATGTTGAGACTCAGCTATGTAAATGGCGTCTCGTGCAACTTCAGTACTAGGGATGAGCTTCGTGTTCGAGTCGAACTTATGTTCGACTCGAACATTGTGTGTTCGGCCGTTCGCCGAATTATGAACGATATGGGCCGTTCGCGCCAAATTCGAGTGGCGCATCACGGCCCATAATTCACTGCGACATTGCAGTGCATTGTTGGCTGATGATTGGCCAAGCATGCACTATGACCCGCATGCTTGGCCAATCATAGAGCCGTCTGTACAGAGAGCCGTAATTGGCCAAAGCCAGGGTGGCCAATTATGGCTCAGGGGGTTTAGTACATGCCCCACACTATATAAGGCCTCCTGCACGGCGGCCCTGTGTAGTGTGTTCCGGGGTTGAGAGAGAGATAGATAGACAGAGAGATAGAGTAGGCAGGCGAGTCAGTTAGCTGCACTTACAGTGTGTTGTGTATATATATATATATATATATATATATATATATATATATATATACATCCTAGGTGTTATATATATATATATATATATATATATATATATATATATATATACACATCCTAGGTGTTATATATATATATATATATATATATATATATATATATATATATATATATATATATATTTACATATATATATATACACACTGTATTCAGTTTAGCTAGATCCGTTCCTGTTATTCTCTTCATACTGAAAGGCAGGCAGGTGTTTTTACAGTATTTACAGCTACCTGAAGAAAATTGCTGGTGTTCTTCTGATCCTATTAGTCCTATTAGCTACAGTATTTACAGTTAGTGTAGTGCGTCCTCTGCAGAGTGTGCACCTAAAGCTACCTGAAGAAAATTAGTGGTGTTCTTCTGATCCTATTAGTACAGTACCGCAGGCAGCTGCAGTATTTACAAGTTAGTATAGTGCGTTCTCTGCACAGTGTTCACCTAAGGCTACCTAAAGAAAATTAGTGGTGTTCTTCTGATCCTATTCATACAGTACCGCAGGCAGCTGCAGTATTTACAAGTTAGTGTAGTGCATCCTCTGCACAGTGTGCACCTAAAGCTACCTGAAGAAAATTGGTGGTGTTCTTCTGATCCTATTAGTATCGCAGGCAGCTGTAGTATTTACAAGATAGTGTCCTCTGATCCTATTAGTATAGTACCGCAGGCAGATGCAGTATTTACAAGTTAGTGTAGTGCATCCTCTGCACAGTGTTCACCTAAGGCTACCTGAAGAAAATTAGTGGTGTTCTTCTGATCCTATTCGTACAGTACCGCAGGAAGCTGCAGTATTTACAAGTTAGTGTAGTGCGTCCTCTGCACAGTGAGCACCTAAAGCTACCTGAAGAAAATTGGTGGTGTTCTTCTGATCCTATTAGTATCGCAGGCAGCTGTAGTATTTACAAGTTAGTGTCTTCTGATCCTATTAGTATAGTACCGCAGGCAGCTGCAGTATTTACAAGTTAGTGTAGTGCGTCCTCTGCACAGTGTGCACCTAAAGCTACCTGAAGAAAATTAGTGGTGTTCTTCTGATCCTATTAGTACAGTACCGCAGGCAGCTGCAGTATTTACAAATTAGTGTAGTGTGTCCTCTGCACAGTGTGCACCTAAAGCTACCTGAAGTAAATTGGTGGTGTTCTTCTGATCCTATTAGTACAGCAGGCAGCTGTAGTATTTACAAGTTTTTTTTTGTTTTGTTTTTTTAATATCAAATCTTTTTTTATTTTTATAATGCATGTTCAATACAGATGAAAAAACATTAATCTTTACCCAAATAAACAACTTAGAAAGAATTTACCATCAGAGACAAAAAGAGACATAAACAAATACAAACAACATCAAGAACTCATATAAAATTAGCCACACACACCAACGCTAAACACTAAACATACACCTAACTTTAATTTCCGGTTGGTTTTACTTTGTTCAACTCTCATCATATTAATATATTATAGATCAATCTCCTTGTCTCTATTCTCCCCCCCCCACTCCCCCTCACCAATCCCTCCACATGAACCATCATACAGTGGATTAGTAGTATTTACAAGTTAGTGTAGTGCGTCCTCTGCACAGTGTGCACCTAAAGCTACCTGAAGAAAATTGGTGGTGTTCTTCTGATCCTATTAGTACAGTACCGCAGGCAGCTGCAGAATTTACAAGTTAGTGTAGTGCGTCCTCTGCACAGTGTGCACCTAAAGCTACCTGAAGAAAATTGGTGGTGTTCTTCTGATCCTATTAGTATCGCAGGCAGCTGCAGTATTTACAAGTTAGTGTAGTGCCTCCTCTGCACAGTGTGCACCTAAAGCTACCTGAAGAAAATTGGTGGTCTTCTTCTGATCCTATTAGTATAGTACAGCAGGCAGCTGCAGTATTTACAAATTAGTGTAGTGCGTCCTCTGCACAGTGTGCACCTAAAGCTACCTGAAGAAAATTAGTGGTGTTCTTCTGATCCTATTAATACCACAGGCAGGCAGCTACAGTATTTACAGTTAGTGTAGTGAGTCCTCTGCACAGTGTGCACCTAAAAGCTACCTGAAGAAAATTGCTGTTGTTCTGCTCCTATTAATACCACAGGCAGGCAGCTACAGTATTTACAGTTAGTGTACTGTGTCCTCTGCACAGTGTGCACCTAAAGCTGCCTGACTTAAATTGGCGGTGTTCTTCTGATCCTATATTAATACCACAGGCAGGCAGCTACAGTATTTACAGTTAGTGTACTGCATCCTCTGCACAGTGTGCACCTAAAGCTACCTGAATAAAATTGGTGGTGCTCTTCTGATCCTATATTAATACCACAGGCAGGCAGCTACAGTATTTACAGATAGTGTACTGTGTCCTCTGCACAGTGTGCACCTAAAGCTACCTGAATAAAATTGGTGGTGTTCTTCTAATCCTATTAATACCACAGGCAGGCAGCTACAGTATTTACAGTTAGTGTACTGCGTCCTCTGCACAGTGTGCACCTAAAGGTACCTGAATAAAATTGGTGGTGTTGTTCAGATCCTATATTAATACCACAGGTAGGCAGCTACAGTATTTACAGTTAGTGTACTGTGTCCTCTGCACAGTGTGCACCTAAAGGTACCTGAATAAAATTGGTGGTGTTCTTCTGATCCTATATTAATACCACAGGCAGGCAGCTACAGAATTTACAGTTAGTGTACTGCATCCTCTGCACAGTGTGCACCTAAAGGTACCTGAATAAAATTGGTGGTGTTCTTCTGATCCTATATTAATACCACAGGCAGGCAGCTACATCATTTACAGTTAGTGTACTGTGTCCTCTGCACAGTGTGCATCTAAACCTACCTGAATAAAATTATATTAATACCACAGGAAGGCAGCTACAGTATTTACAAGTTAGTGTAGTGCGTCCTCTGCACAGTGTGCACCTAAAGCTACCTGAAGACAATTGCTGTTGTTCTGCTCCTATTAATACCACAGGCAGGCAGCTACAGTATTTACAGTTAGTGTACTGTGTCCTCTGCACAGTGTGCACCTAAAGCTACCTGGAGAGAATTGCTGGTGTTCTCATACTAATAATACTACAGGCAGGCAGTTGATTCTGCTAGCTGCAGTATCAGTATAAATATACATCCCAGCTTTGTGCAGCTACATCTCACTGCAGGCCATTAGTATGTCTGGAAGGCCAACAAGGAGAGGCAGACAGTCACAAGCCAATAAAAGAGGCAACAGTGCTGGTCATGGAGACGGTGCATCCTTATCAGCACGTGGCCATGGGACATGCTTGTCCTTTTTTTCAGCAGCTGGCTGTGTTGAGCAGCAACATTCGGAAGACTTGGTAGAGTGGATGACCAAGCCGTCCTCATCCTCCTCATCCTCTCTCACCCAGGCTCAGGGTACTTTGTCTGGCAAAGCAGCTGCCAACACGGCCTCTTCCCTCGGCTCAATGGCATCAGTCACTCCTTCCCTAGCCCCACCATGTCCTCCTGAGGAGTCCCCCGAATTGTTTGACCACAGTGTTGGGTACGTGCTCCAGGAGGATGCCCAGCATTTTGAAGACCCTGATGATGGTACCCAGCTAGAGGAAGGCAGTAACGTGAGCCCAGAGAGAGGGGGTGCCCAAGAAGGACAGCAATCTGGCAGTCATGTTCCCCCAGCTACAGCATACTGCCAGCTTTGCTCCAGTGATGAGGAGGGAGGGGATGATGAGGTCACTGACTCCACGTGGGTGCCTGATAGGAGAGAGGAGGAGGCACATCACCAATGAGGCAGGATGCCCTCCAGGGGCCAGCTTAAGGGCAGCACACTGACTGCATCACACCGCAGAGCTCCTCATGTGCAGGGCGCTGCTGTCTCTGTGCATTATTCCAAAAGTTCTTTGGTGTGGGCCTTTTTTGAGACGAGTGCAACAGGTCCCGCCGCTGCTATTTGCAACATATGTCTCAAGCGTATCTTGCGTGGCCAAAACATCTCCCGCTTGGGCACTTCATGCTTGATGTTATGGTTATGCAGTAATCTTTCTCTGTCAGCTTACCTTCTCCTCATGTGTTCAGACTAATGCCCCGTACACACGATCGGACTTTGTTCAGACATTCCGACAACAAAATCCTAGGATTTTTTCCGACGGATGTTGGCTCAAACTTGTCTTGCATACACACGGTCACACACCCGTCTAGGCTCTGAAGAAAGGGGTTCTGCCCCATCTACCCGATGTCCGGTCCAGGGTTTTTTGATGTTTGATTCTGCTCACCTGCAGCTACTGTCTATGCCTGAGATTTCATGCTCGTTTGTGAGTATTCATTTGCTGTTTTAACTTTTTTAATAAATGTTACCAGTGGTAATGCACTAGGTCGGTGCGCCCTCCTTTCTTTCTTTCTTTTGCAGACTAAGAGGCCAGCCACTCACACCTGGCTGGTTTTATAACCTCCCCTCTAAGCATGGCCCCACCCCAGGCCTTAACAGGGAACCCTATATTAACCTGTGCACTGCAAGCCAGCAGTGCTGATCAACCATTGTGTGTTAGCTTTCGTGTGTACTTGCTGTGTTTCCTACATCTGTTTCCAGTTACCGACCTTGGCTTGTTCTCGACTATCTCTGTCTGCTTGTGACCCTGACCTATGGTGTATTATGTTTATCCTTGTCTGCTAGTCGCCCTGACATTTGGCTTATCCCTTACTTTCCTTGTTGTTTCAGCCTGCTGCCTCCTACCTCTTCTCCTGTAGTCTACCGTGAGCGTGAGCTGTGAGACCCTGGGGGCCCCGACCTGGAGCCAGACTGCAGCGCAGTCCATCCTCACCACTAGAGGTTCTGGTGAACACCTGCTGGCTCTTAGACTCCGCGCCCTGGGGAATCTATGCTCTAGCTCCCAGTGGGATCTGTGTTAGTGTTCCAGTAGACCTGCTTCCTGAACCCCCCAGGGTTCAATCTGCAGCAGTCAGTCCTAGGGTCCACTACCTTAGCGGTGCACTCCTGACTTCCACGGATGCATCTGTCACTTGGTATCAGGTGACCTGACAGTTTGATCAGCCATGGACCCAGCTGATGTGCCGCTACCCGCAGATGATCCGTTGCAGGGCTTAGTTAGCAGACTTGAGACCCAGGAATCGCATCAGACCCAGGTGATGCGATTCCTTCAGCATTTGGCATCCTGTTTTGAACAGGTTCAGGCCTCATTAGGACCCCTGGTTCAACAACCTCAACCGCTATCTGCTGCTGCACCTATTGCATCAGTCGCAGCCACACATTCATTACAACTGCCAGCTCTGGCCCGTTTCTCTGGGGACTCCAAGGCTTGGAGGGCGTTCCTTAGCCAGTGCACAATTCATTTTGAACTTCAGCCCCAAAGCTTTCTGTCTGATTGGGCAAAAGTAGCCTATATTATATCCCTCCTGTCCGGCAAGGTGCTAGTTTGGGCTGCCCCTCTGTGGGAACTGAATGATCCAGTGGTTTCTAGCCTGTCTGATTTCTTGAAACTTTTTTGGAATATCTTTGAGGAACCGGGTCGTGTCTCCTCAGCGGCTAGCACTCTTTTACGTCTCCGTCAAGAGTCCACTTCTGTGGGACAGTATGCTCTTCAGTTCCGTATCCTCACAGGTGAATTGAGCTGGAATAATGAGGCCCTAGTTGCAACCTTTTTACATGGCCTCTCTGATAGAGTGAAGGATGAATTAGCAGGAAGATCCCTTCCTGCTGATCTGGACGGTGTCATCACCTTGTATAACCAGATCGATATTTGCTTTCAGGAGAGGGCCCTGGAAAAAAGACGCCAGCACTCCCCGTTCCTTAGGCAGCCTGAACTCTCAGTCCCTTCTCTTCGATCCAAGGAGCACCCCCTGCCCGCTGAGGAACCTATGCAGCTGGGCTGGACCAAGTTGTCTCCTGAAGAACGCGCTAGGCGCAGAACTCTGGGTCTGTGCCTCTATTGTGGGGCCAAAGGTCATTTTCGTGACACTTGTTTTCTTCATCCGGAAAATTGCTCGGGGCTAATACATCTGGAAGGTGGAGTATTAGACCTTGAAATATCACCTTCACCTTCTCATCTTCTTCTTTCTGTGCTCCTTCATGTCGGCGCTTCCTCTCGTTCGGTCTCGGCACATTTGGATGCCGGAGCCGCTGGCAATTTCATGGATTGGGAAACTGCATCTTTTATGAGATTACCCTTTTGCCCCTTTCAACGCCATTGGTGGTCTTGGCGATTGATGGCACTCTTCTCCCAGGAGGTCCTATCCACTTCCAGACCCTCCCTGTTAAGAGGTCGGTAGGGACACTCCACCAGGAGTGGATATCCTTCCTTGTCTTACCTAAGGCTTCATCTCCTATCATATTAGGTCTTCCTTGGTTATGGTTCCATTCTCCACACATTGACTGGACTGCTGGACGGATCCTGGCTTGGGGTTCCTCCTGTTCCTCTTCCTGCCCAAAAGAGAAAATTCCTGTTGCCACCATCCCAGTATCTTCTGCTCTTCCCGCTGCATATAGCGATTTCTGGAATGTCTCCTGCAATAGTCGGGCTGAGGCACTCTCTGGGTCATGTGGCACTCTGGATGAGGAGCCCACCTGTGAACTTGAGCCGATCATTCACTCCACTTTGCATGGCCATTTACTTTTGCCTGTCCCTGGACCCCCTTGGACGCACACCCAGGCTGACTCGTCCACCAGTTCCACAGTCGCTACGCCCTGTGATGCGATTCTGGTGGTCGCTGCACCTGGCAATGCTGTTCAGTCGGCCTCTGCACCAGTTCAGCCTATGCCCAGTGAAGCTATCCAGCTTGACTTCTGTGACACATCACTTTCTAACCAACCTGGTCTCAGGGATCCACTGACTTCTGCCCAGTCTGATGATCCTGTGCTGGATGTTCAGCTCATCTTTTACGGTCTGGGGGACCCTGCTCAGACTCCTGATGGTCTTCTTATGCTTTTGCCCATTCCTAAGAAGCCTTTAGCCCACAATAAGTCCTCTCATCCTCTCCCTACCTAGGTTTCAGTCTCTGAGGATAATCTTAAGTACGAGGTTAGTCAAGTTCTGGATTCCCGGCGCCGTAGAGGCATTCTTCAGTACCTCGTACATTGGGAAGGGTTTGGTCCTGAGGAGAGGTCTTGGATAACTGTATCTGAGATCTTTGCACCCCATCTGTTGAGGAGGTTTCATCTGGAGTTTCCCTTTAAGCCAGGGCCCAGGCGGGGGAGGCCTCATAAGAGGGGGGGTACTGTCATGGATATGCAGTAATCTTTCTCTGTCAGCTTACCTTCTCCTCTTGTGTTCAGACTAAGAGGCCAGCCACTCACACCTATCTGGTTTTATAACCTCTCCTCTAAGCATGGCCCCCACCCCAGGCCCTATCAGGGAACCCTATATTAACCTGTGCACTGCAAGCCAGCAGTGCTGATCAACCATTGTGTGTTAGCTTACGTGTGTACTTGCTGTGTTTCCTACGTCTGTTTCCACCTTGGCCTGTTCTCGACTATCCCTGTCTGCTTGTGACCCTGACCTTTGGTGTGTTATGTTTATCCTTGTCTGCTAGTCGCCCTGACATTTGGCTTATCCCTTACTTTCCTTGTTGTTTCAGCCTGCTGCCTCCTACCTCTTCTCCTGTAGTCTACCGTGAGCTGTGAGACCCTGGGGGCCGCGACCTGGAGCCAGACTGCAGCGCAGTCCATCCTCACCACTAGAGGCTCTGGTGAACACCTGCTGGCTCTTAGACTCCGCGCCCTGGGGAATCTATGCTCTAGCTCTCAGTGGGATCTGTGTTAGTGTTCCAGTAGACCTGCTTCCTGAAACTCCCAGGGTTCAATCCGCAGCAGTCAGTCCTAGGGTCCACTACCTTAGCGGTGCACTCCTGACTTCCACGGAGTGCATTTGTCACCTGGTCTCAGGTGACCTGACACTTGACCAGACATATGTTGACCTGCCATGCAGTTCATTGGCAAACGTACCTAAAAGACCCACACCAAAGAACAAAGAGGACCTCTCCTTGCTCCTCATCAGCTGGGATCTCCAACCCCACTATACCTTCAGTCCTCTCTGAGACCTGCACTGAGAGGAATGAAGGTGTAGAATTAGGTGTGTCACAGCCAAGTACTTGGGGGCAATCTGCTATCGGTACACCGACGTCAGATTGTTCCAGGCAAATTTCCCTGCCCCAGCTGCTGCACCGCCGAAAGAAGTTTGCTGCCAGCCATCCACATGCCCAGCAGTTGAATGCTAGCTTGGCTAAATTGCTAGCACTTCAACTGCTGCCTTTTCAGTTGGTAGACTCTGCCCCCTTCCATGAGTTTGTGGAATGTGCGGTTCCTTGGTGGCAGGTTCCCAAATGCCACTTTTTCTCACGGAAGACGATTCCGGCTCTCTACCGGAATGTGCAAGGCAATGTCTTGGCCTCGCTGGACAGGGCGGTCAGCAGTAAGGTGCATATTACCACTGACTCATGGTCCAGCAGGCATGGACAGGGACGTTACCTATCTTTCACCGCGCACTGGGTGACTCTTCTGGCAGCTGGGAAGGATGCAGGACAGGGTGCAGTAGTGTTGGAGGTTGTTCCACCACCACGCCTCCAAAATACTACTAGTGGTGATTCTGCCACACCTCTCTCCTCCACCCCTCCTCTTCTTCTTCCTCCATGGCCTCTTCCTGTGCTGATTTGTCTTCGGAATCAGTGGTGCTCTGTAGGCGTTCAAGGTGCTACGCAAGCACGCAGGCCAAAAGATGCCATGCCGTGCTTGAGCTGGTGTGCTTGGGGGACAGGAGCCACACTGAGGCAGAGATTCTGTCAGCTCTGCAGGGGCAGATTCAGAGGTGGTTGATGCCACGCCAGCTTAAGGCAGGTATGGTGGTTTGTGACAATGGCACCAGCCTCCTCTCTGCCCTCCGACAGGGACAACTGACCCATGTGACCTGTTTGGCTCACGTCCTTAACTTGGTGGTGCAGCGGTTCTTGGGCAGGTACCCGGGCTTACAGGATGTCCTGAGGCAGGCCAGGAAAGTCCGTGTGCATTTCCGCAGGTCATATAATGCCAGTGCTCAGCTGGCTGACCTCCAAATAGAATTTAACCTGCCCAAGAACCGCCTAATCTGTGACATGCCCAGCAGGTGGAACTCAATGTTGGCCATGCTGCAGCGGCTGCATATGCAGCAGAGGGCCATCAATGAGTACCTGTGCGATTATGGCACCAGGACAGGGGCAGGGGAGCTTGTTTGTTTTTCCCCACGCCAGTGGGCCATGATCAGGGATGCATGCACTGTCCTGTCACTATTTGAGGAGGCCACGAGGATGGTGAGAAGTCACAGTGCATGCATCAGTGACACTATCCCCCTTGTCCACCTGTTGGAGCACACGCTGCATGGAATAATGGACAGGGCACTTGAGGCAGAACAGAGGCAGGAAGAGGAGGACTTCCTTAGCTCTCAAGGTCCCCTTTATCCAGACAGTGTTCCTGCGTGCCCGCCGATCACAGAGGAAGAGGAGGAGGAGGAGGAGGTGGAAGAGGAGGATTGTGTCAGCATGGAGGTGGAGCCTGGCACTCAGCATCAGCTGCAGTCTTTAAGGGATCATTTACAGTCCCAAGAAACCCATGGACTTGTACGTGGCTGGGAGGAGGTGGCTGCAGATCAGGTCGTCCTTTGTGAATCAGAGGACTCCGGACCGAATGCCTCAGCAAACCTACGCTGCATGGCCTCCCTGATCCTGCCAAGCCTGCGGAAGGATCCTTGTATTCGTGGTATCAAGGAGAGGGATCAATACTGGCTTGCAACCCTCCTTGATCCACGTTACAAGGGTAAGGTTGTGGACCTTATCTTGCCATCGCAGACGGAGCAGAGGATGAAACATCTTCGGGAGGCCTTGCAGAAAGGTCTGTGCAACGCGTTCCCAGAGACTGGGAGGTTACAAACTCCTGTTCCTGGACAACGTGCTGCTGAGGCTTCGATCAGTCAAAGAAGGAGCGGTGGAGAAGGTGGCTGTCTGACCGATGCGTTCAGACAATTTTTTAGTCCACAGCCCCAAGGTATGATCGGTTTCAGCAACCATCGCCAGCATCTGTTTTACATGGTGCAGGAATACCTAGGGGCAAGATCCCACTTGGACACCTTTCCCACCAAAAATCCTGGGTTACTGGGTCTTAAGGATGGATCACTGGCCAGAGCTTGCACAGTATGCAATTGAGCTACTGGCCTGTCCTGCATCCAGCGTTCTTTCAGGAAAGCACATTCAGTGCTGCTGGAGGCTTTGTAACAGATCACAGGGAGCGCCTGTCCACTGACTCGGTCGATCGACTGACCTTCATAAAAATGAATCAGTCTTGGATCACCACCAACTACCAAGCACTTGATGCTGATGTAACCGAATATTTTTTTTTGAAATGTCAGATCCCTTCAAGACTGCCTATGCTGATGCTGAGTGACTATCCTGTTATGCTGAGTGACTATCCTCTTCCTCCTCAATGATCATGCTGATAGCTTGTAAGAATATTTTTGGTTCTGGGCGCCGCCACCAGTGCTCGTTTCTGCGCTCCAACTAGAGTATCTGTGAGGGGTTGCAGTGTTGTGTCACCAGCACCAGTGCCTAAGGCCCAATTTTTCAGCCCCTGTTTAACAGGGGCGCGTAATTACAATTTTTGATGTAATACTTTGCAGCAGGGCTCGTTCCTGTGCTCCAACTAGAGTATCTGTGAGGGGTTGCAGTGTTGTGGCACCAGCACCAGTGCCTAAGGCCCAATTTTTCAGCCCCTGTTTAACAGGGGCGTGTAATTACAATTTTTGATGCAATACTTTGCAGCAGGGCTCGTTCCTGCACTCCAACTAGAGTATCAGTGAGGGTTGCAGTGTTGTGGCACCAGCACCAGTGCCTAAGGCCCAATTCTTCAGCCGGGCGTGTAATTACAATTTTTGATGCAATACTTTGAAGCAGGGCTCGTTCCTGCGCTCCAACTAGAGTATCTGTGAGGGGTTGCAGTGTTCTGGCACCAGCACCAGTGCCTAAAGCCCAATTTTTCAGCCCATGTTTAACAGGGGCATGTAATTACAATTTTTGATGCAATATTTTGCAGGAGGGCTCATTCCTGCGCTCCAACTAGAGTATCTGTGAGGGGTTGCAGTGTTGTGGCACCAGTGTCTAAGGCCCAATTTTTCTGCCCCTGTTCAGCAGGGACATGTAATTACAATTCTTGATCTAATATTTCATAGCAGGGCCCGTTTCACACAATGTGTGTGCCCCTGCAATCCGGTGCCAAACACCTCAGCTCTGCTCTCCTCCACCTCTCCCAGCCGCCAACGGGGGACCCCGCCCCCCCTTTGCAATGCTTGGAGCGGAGGTCTTGCAGGTCAAAAAGGTAGGTTTTATTGGATCAAACCAATATACAAATAATTAAAAAACGTGATCACATGAAATAAGATAAAATGAAGTGTAGAGAATGATGTGCCTTACTGACGCGTTTCGTCCAATTGGACTTCTGCAGGGGCATCAAACTGTTCTCCTACACTTCATGAAATATATAAATAATCTAAAAACAATACAACCAATCAGAATCAATGAATTTAATCAGGAAGTGATTTGGCGTTTGATCCAATAAAACCTACCTTTTTGACCTGCACCATTGGAGCACTCCATTTTTTCTTTCCTTACACTCTTTGGATTGGACACGAAATTTGGATGCCCTCCATTTCATGCAAGGTCCCTTCCGGATGATGAACACCATTACAGTAGGTCTAGCGTAAAAGAGATGTCCTTTGTGATCCAGGACTTCCATCTCTTCTCAGGACAACTATCCATCTGGATCTCTAACCCTGTTCGATTCGGTGTCGCTGACATCCGAATCCACCAGTTCTGGTAAGAGTATTTCACCTCTCTCTACTTCAAGATTTTCCATACTGATGAACCATACACTAGAAGATTTTTCACTTGCACTGGATTTCATATCTTATTGCATTGTGGGACTTTATCACTTTTGTTGTTTATATTCATCTTATAGTGGATATTACCCACTGGTCATTGAACTTTATTCACTCATATATTTTGTTTTGTTTTGGTTTTAGCGCTACATTTTCACACTACCCCATTTGAATACTTGTCACATTTTTGTGTAGCAGCTTCATGTTTTTTCACTGGGTTAGCGCAGTGATATTATTGTTTTCACTAGGGTGCAAAATAGTCTAGCGCCGGCCCTGGCTGGAGTACATTCTACAGTTGTGCTACTTCACATGCAGAGTTAAGGTACCCTCAAAGGATAGTATTTAAAGGAACTGTGCATTTTTAATGTCGCCCTTGAAGCCTTATTAAAGCAGAGCTCCAGCCCCCCTCCCCCTCCAAAAATTAAAAGTCAAATACTGTAGCTACTGACTTTTAATATTAGGACACTTACCTGTCCAGGGATCCTGCAATGTCGGCACCCCGGCCAATTTATCAGTCGGCTCTCGTGTGCTGCCGCCGCCATTCCTTTTAAGGGAAACAGCCGATTCCCTTCTGTGCATGTGCGAAGTGTGCTGCACTTCCTGAATGGCCCAGCAGCAGTGAAAGGAGGAGGGGGGATAAACTTCTGGAGGACCTTGCCACGGCAAGGGCTCCCTGAAGTGGGGACAGGTACCTGTCAAAAACAGGTACTCGCTCCCCCCCAAAAGGTGACAAATATGGCAGCGGAAGAGGGGAGGAAGCAAAAAAGTGGAGCTCTTTAATGACTTGCTCCCTGAGATCCAGTATTTTTACAAAAAGTTTGTATTGATACATTTCCCCAATGGCAGTGCCCAGCTACCCATGCCTTTTTTTTTAACTAAAAATTTCAAACTAACCTTAGAAATGCCAGGTCCAAAAGCTGGTGTGGTTTGTGTTCCTTGGTTAGAGTGTGGAAACAACTGTTTTTCAATTTTAATGTACTACAACATAGGCTAATGGGCACAATAGTGCTTGAGAAGCTTACCTCCATTCCATTCAACGCCCATGCCAAATTCCTTCATTGCTGGGGGAGACCCCCTCTTGCTCCCAGACAAGGTTCCCTTGTAGCTCTTCTCACTGTTTATCTTTTCCATCTACAGTGCCTTGAAAAAGTATTCACACCTGTTGAAATTTTCCACATTTTGTCATGTTACAGCCCAAAACATAAATGTATTTTATTAGGATTTTATGTGACAGACCAACACAAAGAGGCACATAATTGTGAAGTGGAAGGAAAATGATAAATGGTTTTCAACATTTTCTTACAAATAAATATGTGAAAAGTGTGGCATTTATTTGTATTTAGCCCCCTTTACTCTGATACCCCAAGTGGAATCAATAGCCCTCAAAAGTCACCTAATTAGTAAATAGAGCCCGCCTGTTTGTAATTTAATCTCAGTGTAATTACCGCTGTTCTGTGAAGCCCTCATAGGTTTGTTAGAGAACCTTAGTGAACAAACAGCATTGTTAAGGCCAAGGAACACACCAAGCAAGTCAGGGATAATGTTGTGGAGAAGTTTAAAGCAGGGTTAGGTTATAAAAAAATATCCCAAGCTTTGAACATCTCACGGAGCACTGTTCAATCCATCATCTGAAATTGGAAAGATTATGGTACAAGTGCAAACCTACCAAGACATGGCCATCCACCTAAACTGACAGGCAAGGAGAGCATTGATTACAGAAGCAGCCAAGAGGCCCATGGTAACTTTGGAGGAGCTGCAGAGATCCATAGCTCAAGTGAGAGAATCTGTCAACAAAACAACTATTAGTCGTGCACTCCACAAATCTGTGGCAAGAAGAAAGCCATTGTTGAAAGAAAGTCATAAGAAGTTCCTTATGCAGTTTGTGAGAAGCCATGTGGGGGACACAGAAAACATGTGAAAGAAGGTGCTCTGGTCAAATGAGACCAAAATTAAACTTTTCGGCCTAAAAGCAAAATGCTATGTGTGGTGGAAAACTGACACTGCACATCACCTTGAACACACCATCCCCACCGTGAAATCTTTGCTGCTATATGTTACCGTGACACCGAAGCCTCTTATGAAGTGTGCCTTCCCTTGCCATACTACTTGCACTATTTCACTGTGCCTTTGCCTGCTGTTCACTCCTTTTTTTATTGCAAAACTTGAAAACCAATTACATTTTTTTGTAAAACAGAAATGCCAGGTCCAATGGACTGCAATGGGTTTTAGGTGCTATATTTGGAGCTTGTAGGTTTTTTAACATTTTTAGTGAACGTCCAGAAAACTGAACTTTGGTTCACTCATCACTAATAGCCCATCAACAGGTTCACTTTAAAGTGCATCTGTACCCACAAAGCACTCCAAATTAAAGATATGTCTCAATGTCTGCATCAACCACTTCCAGACCACCCTATAGCAGATTTACAGCTACAGGGCGACCTCCTGTGCAGGATCACATATATCCACACGTGATTGATCATAGCAGAAGCCAAACTGCGGGTCCCGGGCACTGGATATCCGCCGGTACCCACAAATCATCGGTAAAACACACAGAATAGAGATCTGCCTGTGTACACAAGGCATATCTCCGTTGTGACAGGGGGAAAGGGATGGATTTTGTGTACTTGCAAAGCAGGGAATAATAGCCATCTCTTCCCCTATTAAAAGCAGCACATACAGTAAACAAAAACACTGGCTAGGCACACAGTTAACCATTTGATCGCCCTAGATGTTTAACCCCTTCCCAGCCAGTGTCATTAGTGCAGTGACAGTGCATACTTTTAGCCCAGATCACTGTATTAGTGTCATTAGTTTCCGCAAGTGTCAAAAGTGTCAGCTAGTGTCCAATTGTCTGCCACAATATTGCAATCGCTGTTCGCTGCCATTACTAGTATAAAAATAAATAAATAAATAAATAAAAATTCCATAAATATATACCATAGTTTGTAGACACTATAACGTTCATTAAAACCAATCAATGTACGCTTATCAGGATTTTTTTTACCAAAAATATGTAGCAGAATACATATTGGCCTAAGTTTATGAAGAAATTAGATTTTTACATTTTTTTTATATATTGTTTTTTTTTCTCAAAATTGTCAGCCTTTTTTTGTTTATAGCGCAAAAAAAAAAATGCACTGGTGATCAAACACCAGCAAAAAAAATCTCTATTTGTGAGAAAAAATTACATACATTTTATTTTGGTATAACATTGCATGACCACTCAATTATCAGTTAACGTAGTATTATCAGTTAACAAGTAACGCAGTGCCGTATTGCAAAAAATGGCCTGGTCATGAAGGGGGGTAAATCGTCTGCAGGTCAAGTGGTTAAGTAGCCAGGCCACAGGTTCACTTTAAATATGAGGCTTGATTCACACCTATGCATTTTTAGTGCTTTTTGCATTTTTCAGATTTGCTCTACAGAACGTGTTCCATAGGAAACCATGTTAAATGGACTGTAGTGCAAATCTGCAAAATGCAAAAAGCACTAAAAATGCATAGATGTGAATCCAGCCTCAGTTAGAGATTATTATCTTCTGAGTGTTTTAAATTACTGCTTGTTTTTTTATTGTACACTAATTTAGACATATCTTCGTTTAAAATACTCAGAAGATAATAATCTCTAACTCATATTTAAAGTGGACCTGTGGCCTGGCTATTTAACCACTTGACCTGCAGAAGATTTAAAGTCAGCAGAGCGCATCATGAAAAAAATAGAAATAAGGACAATGGAAAATAAATTACTGCTTGTTTTTTTATTGTATACTAATTTAGACATATCTTCATTTATTTTACATTGTCCTTATTTCTATTTTTTTCATGATACGCTCTGCTGACTTTATCATAGAGATCCCATGAGGGTAGTAGAGAAGAAAGAAATGAAAGTTAATGAAATAACTTCCAGTATGTTTGAAGGCTAAATAAATGCAAGAGATAAAGATGGCACAACAAAACGTAAAATAAACATGACTTTAGCTTAGCTCTTGCTGGTGTTCTGGGTCAATGATGCAGAACATATTGAAGCCAGAAGTTCAGCCTGACATCTAGGCATATAGGATTTTCAGAAGAAGGTCAACAGTGGTATCTTCCTCCATATTTTTCTCATAACAGGTTTCCTTTTATGAAATGCTATGAGCCAAAGGTTCCACAGGAAAAAAACATAGCATTTATTATGTGTTTGTTAAATATTATAGGCTACACAGAGAATAACTTTAACCTCAAAGGTAACAATTACACAGCATTTAGATTTCAGTTTTTCCAGGAAACATTGCACTTTATTATAAATATAGCAAAAAAAAGAGATGAGGTGAAGGTACGAGAAGCATTTTACCTAATGGCCATTTTATTTGTTGTAAGTTTCCACTTTTAAAAACTGTAAGCACCTATCAAATATACTGCATGATGAGTTATCAAAATTACAGCATTTTATCATCTTATTTCCAAACGATACAAGCACGGCAAAATTACAAACTGTAATCATCAACCCTCAGTGCAATACTTCCCTCCTCTTCTGTGCTGTCACCTGCAGAACCACAGATCTGCAATTCAGCACTCCGCTTCTTCCAGGTAAACTGAGTCTTTTATGGACATGTTCCCTGAGGGTTCATCATCCTGCTGGCCTGGGTTCAGGGTAATCCTGTACAGAATGATGTTCACAAATAATTACATGACCGCCACTCTGTACACTGTGCACCGCTGTCACCAGAGGAAAAGAAGAAGGACCTGTGATGTCACATGAATGGCTTGAAGACTGCTAAAAAATACATATACGGTGGAACCTCGGATTACAAGCATAATCCGTTCCAGGAGTACTCGCATATCAAACTGCACACCGCTTTTGGCCTGAATCCTGCTCGTTTTGCGAGACAACACTCGCAAACCGAGTTAGGATTTTTAGAAATACAGTGCTCGTTTTGCAAAACACTCGTTAACCGTGTTACTTGCAAACCGATGTTCCACTGCAAAGTGATTTTTTAAAACAAATGAGAGGAGAAGCTTCATGGGGTGGGGGAAGGAGTAGGGGAGTGTAATTACAAAATATGGAGTTGGGCTTTAAATAAATTAATAAAAGACATATGTGACAACTTACACACCAATTATCCATTGCTATTGTTATCTGTATTTTACTTTGTGTTTTTTAAGGTTCTTTGTAGTGGTGCACCGAAATGAAAATTCTGGACTAAAACTGAAAATTTGGGATGCACTTCGAAGAAAACCGAATCCGAAATGGACAGTTTTTGAAAATTTTTTTTTTTATATATATATAATTCTATTATATTCAACTTTTTATTTTATTTCATGTATTTATTTCAAATGATTTTAATTGATTTGAAAAAAAATTTATAGCACGAGCATGACAGTTAAGAAAATAGTGTTACAAATAACAGCTTACAAATGCAAAGGTAGTAGTACAGACCTAGCAAAGGATGTGGTCACAATTTCACAAATGCTTATAAACTTAATGGCTTTTAAACTACTCATGTATTTTTTTTTTTTATTTCAAATGAATATAATGAATTTAAATGAATATGAATTTTAAAAAGATGATCCAATAACGTAAAATATATTTTATAGAAACGAATGCACAAAAATTAGACATAAAATAAAATGAAATATATAAAATAAATTAAGAAACTTAAATCTGCTGCATATAATACAATAATTTAGAGAAAAAAAAAAACAGACAAAACATAGAATGGCAAAGAGCGTCTATGTTTATGTAAAGAAAGGGGAAAGGTCTGGTGTCCCCAGTAATACACTTCCATCCCTGTAACATATAATAAAACAAAGGATTCACCCCGGGACTTTAAATGAAGTGGGTACCGTTTCCACCAGTAAACATAACAGTATTAAATACAGTATATGATTTATTCAAGTAAAATTGTTTACATGCATAGATATCACCAACAGTTGGCAATTTAATAAAAGATACATAAACAAGGAATATTGATACATAACTGTAATAGCAGTCATAGTACACGGGCATCATACTACCCGACTAGTTTTGCGAGAAGCAGCTCGCTCTTCAGGGGTGGATGTGTGTAACGATGTACCGTTGAGCTTGACCATGGCAACAGGTATGCGGCTCCAAGACGGCGGCAGCAGGTGCTTCACCAGGGAGCTGAGGGGGTGGAGTCAGATGGGCCAGGGACCAAATGGAGAGCAGGCATGGCATGGGTGTAGTGATGTATCCCTAGAGACCTCGTTAGTCCATAAAGAGTATAGGCTGAGTATGGTGAATATCTTGAGTATAAGACTCAATCTGACTCCGCCCCCTCCCTGGTGAGGCACCTGCTGCCGCCGTCTTGGAGCCGCACACCTGTAGCCATGGTCAAGCTCAGTGGTACATTGTTACACACATCCACCCCTGAAGAGCGAGCTGGATCTCTCGAAACTAGTCGGGTAGTATGATGCCCGTGTACTATGACTATTACATATATGTACCAATATTCCTTGTTTATGTATCTTTTTTAAATTGGCAACTGTTGGTGATATCTATGCATGTAAACAATTTTACTTGAATAAATCATATACTGTATTTACTACTGTTATGTTTACTGGCGGAAACGGTACCCACTTCATTTAAAGTCCCGAGGCGAATCCTTTGTTTTATTATAGTCTATGTTTATGTAGACGTATTTTCACTTTTATTAATTATTGTGCAATACAGTAGTAATAAACAGAACTACCCAGTAGAATGGCAAAAGGTCTCTAATCTTTTTCATGTAAATGTATTTTCCCTTTAATTGCAAAGTTACTGTGCAAAACAGTAATAACCAACAGAATGGCAGAAGGCCGTTATTCCATTTTATATAAACATTTATATTTTAATTGAAGATTATTGTGAAAATTTTTTTCTAAACTAACTCTAAAATATTTCCACATTACAGACATGGTGATATGGTAAGATTAACAGCTAGAGTGAGAGTGAAATCTGAGGGGAAAAAAGGGCTAAACAATTTTATACTAAACCCTTGCTATAAATGAAAAAAGAAAAAGTGAAAGTGACTAGTTTCATAAAAAATGAACTGTTTGGGAATGGGTCCGGTGGGCGGAGTTAGCGAGCGTGGGCTGCCTCGAAGCAGAGGCGGCAAGCACCGCCGGCAGGCGGGGTTGAATGGGAGCCATTCTCCCAGCGATCGCTATGGGAAAGAGAGAGGGAAGGACGAGGAGAGCTGGCCGGATCTTCACAGAGTGGGAATTGCCCGCTGTAACAGCTTTCATTTGAATAGCCGTCCACTCGCAGTCACACACAGTCCCGTCTCCTGACCCGGAGCCTGGGACAGACAGAACACGTCCCGGCATTGGACCGGCCTTCTGTCTGTCACAGGTGACGGGTCAGGAGGCAGGACTGTATGTGACAGCGAGCGGACGATAATTCAAAAGAAAGCTGTTACAGTGGGCAATCCCCGCTCTGTGATGATCCAGCTGCCCTCTCTCTTCCTCTGCACAGGTCATGCTGCAATGATGGGCACTGATCACGCTGCAATGATGGGCACAGGCAAGGCTGCATTGGTGGGCACTGGTCACACTGCAATGATGGGCACAGATGAGGCTGCATTGGTGGGCACTGGTCATGCGTCAATGATGGGCACAGGTAAGGCTACATTGGTGGGCAATGGTCACACTGCAATGATGGGCACAGGTGAGGCTGCGTTGGTGGGCACTGGTCACACTGCATTGATGGGCACAGGTCAGGCTGCATTGAGGGGCACTAGTCACACTGCAATGATAGGCACAGGTGAGGCTGCATTGGTGGGCCCAGGTGAGGCTGCATTGGTAGGCACTGGTCACAATGTAAAGATGGGCACAGGTGAGGCTGCATTAATGGGCACTGTTGCCCATTAATTAATGGGCACTGGTCACGCTTCATTAATGGGTACAGGTGAGGCTGCATTGGTGGGCACTGGTCACGCTGCATTGATGGGCACAGGTGATGCTGCATTGGTGGTCACTGGTCACGCTGCATTGATGGGCACAGGTTAGGCTGCATAGATGGGCACAGGTGAGGCTGCACTGATGGGCACAGGTGAGGCTGCATTGATGGGTAATGGTCAGTCTGCATTGATGGGCACAGATGAGGCTGCATTGAAGGGCACAGGTGAGGCTGCATTGATGAGCACAGGTGAGGCTGCAATAATGGGCACAGATGAGGCTGCATTAATGGCACAGATGAGGCTGCATTGATGGGCACAGGTGAGGCTGCATTGATGAGCACAGGTGAGGCTGCATTAATGGGCACTGATAAAGTTGTTGTTCATATTTATTTTTGTAACTTAATTCTTCATAAAATATTTAAGTGTAATTTCATGAGATAATTTATAAGGAGAGTGTTTAGGGGTGGAATTAGGGGCGGGGCAGGGTAGGGGTTGGTTGGGGCAACTGGTGGCAAGTAACCCTTAAGGCCTAAACCCTGGGCGGAGGTCACTGTCAGGAATGGTTTCACCTGCTGGTGGCGATGTCAGATCTATGGGCCGCAGTACTGGTGTCCACCAGCAGGTGTCTCCCAACAGGCTGGAGCCGACATCATCTCCTGCAATCAGGCGTCACCTGAGACTAATTGCAGGAGGATTACTTATACCCGGCAGATGCTTGCACTCATTGCCTTGGTATTGTTTCTTGAGCCCTGACCTGTATTTGCAATCCTGAAACCTGTATTCCTGTACCTTGTATCCTGTGTTCCTGACCCTGCAACCCTCCCTGGACTCCTGTCTTGCAGTCTGATCCCTTCCACCTCATGTCCTCTCCCTGTCCCGTCCTGTTCCCTGTTATATCTAATTGATCTCCCGTGTATGACCCTGGCTTGGTTACGTTTATGATTGTATCTTACACCTGTATATACATTTGGTTTGGAGAGTTATTATTGTGTGTCACCGTGGTTGGTTGCTGGTTTATTTTATTGTTTGTCACATCAGAGGTGCGTCTACTTTGGTGTATCACTTATCCTCATAATAAATCATATTATGATTCCTTTACATGCGTTTGGTCTTCTGTATCGCAGTTCACACATTTCTGTTCGCACTGGTTCATGACATAATACCAAGGCCACCCCTGAACACAAGTGGCTGTACAGAGGAGCAATCTTGGTTCTGCTGTTTTTGCTAAAATGCATTCGGAAGAAGTTTTCCATCTTTCCTTACTGGTGACGGAGGAAAATAATTATTGCCGTCAGATATTGAAGGAGTGGGCCAGAGATCAACGTTTAAAGTGTATCTATCTTGCCCATTCTTTAGTTGATCGGGCAGTATGCTGTTTTAAAATGTTCAGCCTTTGATTCAGGTGTGTGCAGAGCTAGCTTTGTCCAGTATTGCTAAAGGCAGTGATGACTTTTCTCCCCCCTTCAATATGGCTCAGGTAGAATCTCTGGTGTGGTTATTGGAGGATGACTCTGTGTATTTCTTTGAACACTATTCAGCATGTTCCCAACTGGTGCTAATGGAGTGCATTAACGCGGTGCAGTCTCTTGTCAGACATGCAGCATGTAAACTGAATTTTGTTCAGCCATTACTCCAAGCATGGTCAGATATATTGCACTCAGCCTCAGTCAGCTTGCAGCAACCCATTCCTGCTGCCAGACACCTGCCTGCTCAAATGTCTCTCTCTCCATCACCCACGGCAACCCCAGTCTCAGCCCAATATATCCTGCTACCAACTAAGTATCAGTACCCTGTTTCCACTTGCTGCCCCTATCCTGCCTTTTACCCACCTGCCTCTTCTCTGCTGCCTGCAACAATCCCACAAAAATTCCCTCTTCCTTACTGTATTCCAGCCCTTCTCTTCAACCAGCTGCACCCCCTACTTACAGCCCTGCAGTCACTTACAGAACTTCAGTGGCTAAACTGAAGAAGAAGCAGAAGTTTTTCCCAACTTATACAATCCTGCCATTATCCCAGCCTGCCTCCACACCAGCCAATCTGCTCCAGCCTGCTTCAACATCAACCAATCTGTTCCAGCCTGCTTCAACACCAGCCGATCTGCTCCAGCTTGTTTCCAAGCCAGCCGATCTGTTCCAGCCTGCCTCCATGCCAGCCGATCTGCTCCAGACTGCCTCCACACCAGCCGATTTGCTCCAGGCTGCCTCCACGCCAGCCGAACTGCTCCAGCCTGCCTCCACGCCAGCTGAACTGCTCCAGCCTGCCTCCATGCCAGCCAATCTGCTCCAGCCTGCCTCCACACCAGCCGATCTGCTCCAGCCTTCCTCCATGCCAGCCGATCTGCTCAAGGCTGCCTGATCCTGAACTTGATGACCCACCTAACCCTGCCAACCTTCTGCCTGCTATTCGGCCTGATGCTCCAGTGTTTGCTGTTCAGCCTGATGTTTCAGTGCCCACGGTCCAGCCTGATGTGCCAGTGCCCATTACCCAGCCTGCTGGGCCAGTGTCCGTCACCCAGCCTGTTGAGCCAGTGTCCGTCACGCAGCTTGTTGAGCCGGTGCCCGTCACCCAGCTTGCTGAGCCGGTGCCCGTTACCCAGTATGCTGATACGGTGCATGTTAAAACAGTTCCAGCCACTGCCCAGCCTGTTATTCCAGTGCCCACTGTTCAGCCTGTCACTCCAGTGCCCACTGCCTGGCCTGATGTTCCAGTGCCTGTTGTCCAGTCTGATGATCCAAAGCCTGATATCCAGCTTGATGATCCAGTTGCTGATGCCTGGCTTGATGTTCCAGTGCCCTCTGGCCAGTCTGATGTTGCGGTGCCCTCTGTCCGGCCTGATGTTCCAGTGCCCTCTGTCCGGCCTGATGTTCCAGTGTCTGCAGTCCAGTCTGATGCTTCAGTGCCCGCTGCCCAGCCTGATACTCCAGTGCCTGTTGTCCAGTCTGATGATCCGATGCCCGATGTCCGGCTTGATCCAGTCCCTGATGCCTGGCCTGGTGTTCCATTGGCCATTGTCCAGCCTGATGTTCCAGTGTCTGCTGTCCAGTCTGATGACCCGATGCCTGATGTCCAGCTTGATGATCCAGTTCCTGATGCCTGGCCTGATGTCCCAGTGCCTGCTGTCTGGCCTGATGTTCCAATGCCCATTGTCTGGCTTGATGCTCCAGTGCCTGCTGCCCAGCCTGATTTTCCAGTGCCTGTTGTCCAGTCTGATGATCCAAAGCCCGATATCCAGCTTGATGATCCAGTTCCTGATGCCTGGCTTGATGTTCCAGTGCCATCTGTCCAGTCTGATGTTCCAGTGCCCTCTGTCCGGCCTGATGTTCTAGTGCCCTCTGTCCAGCCTGATGTTCCAGTGCCTATTGTTCAGTCTGATGTTCCAGTGTCTGCTGTCCAGACACTGCTGACCCAATGCCTGATGTCCAGCTCAGTGATCCAGTACCTGATGTCCCAGTGCCCGCTGTCCGGCCTGATGTTCCAATGCGTGTTGTCCGGCCTGATGCTCCAGTGCCCGCTGCCTGGCCTGATGTTCCAGTGCCTGCAGTCCAGTCTGATGAGCCAAGGCCCGATGTCCGGCCTGATATTCCAGTGCCCGCTGTTCTGGCTGATGTTCCAGTGCCTGCTCCCCAGTCTGATCTGATGCTTGATGATCCAGTTCCTGATGCCCGGCCCGATGTTCCAGTGCCCGCTGCCCGGTCTGATGTTCCAGTGCCCGCTGCCCAGTCTGATGATCCGATGCCCGATGTTCGGCTTGATGATCCAGTTCCTGACACCCGGCCTGATATTCCAGTGCCCGCTGCCTGGCCTGATGTTCCAGTGGCTGCTCTCCAGTCTGATGATCGGATGCCTGATGTCCGGCTTGATCCAATTCCTGATGCCTGGCCTGATATTCCAGTGCCCGCTGTTCGGCCTGATGTTCCAGTGCCTGCTCTCCAGTCTGATCTGATGCTTGATGATCCAATTCCTGATGCCCGGCCCAATGTTCCAGTGCCCGCTGCCCGGTCTGCTGTTCCAGTGCCCGCTGCCCAGTCTGATGATCCAATGCCCGATGTTCAGCTTGATGATCCAGTTCCTGATGCCCGGCCTGATATTCCAGTGCCCGTTGCCTGGCCTGATGATCCAGTGCCTGCTCTCCAGTCTGATGATCGGATGCCTGATGTCCAGCTTGATGATCCAGTTCCTGATGCCCGGCCTGATGTTCCAGTGCCCACCGTCTGGTCTGATGTTCCAGTGCCCGCTGTTCGGTCTGATGTTCCAGTGCCTTGGCCTGCCATCCAATCTGATGTGCCTCTGCCCAGCTTAATGTGCCTTTACCTGCTGCTCAGCTTGATGTGCCTCTGCCCGCTGCTAAGCTTGATGTGCCTCTGCCCGCTGCTCAGCTTGATGTGCCTCTGCCCGCTGCTCAGCTTGATGTGCCTCTGCCCACTGCCCAGCTTGATGTGCCTCTGCCCCCTGCCCAGCTTGATGTGCCTCTGCCCGCTGCCTGGCTTAATGTCATGGACTTTTTGCAGCTACTAGTTGGAGTGTCCGGAGGTCACTCCTTCGAGGGGGGTACTGTCAGGAATGGTTTCAACTGCTGGTGGCGCTGTCAGATCTATGGGCCGCAGTACTGGTGTCCACCAGTGGGTGTCTCCTGGCAGTCTGGAGCCGACATCATCTGCTGCAATCAGGCGTCACCTGAGACTGATTGCAGGAGGTGTACCTATACCCAGCAGATGCTTGCACTCATCGCCTGGGTATTGTTCCTTGAGCCCTGACCTGTATTTGCTATCCTGAAACCTGTATTCCTGTACCTTTTATCCTGTGTTCCTGAACCCTGCATCCATCCATGGACTCCTGTCTTGCAGACTGATCCCTTCCTCCTGTTGTCCTCTCCCTGTCCCGTCCTGTTCCCTGTTCTATCTGATTGATCTCCATTGATCTCCCGCGTATGACCCTGGCTTGGTTACGTTTATGATTGTATCTTACAGCTGTATATACATTTGGTTTGGAGAGTTCTTATTGTGTGTCACCATGGTTGGTTGCAAGTTTATTTTACTGTTTGTCACATCATAGGTGCATTTACTTTGGTGTATCACTTATCCTCACAATGAATCATATTATTGTTACTTTACATGCGTTTGGTCTTCCCTATCGCAGTCAATACATTTCTGGTCACGCTGGTTCATGACAGTCACACAAAAATAGCCAGGCAATTGAGGGCAGACACTGGAGTAGAGTAATTACCGCAGAAACAGAGCGATGTCCGTGGAGGCCAGTGCCATGCCATAATACGTGTGAGGTAAGCTAATCTTTTTGGTCATTATCAGTTCAGTTCAGTTTTTTTCTCACCCAATTTTTGGCTAATCATTTTCGGCAGTGATATATCGGTGCATCCCTAGTTCTTTGCAGTAAAAGCAAGGAAGCATAGAAACCTCTGCAGTGTATTATTGTACTTTTACTAAACAAATGCTGTAAATGCAAACTATTACAATTCTAGGAATACAATACAAGACTGACAGATATACATACAAGCATGTACAAACATTACCTATCTATACAATAGGAATACACTAAAAGTTACTTAACTCTGGGTATAGTAGCTTCACGATTTCCATAGGCAATAAAGGTTTAAGGCTTACTCTACAAGCAATTACAAGAAATAGGACACTAGCATCTTTGGTCCTGTGAAGTTTCCTCTGGCATAGATCTTCCTTGTTGTTGTCTCACCATGGAACCCATCTGTCAGCTTATGTTGCTGACCTTTTATTTGGAGGACTTGGGTAGACAATCCCACATGGTGTATCCTTTCTTATTACTTAGTTTGTATTGGTGAACATTTCCCAACTCGACCTCTAGATGGCACTGTTGTATCATACATGCCATAGGTCATATATGTTAAAAGGTCAAGCTATTATTGACATTGGTTACCTAAATATATAATTTGACCATTATTCCTGTAAGACAATGGAAGCACCTAACTGCCAACTGACATTTGCCCAATATACAACTGTAGTATCCATGTTCCAACTGCATTAGAGGACAGCTTGTACAAATGTTTCCAACCTGCATTTGTTTGAGAAGTGTCCACTCAACAAACAAACTGATTTATATGAGCCTGAGAAAATTAAAAAAAAACATCTATCTATCTATCTATCTATCTATCTATCTATCTACACACATCAAACACAATCTGCAGCTTAGAGATCAAAATGATTCGCACTACCCCTTGTTATCCAATCAGTTGATAGTTTAAAGTAGAAGAAATGCCTAATTATATCTATCCTTAAAAATGTACCCTCCTCCTACCTATCCTGCCTAACCTGTATAGAAAAGATCTGTATACTTACTTATTTTAAATCTATTCCTTCCCAGTCATGTGGTCCTACAGCTTCAGCTCTCCTTTGTCAGTGAGCTGTGCTGCAGGAGAGAGAAGGGAGCACCTACAAACGCTGAACTATGAGAACCTATGGGTGATCTCATGGCTCCCAGAATTCAGAACCATTGTCGAGTGCTTCCCTACACAAAGCTGCAGGATCATGTGACCAGGCCAAAGTAAATTAAAAATAGGTAGGTATACAGATTTTTTTTTTTAAATCTTAGGCAGGGTAGGTAGGAGGAGGGGGAAGGGGACATATTTAAAAATAGATATAGATGGGGTTTTCTTTCACTTTACATTCCAAAGCTATGAAAGCCACTGATGGTGATTCTATTGATGTATCATGGTTCAATGAAAGATAAAGACATCCCTGGTCCGTAGCAGCTCTTCAAGTATTAAATATTGAAAGTGAGAAGGCAGATCTCTGATTAGTTATGGTCCATGAACTGCCAACTTCCTAACCTCCACTGTGCAGGAGAAGCAAACACAGAGTGTGAATCTCTAATTTAGCCAGAGTAACAACATGAAAATGAAATCTTGCAGGATATTGCACCCTTATATCATATTTTAACATTAGACTAAGTATTGAAAAGAGCAAGTAAAGTAGAAACAACTTTCTAAAGCGTTTCTAAAGCCAAAACCTATTTTTTATTTGTTTTTAGATTTAGATAAAGAACGGTTAAAACATCTGTCAATTTTCTTGTCTGAACCATTGGGGAGATTTCCCTTTGCTTATTGTCCTGGAGACATAACAGATTTTCCCCTAAGGGGGAAAATATCCTCTTAAACAGTTTTCCCTAGAAGACATACCTCTAACTTCCCAAATGAAACATTTTGGATATTTAAATGATAATAATCACCTAGACATAAAGTTGGGTCGCCACTTGTCCGGGACTCACCTAGACAGTCTGGATTTTGAATCTTGTGTCTGGGTTTCAGGCTGTCAGGGCTGGGCTCAGCCCTTCCTTCTCTGAGCTGGCCGCTCAGCTGTCAGCTAATTGCCAGCTCCTATCTCTCTCCACAGATACCCAGCTGTAGATGATCCTGCTTGTCAGTCCTGCCTATATAAGCCGCCCAGTCCAGAGGAACTCTGCCTTCACCTTGGTCACATCACAAGAAACTATCTCCTGCGTTCCTGTTTAAAGACTGGATTTGCTAACATCCCTTCTGGCTCCAGATCCTGCTTGCTGTTCCACTACTTTGATCCCTGACTTCTGCTTGGCTGACTATTCCTTTTGGTTACTGAACTTTGGCTATGTTTTGACTACGTTTGTTCTTTTTACTTTTATTATTAAACAAGTGAGATTTAACTATACTTCTGTCTCGGTCTGATTTCATGGTTTCTGACACAGGTGGACTAAAACTCGGACACATTAATCAGACCAGGCTGTGGCTCCCCAAGTAACCAAGATAGTCACATACAAATCTGTTGCCATCTGGGAGCTGCGGGCCGCTGTCTGGGGGCAGGTTCAACATCACTGGGGAGGAGGGTGATGATGTCAGCAAGAGCAATTTGGCTACACCCACTGTTCACTGTGGCACACTATGAGCACCACATTACTACTCTCCTTGGGGAACCCAAAGGTGTCCCAGGCCTCTAAAGTGTTCGGGTTTGGCTTGAAGAAAAGGTGGCAACCCTAACAAGAAGAGAGGGTGAATCCCTCCAGTACAGACACACGCAGAGAGATTTTAGCACTACTGCACTTTTTCCAAAACAAAAAATGTTTTGACTTAGATATACTTTAATGTCGCTACGTTGACGACGCCTTCTTTTTATGGCGGGGGGACGTTGATTCCCTACATACCGTTATGGGACACCTTAATGCTAACGATTAGGGCATTAGGTTTTTCTATGAATTTAGCACCTCCTCAGTTTCCTTTTAAGATTTAATTATCTTTAGAGATCATAATTTACTAACCAAGACCTATTCCAAACTCATAGGAACAGCTTCTTCCCTTTGGGGAGTTGCCACCACCGCAATTGGATGAAAGCAATCCCCAAGAGTCAGTTTCAACGTATGAGGTGGAACTGCTGAAAAAAATATGACTTTATAGCTCAGGCGGCAGTTTTGAAAAATAGGTTCATTCAAAAAGGGTATAATGCAGATGACTTGGAATATGACTATTATACAGTGTCAGCCACGAATAGGGAACAATTGTTTATTCCTAAGAGGAAAGAGGATGTCCCTCCTAATATATATGGGCCTGGCTTCACCACCACATTTTCTACCCAGTATAGGTGGGTCAACCAAATCCACTCTGGCGAGTGTTAAAGGAGGACAAGGTTTTGGGCCCAGTGTTGCCAAAGAGACCAAATGTTATTTTTAGAAGGTCTAACACACTGAAAGATTTTTTGGCACCAAGCTGTATAAAAAATCCCCCAATGTAAGAATAATTGAACACTTGGCTAATATAAGAAAGGGATTTTTTGAACATGGTGTCTCCAAACATTTTTGCCTATGTCACCATAGGGACCCATCTCTGTTACAGGTCATCGCCATTGGAAAATTCACTCCACAATTGAGAGGAAGTAATCTTAAAAGGCAAATCTCCCGCCGTGAGACCCGGTGGATTTTTTACCTGCAGACTTATAATCCAATGGGCCTTAACTCTGAATGGGATATAAACTGCTATATTATTAACAGTTAGGGGGGATCTGGTCAGACGTGATGCACGTGTGACGTCCGTACGGGGGAGGAGCCTAGCGTCAGCTCCAGGTGAGGTGTGGAGACGGAGCGCCCAAGAGTCTTGGTGATGTGGGGCGGGGTGAGAGCCCGCGGGACGGCCGGACGAGAGCGAGTGAGCGGCCGCTCGATCGCCTAGCCCCTTCCCTTCTGCTGAGACTACGAAAGCTGGGTCGGTGAGAGCCTGTGAGTCCCGGTCTGTGGGCTCACGGGCCGGAGCGGCTGCCGACAACAAGAACCCGGCGCATGAGCATCGCGACAGGCAATACTACAATAAAGCAAACTCAGCCAAGCACTGAATGGTGGCGGCGTCCTGAGAAGGAGAAAGCAAGGTATGGGAAGCTCTGCAGTTCTATCTCTACTCATTAATAATCCTCATATAAGAACTGTTGGTATCCGTCCTGAGCTGCCTGCTGTGAGAGAGTGAGGCCAGGAGGACACAAGTTGTCAGGACTTCTACCTGTATATAGTTATTAGCTTTGCTAAGGAAGGGGCTGAATGAAATCAGAGGTTCCCCCCGATCCTCCCCCCAGTATATAAGCTGCGAACATACGGTCACTGATGTGCCTGACAATCAACACGGCCAAATAAATAGGATAGCATCACCAACGTACGGTCTAGGGCTGAAGCTGCTATCTAAATCAGTGTAAACAGGGATTAAAACCTAAAGATTAGTGACGCTGTGCTCTTGCCCTGCAGCTCCCTTTGTGACTGTCTGATGTACACCTTCTATCTGCCTCCCCCCCGTTCAGTTATTGCCACCTAGCGCATTTAACTGACTGGGCAGGGATAAGGAAGACGGCCTGCACAACATACAGTTTTTCTACGAGCAGCAGGCCTCCTAGATCTACAGCACAGGGCGGGAAGGAGATTGCCGAATAGTGAAGTACCTAGTGGCAGTGACTTAGATTCCCCCTTACTCATTTACGTATTATAAGGGGTGATCGGTTGATAAGGAGAGGAAGCATGAGAGGTCGTTCATCCAGAACAACGGAACCCCAGAACACAAGAGAGAGCTTAAACACTAGCTCTATTCAAAAATATTTAAAAGAAGCAAGCACAAAGAGCCCGGGAATGGAGGCGAAACAACTAGGAACGAAGGACAAGAAGAAGGAGCAGCAGAAACAAAAGGGGGGACAGGGGGACAGAACCCGTGAAGAGACTGACTTAGAGGGTGCATCCGCTTGGAGTGCTGCTGATGAGCAAAGAATAATGGCCCTGGTACCAAGTAAAACGGACCTGAGCGAAATGTTTACTAAACTGGAAAACTCGATAAAAGCTGAGATTTTAAATGTCCGTTCGGACATGAGACACCTCCGTCGGGTGGAGGAAGTAGAAGAGGTCTCAGGAACTCAAGCCAAAGAAATCTCGGACTTACAAGATCAAGTCAGGAAAATGCAGAATGAAAACCGTTTACTGGTGTTTAGATTAGAAGAACAGGAGAACCAGAGCCGGCGGCAAAATCTGCGCATCAGGTTCATCCCGGAACAACAAAACGAGGATCTGGGTGAGAAGATGAGGAAGATATTCAACCCTATCCTGGGAAGACGAGAAGAAGAGGTCCTAAAGATCGATAGGGTACACAGAATAAGGAAGCCCCCCAATATAAAGCAATATATCCCAAGAGATGTTATCGTCAAATTTTACTTGTATGAGGATAAAGAAAGAATCTGGAAGAACTTAAAGGGGGCCCCTCCAACAAGTTTTGAAAATAAAAATTTGCAGATATTTTCAGACCTATCAGCAGGAACTCTGGCCCGTAGAAGACAGATGAGACCAATCCTCGATCAACTCAGGAGGGCAAACCTCAAATATAGTTGGGGGTTCTCAACATCCCTGATAGTCGCAAAGGATGGCAGATCATACAGAATGAGATTCCTGGAAGAGACGCAGGACTTCTGTAACAGTCTGGGTATTCCCATCCCTGATATGTTATAAAAAAGGAACAGGGTGCAGGGGGGGATCTAGGGGTTGGGGGGGATTGTTTTTTTTTTTTTTTTTGGGGGGGAGTGGGGTGGGGAAGGGATCTCTGCAGGAAGAGCTCTAGGGGAACAAGGGATAGGGGAGAACGGTTGGTTTAACAGACATGCCTGAGCTAAAAGTTATATCATACAATGTTAAAGGTTTAAATTCGCCCACGAAAAGACATAAAATATTAAGGGAACTATGCCTCCTGTGCGGGGACATAGTTTTCCTGCAGGAGACCCATTTGACTCTAGATACTAGAACCAGGCTTTTTGCTCCTAAGATTCCTCAGTGGTACTACGGGGATTCCCCTGACAGAAGGTCGAAGGGAGTCGCCATAGGGTTCTCAAAGGCTGCTAGCTTCTCATTGCTAGAGAGAATGATCGATCCGGAGGGTCGTTATATCCTTTTAAAAGGCAACATTGGAACTAGGACGTTTACTTTGGCGAACGTTTATTGCCCTAACAAAAACCCAACGGCTTTCCTGGGACAGGTACTGAGGAAGCTGACGGAATTTGGGGAGGGGGAGGTAGTTCTGGCGGGGGACATAAATTTTTGTCTCGACCCTGATCTGGATGGTACGTCCTGTGCCCAGGGGATAAAGAAGGTGTTGTTAGGGTCAATTAGGAGGAAGCTGCTCCGCAGTCAGTTAATGGATGTGTGGAGATTGCAACACGCTAAAGAGAGAGATTTCACCTTCTTCTCCCCTGTGCACGGGACTTACTCCAGATTAGATTACATTTTTGTTGACCACAGCTTATTGGAGTGGGTTGAGGAAACTAGAATAGAAATAATGTCCCTTTCAGACCATTCCCCGGTCACGATGAGGGTAAAGATCCCAGAAGTGTTGAGGCGGCCCTTCTCGTGGAAGCTGAATGAAGGTCTGTTGAAGGACCCCAAAGTAGTAGAGAGGATTCAGGAGGAAGTGGACTTCTTCTTTAAATCAAATGACACGGGTGATGTGTCTCCCTCTATTCTATGGGAGTCACACAAAGCCTACATTAGGGGGATCCTCATATCAATAGGAGCAGGTTTAAAAAAAAAGAGAAGGGTAGAAAGGGGTAAGCTCATAGAGGAATTTTTTTCCCTGGAGCAGGTACATAAAAAGGCAAAGAGGCAGGATCAGGACTGCTATCGCCTATTGGTCGCCAAAAGGGAGGAGCTGAGGGACACGATGGAGCAAGAGGCCAAAAGATCTGTCAATATAATAACCAGGGATAACTATCATTGGGCAAATAAGTCTAGTAAACACTTGGCCAGATTAATAAGGAAAAAAAGAGGTCGGAACTTTATTGATAAAATATATAATAAAAGAGGTGAGGCAATAGTGACCAGTGGAGGTATGGCAGAGGAGTTCAAAAAGTTCTATGCCGACCTTTATTCCATAGGGCAACAGGGGGTGGAGGACAGTGCCCGGATAGACAGGGGCGTGGAATTTCTAAAGGGAGCAGGACTAGTAGGGCTGGCCGCTGAGGACAGCTCTCTCCTGGACAAGCCCATCGAGGAGGAGGAAATTCTGGCTGCCCTGAGAGACGGCCCGGATGGATTCACCATCATCTATCTAGAGAAAATGAAACATATCTTGGTCCCTAGGCTTTGCCACTACTGGAACGAACTAGGTGTCAGCTGTGGAATGGAAGGAGAGGCACTGTCCGCCACGATTACTCTGATTTTGAAGGAGGGGAAGGATGCGGGGCGCTGTTCAAGCTATAGACCTATTTCTCTGCTGAATGCAGATGTTTAATTATACGCGAAAGATATTTTTTTAAAGCTTTAAGGAGCTTAATAGGGGAAGCTGTCTGGGGTGGCAAAAAACCACGTATCTCCTACACAATATTGAGCAGGGGAAAAAAAAAAGGCGGACTGGCTTTACCAGATTTCAACAGGTACTACATGTCTGTAGTGCTTTCACGGGTCACTGATTGGGTTAAAAAAGGGTCAGAGAAGGGGTGGGTTAATATTGAGCATTTTTTGAGTAACACTAATCTTGGGCACTCACTATGGAATCCCCCAAAATTTAGAGCACTTAGTACGGACACATCCTCATTGACGCATAACACTTTCAAATATTGGGATAGAATACACACGCAGCACAAGTGGTCACACAATTCACCACTGATATATATGAAAAATAATAATTTATTTTTTGAACCTGGGAGGAGGGAGGTGGGAGGGAATTGGTTGAAAGATGACTCTATTCCATTGAAAAATTTTATAAGTAAGGGGAGAATTCGTACATTCACTGAATTGAGGAGTGAGTCAGAGTTATGGGTGATGGATAGATGGAGGTACCTCCAGCTCTCTCACTTTATCAATAAATTACCGAAACCACTCAGAAGCGTGGAGGAGCTTAGACCATTCGAGCAGCTTTGTATGAAGGAGCAAACAGGAGGGGTTATAGCTCAAATCTACAGGAAATTGGGAGCTGAGTCGGAGCTGGAGGTGCCCCCCTACATCACAAGGTGGGAGCAGGAATTAGGGTCACAATGTAGTAAAGTTTTGATCGATAAAATTCTGAGGCTGGTTCATTACCTAGCATTAGACACGAGGAGAAAGGAAATTCACTATAAATGCCTTGCGAGATGGTATGCCACCCCAGACAGGGTAAGTAAAATGGATGGGGCTAAGGTCAATACTTGCTGGAGGGGGTGCACAAGTTTGGGAACGATGGCCCATATCTGGTGGGAGTGCCCTATCATCAAGACATTTTGGAAAAAAATGTTATCACTGATAAAGGAGATCTCTGGGATAGTAATAGTGGAGGACCCGTGGGTTTGTCTCTTTCATTGGACTTCGGAGCCGGTAAGGAGTTACAAATCCTCTTTGGTCCCCATAATGTTAGACGTAGCCAAGAGACAGATCGCTTCGAACTGGCTGGACTCATCAAGCCCCAACACTCGTGACTGGCTCCTTTGCCTAAATGAAATATATATTGTTGAGTGTTTGGACGAGGGGGGTGTGGAACCGGAGGAAGAGGAGGAACACACGGGGAAATGGGCAAGTTGGATTAAATTTAAAAAGACCTGGAGTTATCTGAAGGAGATTACTAATACGGCACATTAAGGCAGGAATTTTTCTGAGAGTAGTGAGACCAAGACGAAGGGTGACCCCAGTGAGCAGTATCCTGCAGGGCGGGGTGGGTTGGGGGGTTGGGGAGGAAGGGGGGAGGGGGGCGTGGGGGATAACTATTTTTATAACATTGTGGATTTGTACTATGGAATGTTCTCGGTGGGATAATATTTTGTTATGAAAAATGATAAATAAAGAATTAAAATAACAGTTAGGGGGATAATAAAAATAAGCCCCCTCTACCAGTTGGGTAGCGGTAAGTACCCCTTTAAAGGTTAAACTAGCAGAGATAAGGCAGATTATAAGAATATAAGAATATCAATTATTTGTAGGTTTTATGGGCCAGGGAAAGATATGTACCATTGTAGATGCCAAATACGTAGGACAGAAGTATACTATGGTGACATTTATAACCTATTAGTATTTGCATTTGTATGTTAGGGTTTTGCTTTTAATGTGTTTACAGTAATTATGATTTTATTTACACGCCATCATGTATTAATTTGTTTTGTGCCCCAATATTGACTATGTAGATGAAGACTTGTAGGTTTGAATTGGGGTTAAAAATTCATATTGTTGGTATGGAAGTTTCGGTGCAGTCTTATATCTAGAAACTTTTTTAACCAATTTTTTAATTATAACATTTATATAGAAAAATATTTGAGAATTAGACAATTCATATAAGCTTTTTTATTTCCATCTCCTGGTATTACAATTATTTAGAAAAAAAATACTTTTAAATAAAATAAAAATTAACCCTTAATTATGATTGGTTTTTTTTTAGGAGGTAATTCTAATTTTGGAGAGATGAGGGAATCCTTTTTAACATACTTAATCTAAAGTGATAATTTCCACATAATAATACGTGGAGAATAGTTCCAGTGGTGACACCATACAGGATATATGCCTGTAAGGAACTTCCGGTGCTACTCCTGCTTAATAAAAGACATTGTTAGAGACGTCAAAGATGAGCCTCCTTTCCCAGTTGATGTCTGTTACGGGGAAACACATCGGGTGGAGCCACATCTAAAACATCTGTGTACACAAGCTGACTGAATGGCGAAGTCTGCGGCCGTGTTTGTTATATTAATTGCTGATTTTTATCAACTTAATTGTAAGTGCAACTATTTTTTAATAAATCTGAGTTTTTTAAAATACTGCAATATGAATTGCCTACCTCTTTCTTCATGTGATAACCGTTGAGGATCCTTGTTCCATATATGCTGGGATTCCTAATAGAGAAAGTGTTCACTTGATGATGCTGAACCCTCTCGGTGGATGACAGGGTATCCTTTCTGAATGACACAGGAGTGTGTAGAGTACAAAGCGAGATTGATCTCTAGAACTTGAGATCCACAGTCTCTGGTAAGAGGCATAATACACTGTGGGAAAGGTTCTGTGTGGACACTGTGCCGCTGCATGTTATTATCGTTTCTGCACATTTCAGTCAATGCGAGCCCTATTGTTTATATGGACGTTCATCTAATATTAATATTTTTTCTTTTTGTATTTTTTATATCACTTTAATAAATTTGGATTTAAATCATTTTTGTTTGTGTTTTGAGCTTTCTGCCACTGATTATGAATATTGATCTGAGAAGCGCACCTGGGTTGTGTTAATTACATATCAATTTACTTCCAGGTTTATTAGTGATGTTGTTTTATTACACGTTTTAGGTGGATCAGTGCAGGATCCTTTTCCCTTTTATATACTTTAATGTTTAATGATAGTAAATTATAATTTGAATTTAGATTTAGATCACAATGTACAAACTGAAGAAAATAAGTTTCTCCAGTAATTAAAAGGGCTTTCCTTTTCCTCCAATAAACGAAAAAAGCCTGATGTAGCCCCAGCTACGGACATCATTTGATTTCAAGCTAAAAGAAGGCCAATCAACTCTGGGCTTTCCAGTATCCTCAGAACTACTTTCTAAAGGACAGGAGATGGCATCTGCAATGGGACTGAGCCAGCCTATGGCCACTGATCCTTATCAAGGTCATATAAAAAGGGTTTTAATATGTATTTGTTGAAGCGTAACCCTAAACAAACCTTATCTGATATGTTTTTTACTTGTTTTTTTTTTTTTAATTTAGTACCGTGGAACAACAAATTACATTTCTTTGGAAAAATTATATAATTTCTCTTATTTATAAGCTTACCTGCCACACAGTTTCCTCCCCCTTCTTGGATGGTATCCATGTTCAAAGTTAATATGACATCTGCTGTACACAGTTACTTTCTGAAAGACCATTGACTCACACATACACTCCTACACCTTCACTTCTTGTTTTCAACTGCTCTCAAACAAATATTGCTTTCTCTAACCTAAAAAATCACTGCAGTAAAACATATTTTATAAGGCACAAAGTGATGTATAAAGTTTAGTAACCCACAGCTGTGTCATGTATAAGCCCTGTCTGGGTGCATTTTTTAAATTTGGGTGGGCAGCCAGGGGCAGTAAACCCCCATCTGCCCCAGCAGCCCATCTAAAAGGGCTCTCTCTGTAGTTTTTTTTTTCCCATAATTATTATTTCTTTACCAGACCAAGCTATCGAGCATAATTGGCAATTAGAGAGTCAGGACAAACCATTTACCACTAACAGGGATGCTTGCAATGATTAGCTTTTATTCATTTTCTGTAAAACCTTTATCCCAAAGAGAAAAAAACTGTTGCTGTAACTGCTTAAACAATGTTAGCTGTAGTTCAGCTTCAATTTATTAGTCAAGTCCATCTAAGGCAGGTCATATATGAGTCACTTTTTTTCAATCAATGAGCAGGTTGAATGAAAAAAAATGACTCAATTCCCCCATCCACACACTCTATGTGGATGAGGGAATCCTCCCTGCTGAGCCTTTGCATTGTGGCAGCAGAAAGACTTTCCTGCTGTCAGAATATACGGATCAGTGCTGCTGGCTACTGTGCAGACGCGGCTCTCTGAGCTGTACAGTGGGATGCTACAGCTGGGACCTTCTCATCTTCATCCCCTGCTCGTTCTCCACTCCATCGGGTGATATCCCAAGGGGCAGGCCGTGAGAGGAGGGTCAGTTGTGTTCATCAGGCAATTATCAAGTCTTCTGCCTTGAGTGCAACTTATTGGTTTTATGTTTCACAATAAATATTATTAAAATAGGGCGGCTGTGCGCTCTCCTTTCTTCTATTTTTTTAAGTAAAATTTTTTACTGTGTACGCAAGCAAGACAGTAAATCTCACAGCAAAGAAAAAAGAAATAGGAATAACGAACACAGAGGTACAACTCATATCACAGTTTTTGTAGTGAAGAGTGACAGCACATTCTAGGTACAAGACAGGAAATAATGAAAAATCATACCTGACATGAGATAAAGGATGACATGAGATCGAGAATGTCTAGAGTAGCCTGGTATAACCGTACACATTGAAATTATGATGTAATGTAACCTCTTAATCAAGGTCCTGCATGTGCACTTTTTTTCTTTTCATTTTTCAAAACAGAACTTTAGCATAACAAAAAAAACAAGAACAAAGAAAAAAAAGGATAATCTATACACACAATAGCGTTCCAGGTACTAGTAGTAAATAGCTAGCACCAAGTGTTACATCCTACCATATATATGTAAAATATGAATAATGTGTCTGGGTTTTGGACGGATACATCATTCAGACAGACTTAAATATACTGCTCCTATATGACACATGTGCATCCTCTCATGGGGCCCCCTAGTGACCCCCGGGCCTTTGGGCAGAGCCCGAGTGCCCGAATGGTCAGTCCACCCTTGGCCATGTTTGACCTTTTGGGATGCACAGATGTTCCGTGCATCCATGTGCAAGCAGCCCCATTCATGTCAATTGAGACGAAGTGGCTGTATGGACACAGCTGCTGCTCCTAATTTGACATCCATGTGGGTCCAGGTGCATGTTCCTGAATGCAGACAATGTGAGTCCAGGGACATGCACCCACAGGGATGTCAAATTGGAAGCAGCGGCTGTGTCCACTCAGCTGCTTCGTACCAACTGACATGAATGGTACTGTCTGCACATGTATGCATGCATCCCCTGCGGGCAAACACAGCCCTCACATGGATGTACACTTTAGTATGGCTGTGTGAATAAAGCCTTTGCCATTAGTTTGGCACAAGAACAGGTCCAAAGTGGATGGAGAGAGCTTTTCTAACTCTCTGGAGATATTTAAAGCCTGGGAAGGTACAAAACCCTAAAGCCATGGAGTGATTTTCTTTCCTGCAATAATTTTTCCTCCTGCAAGAAAATTGCTCAATTCCCCCATCACCACAGTGTCAGGAAAGGGTCCATCCGCTGGGAATATCTATCATTTGGCGTGCAGTACTGAGGTCCACCAGTAGCCTGCTGCCCAGCTCGACGACCCGGAGCCTGCTGCCCAGCTCGACGACCCATAGCCTGCTGCCCAGCTCGACGACCCAAAGCCTGCTGCCCAGCTCGACAACCCAGAACCTGCTGCCCAGCTCGACGACCCAGAGCCTGCTGCCCAGCCTGATGTGCCACTGTCTGCTGCCCAGCCTGATGTGTCTGCTGCCCAGCTTGAAGTGCCCATGCCTGCTGCCCAGCTCGATGATCGGGAGCCTGCGGTCTGCCCTGATGTGCTTGCTGTCTGCCCTGAGGTACCTGTTGCCCTGCCTGAAGCGACTGATGCCCTGCCTGAAGTGCCTGTTGTCCAGCCTGACGTACCCCCATCCATTGTTCTGCCTGATGCCATAGACTATGGACATTTTCAACTAGTTGGAGCGTCCGGAGGCCGCTCCTTTGAGGGGGCTACTGTCAGGAAAGGGTCCATCTGCTGGGAATATCTATCATTTGGCATGCAGTACTGAGTTCCACCAGCAGGTGTCTCCTGGCAGTTTGGAACTGTCAGGGGAGCCTTTCTTTGCTGGTGTTATGTCATTGTTGGGCCACAGTACTGGCGTCCACCAGCGGATGGATCCTGGCAGTATGGAGCAGACAACACCTCCTGCGCTCAGGTATTACATGAGGACAAATCTAGCAATCTCATATATACCCGGCTGATGAGTACTCTCATCGCCTTGGTATCTCTCTCCATGTGCCCTGACCTTGCTTGCCTGTTACCTGATCCTGAGCCTGCATCCGACCCTGTTCCTGAGCTTATCCCGACCCAGTTCCACCTGCGTTCCTGTTACCCCCACCTTACCCTTCAGCCCGATCCATCCCCTCCCTATCCTTTTGGTTCCCTGTCCCTCATCTACTGATATCCCTGTGTATGACCTCAGCCTGGCTAACGTTTATGTTTCTGGAACATCCCTTGTCCACCTGTTTATCTGCTGTGTATGACCCTGGCCTGGCTTACGTCTGAGATTCTGGTATTGCCCCTTTGCTGTATATACTATTTGTTGTTTGTGGGGTTTTGTTTGGTTGGTTGTGCACTATTTGTATTTACTTATTTATCACTTATCTTAATAAACATCATTGTTATTCATCTTACATGTATTTGTGGTTCTCTCTGCACAGTCCACACAGTCTGGTCTACTAATTCCCTGACACACAGTCAGTGTTGATGGGGGAATGCCCAACAAGCCATTGTGTTCTCCAAGCGGGGGGGGGGGGCGGGGGGGTAGGTTAGAACAACACAGAGATTACTATTAGCAATTATAATAGATTTGATCAAACCATACATGGTTTAATTCTTGGCCGTTCTTTGCTGAACCGGTCGAGCTTCGAACCATCTAATTATTAAGTTAATTTCTCCTTCTTATTTTTTCACTTCTTATTTGATGGGTGTCAGACAGAGCAGGAAGTATTTGAGAGATTAATAGAGGCTGCCATTATACAACTGAGCGTAAACCACTAGCGTTTCCCTTCAAGCATTGTTTTAATGTTTTCCTTTATTTAAAAAAAAAATTAAAATGTTTATTCTACTTGAAGATATAAAAAGAAAATTCTGAGGGTGGAATACATTTTTTAAATTAGCATTAAAATTGTGGGAATGGTATTATGTGGTAGACACATTGTATTATTATGTGATTGTCTTTATCTTTAAAAAAATGTATATTTTCTTACATGGCTTGACTTGTGTGGGTGTAGACGTATGTGATGAATTCATTAGAGTTATTGTTTATTCATTAAAACAACATGTCAAATGGCATAGTGTCAATTTAGTTTGTAAATGTAAAAGAGTTGTGTGCATCATTGATTATATAAGAAGTGACTGCAATAACAAAAAGGAATGCAAAAATTACTTTTAAAAATGTTATAGTTGAAACCTTAAAATCGCATTAGAGAATGAATCTATCATGAAAATGTTACAAAATAAAAAACTTATCGGGCATATTTATAGGTGATCAATTTGGACATTTACCATTTTGTTTTCTAATTTTTATGCTACCATAGTTTGTCTTATAGGAGCCTTTTTGGGTTTTTTTCATTCACCACATTTGTCACATTTTTTCATCTTTTTCTTTCTTTTTTATAGTTTCACCATTTAGAATGCATTTGAGCCATTTTGTTGAACATGTTCATAACTATAATGCCCCGTACACACGGTCGGATTATCCGATGGAAAATGTGTGATAGGACCTTGTTGTCAGAAATTCCGACCGTGTGTAGGCTCCATCACACATTTTCCATTGGATTTTCTGACACACAAAGTTTGAGAGCAGGCTATAAAATTTTCCGACAACAAAATCCGTTGTCGGAATTTCCGATTGTGTGTACACAAACCCGACGCACAAAGTGCCACGCATGCTCAGAATAAATAATGAGGTGAAAGCTATTGGCTGCTGCCCCGTTTATAGTCCCGACGTACGTGTTTTACGTCACCGCGTTCAGAACGATCGGATTTTCCGACAACTTTGTGTGACCATGTGTATGCAAGACAAGTCTGAGCCAACATCCGTCGGAAAAAATCCTAGCATTTTGCTGTTGGAATGTCCGATCAATGTCCGACCGTGTGTACAGGGCATTAGAGTAAACATTACTTAATTTATTTACTTTTTCTACCTTTTTCCCAATACCCCCAACTTAGAATAGTGAAATATGGACCATAGCATCTTTTATTATATCAAGAAAACCAATAGGTGTATATATATATATATATATATATATATATATATATATATATATATATTCTAACACTGAACTCAAGAAGTCAAAATTTGCTATGTTGCAGGGAACATTTACAAATGTTAACTGCACCTTGTCTTGAATTTCTCCCCCAAAAAAAGCAGTGCACTTTCTAGTAAGTGCACCTAGGTACCCGTGAGCCTATGACTTCATAGCTGTATACCTGCAGTGTAAAATCTTAGACACTGCTGCCCAAGACTGTTAGCCCCATGCTATTTGGGTGGATAAAATGTCACTGCTGTGCTGCCGACTGTTCTCATTGCTGGAGACTCTGACATGAGGGAGCAAAACCCTGCCTCTATCAAGATGGCTGCTCTCACAGTGCAGAACAAGGCATGGTAATTCAATTATGGGCAAAAATAGCTGCAGGGAGGCCACAGACAATATTGGTTCCCTCTGTCTGCATTTTTTTAGGCACATCTTCCAGAGTTCAGTTCCCCTTTAACACATACAGTGCCTTGAAAAAGTATTAATATCCTTTCAAATTTTTCACATTTTGTCATGTTACAACCAAAAACGTAAATGTATTTTATTGGGATTTTATGTGATAGACCAACACAAAGTGACACATAATTGTAAAGTGGAAAGGAAATTATAAATGTTTTACAACATGTTTTACAAATAAATATGTGAAAAATGTGGCGTGCATTTGTATTCAGCCCCCCTGAGTAATTACTGCAAGTCTTTTTGGGTATGTCTCTACCAGCTTTGCACATCTAGAGAGTGACATTTTTGCCCATTCTTCTTTGCAAAATAGCTCAAGCTCTGTTAGATTGGATGGAGAGCATCTGTGAACAGCAATTTTCAAGTCTAGCCACAGATTCTCAACTAGATTTAGGTCTGGACTTTGACTGGGCCATTCTAACACATGAATATGCTTTGATCTAAACCATTCCAATGTAGCTCATGTTTTCTTCTAAGATTGCCCTGTATTTGGCTCCATTCATCTTCCCATCAACTCTGACCAGCTTCCCTGTCCCTGCTGAAGAAAATAGAGTGTTCAGGGTGATGTGCAGTGTTATTTTTCTGCCACACATAGCGTTTTGCTTTTAGGCCAAAAAGTTACATTTTGGTCTCATCTGACCAGAACACCTTCTTCCACATGTTTGCTGTGTCCCCCACATGGCTTCTCACAAACTGCAAACGGGACTTTTTATGGCTTTCCTTCAACAATGGCTTTCTTTTTGCCACTCTTCCATAAAGGCCAGGTTTGTTGAGTGCATGACTAATAGTTGTCCTGTGGACAGATTCTCCCACCTGAGCTGTGGATCTCTGCAGCTCCTCCAGAGTTACCATGGGCCTCTTGGGTGCTTCTCTGATTAATGCTCTCCTTGCCCAGCCTGTCAGTTTAGGTGGACGGCCATGTCTTGGTAGGTTTGCAGTTGTGCCATACTCTTTCCATTTTTGGATGATGGATTGAACAGTGCTCTGTGAGATGTTCAAAGCTTGGGATATTTTTTTGCAACCTAACCCTGCTTTAAACTTCTCTACAACTTTATCCCTGACTTGTCTGGTGTGTTCCTTGTCCTTCATGATGCTGTTTGCTCACTAAGGTTCTCTAACAAACCACTGAGGGTGTCACAGAACAGCTGTATTTATACGGAGATTAAATTACACACAGGTGGACTCTATTTACTAATTAGGTGACTTCTGCAGGCAATTAGTTCCACTAGATTTTAGTTAGGGGTATCAGAGTCAAGGGGACTGAATACAAATGCACGCCATGCTTTTCACATATTTATGTGTAAAATATTTTGAAAACTATTTATCATTTTCCTTCCACTTTACAATTATGTGCCACTTTGTGTTGGTCTATCACATAAAATCCCAATAAAATACATTTACATTTTTGGTTGTAACATGACAAAATGTGGAAAAAAAATTTCAAGGCACTGGATTAGCAACAGCCTGTACCTAACCAACTAAATATGTACAGAACTATTAGCTATTTAAAGACCTGTCATTTGCAAGAATCACGGGGGAGCGGAGGAAGTAGCTGGAAGTATTCAGAGCCACCTACCAACAGAATCAATGCCTTGCTCATGTACAGAAAAGCTACATGCTATTTTTTTTTTTTAAAGAATCCACATGCTCATTTTAATGTGGATCTCCCCAAATGTTTACACTCATCTTCCTTTCTCTCTCTCCTGACACTCTGTTAAGGGTTCTTGGAGTTTAAGGAAAGTCCTGAATAAGCTGTAAGTTCATACGTAGGTGCACCTACTGCATGCATTTATATTTTTATGTATATGTACATAGGGGTGGAGAGCTACATTTTTTTGTGTGTTTTTTTATTTTTTATACGTTACTTTATTTATTTTACTTTTTACAATTAACTTTTTGTCTATCACATAGGGAAGCAATAGCACCCTTCAATAGCATACTGTTCTCCCTATTCTCCCTATCCCTGCCTTCCACTGAAGTGGATGGAACATAGATTGTGCTCCATTAGCTTTTTCCCTGGCCATAGCGGAAAGGGAAAGTGACAAATCCAGAAGTAGCAAAAAATAACAGGTAGCTTCGGTGTTCATTCACCGGGAGATCAGCAAACTATATTCATTGCTCTCCTTCCATTCTATTCACTGACACCTACCATGCTGGATTTAGTTCTGCAGATGAGACAGTGGAGCCCAGGATACAAGGCAGTGGCAGTGAGAAAGGGTGTGGTATCTTCGGCTGGCTGTTGAACTGATTGGGTGGCTTTATAGACACCTGAAAACCCATCACCTGCTCTACAAATCTGAACACTATAGCAACTGGGACTGTGTTTAAAAATTCCTGTCTACCAGCCACCATTTTAAATGGTGCTGGAAGACAAGTGGTTAAAGTGGACTTGAGCTCAAACATTTTCTCTATTATAGAGAACATTTAGAAATGCTAATTGCACTTAATTTCCTCCAGAGAAATAGCAGAACAGATCCTGTTTTGTGAGGGTGCCTAGGAACTCCTGTGCCTATAGCCTCATAGCTGTACATCTGCAGTGTGAGATCTAAGTCACTGCTGCTCCTGACTCTTACTCTAAACAGGTCTAGTGCAAGAATGGCAATGCCTGTACTGTAATCCCCGCTGTTCATCATGCTGAAGGCTCTGACAAGTGGAAGCAAAGCCCTGCTTCTACCAAATTAGCCATCTCCGTACAGAGACACCGCAGAACATGGCATGGTACATCAATAACAGGGGAAATATCATCTGCAAGGGGAAAACAGGCAAAAGTAGTAACTGATCCTTTATCCTCTGCCTGTTTTTTTCAGGCACAGCATCTTGAGTACAGTTCCTCTTTAAAGGTCACATAATCATGATGTTCTAAAGTTCACCATCAATGCATTGCAGATGTTGTCACCTGATTTCACAAATCACACTAAATTATTTTAAATGGGAATCACATAAGGGAACTACATTCATGCTGTTCTGAAAGACATTTACATCTCTAATGCATTCAGACATGGAGGTGGTCACTTCAACTAGCAGTAAAAGCTGAAATCAAGAACCTGATTGCTTGCTACAGCAACAAATGCATGCTGCTGTATGAGGCTTTTTAACACAAGAAGTTCAATGCTTTTTGAATTAGTATTTTTCTACCATGTTGTACTATGTAAAACCCTTTGTTTGAATGAGCTGTGTTCGATCTCATATAACTTAAGCTTCCAAAAAGCCACACAGAAAAATACAAAATTTCAATAGCATTAATACTGTTCAAGTACGTGAACATTTTTTATTCAATTGCTTTCAACAGAAAATACATTTTAGGTGCATTTGAAATTATTTTACCATTCATTTTCATTTTAATCGACAATGACTTTATTTATGAAACCTCTTGCAAATGATAAATCATGCATGTGGAATTATCCTTTGAGCTACATGCTGAAGTTGAACTCCAGGCAGACTTAAAAGCCTGCAATTTATTTCAGTTAAGTTCCAAGGGTAGCCAAGGCACTCTATGCTTGAAGTAAACGCCCAGGTGCTCACCCAGTGAACAGTCTTATAAACCCAAAACCCCACCAACCAACAACACCCCCTAGTGGTGACCTCACACAGTGCAAGGATTAAAAGACACATGCAGGGTAGAGGTCAAAGAAAGATCACACAAGGAACAAATAAATCACAATAGTTAATCAAAAAGCAAAAATAGCTCCTACATAAAAATAGCAAATTGCAGAAAAAATGGAACAAACAAAGCATGTGATAAACATTCACAAGATGGCCGCCATAGCACATGGCAAACACCAGGCAGGCATGGACCACCCCTAATTAGTACCATGAAAAAATAATAATAATAATAATTAACAAGTGATGTGCTAGGACAACATAGCAACAAATTAAAAATGACCAGATAGCTTTTTGATAAACTAGTGTGATTTGCTCCTTTTGTGATCTTTATTTGACCTCTATCTACCCAGCATGTATCTTTTAACCCTTGCACTATGTGAGGTCATCATTAGGGGGTGTTGTTTGTGGGTGGGGTTTTGGGTTTATAAGTCTGTTCACTTCCACGTTGTAGTGTCTTTAGAGGTGGACTGAGCTGAATCGAAACGTTGACAATAAAAACATTGCTGTTTTTGATCTTCCTCCTATAAACCAAGATCCTCTAAAGCAGTTTTGGATTTATTTTAGTTATGAATCATTAAGCTCTTTAAGATAGAAACCAAACTTTTTTTCATTTTAATTTCACTTGAGTAAAGAATGGTTAGAACTGTTGTCAGGTTTTTTAATGATCAGTGAGATTTAAAGCGGCATTAAACCCCAAAAAACAATTTTTCTTACATCACAGCTTACCAGTCCCTGGATGTTGTGGTCGCATTATTTTTTGTTTTTTTTTTGTTTTATTTTTCCCTGGTGATTTTGCCTGTAACACTTTTCCTGTCTTATGGAAACTTTTCTGTCTATGAAGGAGCAACAGAGCCACCCTTGAACAGCATCATTGTCTAGAGAGGGTAGACTTTCCGACCGGACTTTTGACAGACTTCCGACTGACTTTTTTTACGAACGGACTTGCCTACACACGACCGGACTACGGACGGACTTGCCTACACACGACCGGACTTTCCGGCAGACTATGTCCGCCGGTCTTCCTGACGGAGACGACGGACTTTCCGAATGAACGGACTTGCCCACACACGAACAAGTCCGTTCATTTTGAACGCGACTCGGGTATGACGGAACTAGAAAAGAAAGTCAATCTCGCCTCTTTTATCAGCGAGATTGACACCTTGCGAGCCCTGTCGCGGGGCATACCAGGCCCTTAGGTCTGGTATGGATTTTAAGGGAAACCCCCTACACCGAAAAAACTGTCTGGGGCCCCCCAAAATCCATACCAGACCTTTATCCAAGCACGTGGGGATGGGCGTGGGGACGAGCGAGCAGCCCCCCTCCTGAACTGTACCAGGCCGCATGCCCTCAACATGGGGGGTGGGTGCTTTGGGGGAGGGGGGCCCTGCGCCCCCCCAAAGCACCTTGTCCCCATGTTGATGAGGACAAGGGCCTCTTCCCGACAACCCTGGCCGTTGGTTGTCGGGGTCTGCGGGCGGGGTCTTATCGGATCCCGGCCCCCCACCCTATGTGAATGAGTATGGGGTACATCGTACCCCTACACATTCACCTAGGGAAAATGTGTCAATAAAAAAACACACTACACAGGTTTTTAAAGTAATTTATTAGACAGCTCCGGGGGTCTACTTCCGACTTCGGGGGTCTTCTTCCGACTTCAGGGGTCTTCTTCTGACTTCGCCGTTCTCTCCGGCCTCTTCTCCCGGTGTCAAGTTCTTCTCCCGCTCTCCGGGATCTTCTCCCGGTGTTTGACCTCTTCTCCCGGTGTCCGGTTCTTCTGCCAGCTCCTCCGCTATCTTCTGCCGCTCTTTTGTAGTGGTGGCCCAGACTTCTGCGTCGTCTTCTTCCCTCTTCTCTTCTTCCGATGTTGACACAACGCTCTCTCCCGCTGTAATGCTGTGTGAGAGCTCCGCAATGACTTATATAGGTGGTGACCCCACCCCCTTATGGCGTCACAGTCCCGGGGCATGCTGGGACTGTGACGTCATAAGGGGACATGGTCAACCGTGATGTAGCATATGTTACATACGTTCCATAAGTAGACTCAAATCTAATATATTTCTAATGAGTATAGATGGGACCTCTATTCGAAGGCGATAGCTAGTGCTGCCAGCATTGCCGCATCGGGCATGCGATAACGACCCCAAACACACCTACAAGACGACCACTGTCATGCTAAAGAAGCTGAGGGTAAAGGTGATGGACTGGCCAAGTATGTCTCCAGACCTAAACCTTATTGAGCATCTGTGGGGCATTCTCAAATGGAAGGTGGAGGAGCGCAAAGTCTCTAACGTCCACTGGCTCCGTGATATTCTCATGGAGGCGTGGAAGAGAACTCCAGTGTACTGGGTGTACTGACTTTTGTTGCCAGCGGTTTAGACATTAATGGCTGTGTGTTGAGTTATTTTGAGGGGACAGCAAGTTTACACTGTTTTATAAGCTGTACATTCACTACTTTACATTGTAGCAAAGTGTCATTTCCTCAGTGTTGTCACATGAAAAGATAGAATAAAATGTGAGGGGTGTGCTCACTTATGTGAGATACTGTATATTTTCTGTAAAAAACACATATATGATCAGTCCTTCAGAAATCCTCCAATCACCGTGCCTTGTAACAAAAAGTGACTTGCTATCCAGTTGAAGAGCTCCACCACAGTGACCACCAGTTAGACACTCAAGTCACAGTCTGACTGGTTTGGATCCATCATTCTACCATCTGGGGACCGTCTGGAGAGTGATCTGATGATTCTTACTGGAGTATTATGAAATGTGATTCAGGCCTTTAACCGCTTCAGCCCCGGAAGATTTTACCCCCTTCCTGACCAGAGCACTTTTTGCGATTCAGCACTGCGTCGCTTTAACTGACAATTGCGCAGTCGTGCAACGTTGCACCCAAACAAAACTAATGTCCTTTTTTTCCCACAAATAGAGCTTTCTTTTGGTGGTATTTGATTGCCTCTGCGGTTTTTATTTTTTGCACTATAAACAAAAAAAGAGTGACAATTTTGAAAAAAACGCATTATTTTTTACTTTTTGCTATAATAAATATCCCCCAAAAATATATATTAAAAAAAGTTCAGTTTAGGCCGATATGAATTCTTCTACATATTTTTGGTAAAAAAATCGCAATAAGCGTATATTGATTGGTTTTTGCAAAAGTTATAGCATCTACAAAATAGGGTATAGTTTTATGGCATTTTTATTTGTATTTTTTTTTTATTAGTAATGGCGGCAATCTGAGATTTTTATCGGAGTGCAACATTATGGCAGACACGTCGGACACTTTTGACACTATTTTGGGATCATTGTCATTTATACATACAGCGTTCAGTGCTATAAAAATGCACTGATTACTGTGTAAATGACACTGGCAGTGAAGAGGTTAACCACTAGGGGGCGATGAAGGGGCTAAGTGTGTCCTAGGGAGTGATTCTAACTGTGGGGGGTTGGGCTATTAGTCACATAACAGCGATCATCTCTCCCAATGACAGGGAGTGATGATCTCTGTCATGACACAAGCCAGAACAGGGAAATGCCTTGTTTATATAGGCACTTCCCCATTCTGAGGCTCCATGACACGATCGCCGGGAGATCGGCGGACATTGAGTCCGCCAGTCCCGCGGGCACAGTCACGCTGTACGCATCAGGCGTGCGTGCTTGCCTGCTATCCCCGGCTCTTAAAGGGAATGTACAGGTATGCCCATTTGCCCACCGCTGCCATTGTACCGATGTATATCGGTGTGCAGCGGTCGGCAAGTGGTTAACTTCAAAAGGATAAGAAGTCACTATTTATTACAAGTCACAGTGATTGGAGGATTTCTGAAGGACTGATCACTTATGTGTTTTTTACCAATGATAGATATACATATATTTGTAGTTTTTATAAGTATTGTAATTGTAATGTGTTTCACTTTGTTTTATTTAATAGTAGCCCCTTACTTTTTTATGTTTTCGCTTGCTAAAATTGGTGTTTTTCACTTAAAGGGGCAGCTGCTTATTTATGTAGATTTTATCACTATTTTGGTTTGTTGGCACCCATTTTATCACATTTTTGTTAATGATTTAAATACAGTATACGTTCAAAAAGCTATGGCAGTTGCAGGTAAACTTTTAGAACATATGAACACTTGCACAATAGCCTTTGCTTCTGGTCTGGATAAAATATAGTATTGCAGTAACACAGCTTCGGTATGTGTTACGGTAGGTGTCAGCTACTCTCTCTCTCTCTCTCTCTCTCTCTCTCCTTTTTTTTTTTATCCAATAATCCAAATACAGGAAGTGACATACACAATTAATGCTGTGTTATATATCAAACAAATGCTATTTACAAATTCAGATGGTAGAGGGCAGCTGATCCCAACATACTCATAAATGTTGTTTTTCCCTACAGTTGTCATATAAGTTTAAACTTTCCAGCTGTTTTTTTTTTCAAGGGCAGGTTAAAAAAAAAAAAAAAAGTTTTTAAGTGATAGATACATGAAGCCCAATTATATCCCCTATTCACTTTGAACATGGTTGTTGTAAAGTACATGTCACAAGGTATGAACACATTAAAACTTTGGGGGGAAAGAATAAAAAAGCAAAGGAATAGTTACACAAATTTCATTAATGCTACGGAGTGTTGTTACCCGTCAAAAAAAAAAAAAGAAAGAAAATAGTGATGGGACTGCATTGTCTGAAATCCGATTACAGTATTTGAACATCCTTGCTGCTCTGCTTGTTTCAATTCTTTTACTGAAACAGTAACTTTTTTGCAAAGACAAAAGATCAAATTATGTCATCTACTCAGGTGACTTTTCAAAGCAGATTGGCAACTACGTGATACATTTTCTTTTCCCTCACTTCTGGCTTTGGTGTGGTTTGAATATCAGGGAGATTGTCAGGCTTTGTGTTTACTAAAGAATCCAGTTTAGCAGCTACAGCAGAATCTCAGGGGATGCAAAACTGTCAGTCACTGTTCTGCATCACAAAGTAACAGTGCAGAATAGCGACTGACACACTGATCTCCCAAGAGGTATCGCAAATACCTACATACGTCGCCTCCAATCATTCACTTGGCTTGTCAGAAGACGAGGGCGTGGGCTATCAAGGGATGTCTGAATTGTAAAGAGAGTCATTAGGTGTTATTTTTATATTGCTCTTTATAGCAATAGGAAATGTATTACTCATTTAATGGAATACATTCTGTTTCATTCGTTATGAGTTTAGTTTTTGCTTATTTGTGCTTTCTCAAGCATGAAGGTGAACTATAGGCAGCTATAGAAGAATAGGGATGAATGAATGTGCCTGGATTCAGTTTGCAAACTTTAATTTGAACCCTATTGAAATCTATTGGGGCAAATCTTGAAAATAAGTTTTGCCCATTTTCAAGTCTAATAGACAAGGGATTATTTTAATTCAATCTTATTTTATTGATTAAAGTGCAGGTGAGCACCACTATCCACTCAACGAGTGGCGTCCACCTATTGCAAACAAGCTAGTGCTATTGTTGCTGTGTTAAATGTATTTTCTCTGATGGGGAAGCTCAGTGTGTGTCACATTATTTGTCTGATGAGATTAGAGAGAATGATTTAGATGATCGTATAGCGCTGTAACATATAAGGGGAGAAAGAGAAAAAGAGGAGTAGGAATAGAGGGGACAAGGGAGTAAGGAATACAGGTATTAAGAGAAAGACATTCCACTCTGGTCACACAGTTGCATTAGTGGAGTCCTCTGTAGCCCATGGAATAAATTCAGCGGAATAGCGGAAGATAGACCACGAGGTCCAGGTCTTGGAAAATTGTTCCTCCTTACCCGTTTCCTGCGACAACATTCGTTCCAGTCTATTAATTTGGTCCACTTCAATTGCCCAATCCCCCAGGGAAGGCATGCTTGTCGACTTCCAATGTCTGGGCAGAACCGTTCTAGCTGCCGCCAAAAAGTGACGCAGAATGTCTTTTTTGACTGATTTAAGCGGGCCAGGGAGCATAGATAGCAGGGCTACCTCAGGAGAGGATGCAACCGAGGTCGCCATGAGTCTGCAGTACAGATCGAGGATCTTTTGCCAGAACCTCCGCACAGGGGGGAACTCCCACCAAATGTGGAATAAGGTTCCCTTTGATGACAAACAACGCCAGTAGGTATCCGGGAGTGCCGGGTTTATCCATCGTAATGTCGAGGGGCATCTATACCAACGGGTCAGTAATTTGAATCCCTTTTCTTGCAATTTGGAGGCTAAGGATATTTTATGAGTCAGAATAAAACACTTTTGCCAATCTACAGGTGAGATGGGGTGACCCAAATCTTCCCTCCAGGCCTGTGAGTATGGGGGGAGGTCAGGATTATAGACCATATGTATGAGAGAGTATAGTTGAGAGACCACATGCGTAGGAGGGTCAATCTGGAGCAGCATGTTCTCCAAGTCTGTTGTGTCAGTAAGTACATCAGGTAAGGATGGGAAGGTTCGAATAAAAGATAGTACCTGTTGCCTCTGCAGCCAGTGCGTCGAAGTATGGGAAGGTGGGCCGGAGGGAGCGTCTTGAATCAGAGAAGAATCTGAACGCAGGACTTGGGCAAGTCGTCTGTGGTCCTTCTTGCACCACGGGCCAAAACTCTCTACTTGTAGGGCCGGTGGAAAAGCCAGATTCCAAACAGTGGAGTCATGGGTCCTTTCAGAGGAGATAGGGTCTTGGAGGAATTCATTTGGGTCCAAATTTGTATAGTTTGTCGGGTGAGGTCGCTCAGGGGTAATCCCCCTTTTAGGAATTCAGTAGGCGTCCACGGTAGTGCGCGGAGATCTACTGAATTGAGATGGCTCTCTATTTGTACCCATAATTTGGTGGGGTAATGATGGAACCAGTTAACTATACGTGTTAATACTGCTGCTCTATAGTATATAGAGGCATCCGGAGCTCCAGCTCCACCACGAATCTTGGGAAGCGATAGCGTCTCATAGCTTATCCGAGGACGAGCCCCCCCCCAGATAAAGGAGGAGAACAGTTGGCGGAGTTTCTTAAAGAACCAGGAGGGTATTGAAATGGGAATTGTCTGGAACAAATAAAGAAACCGAGGGAGGACGTCCATTTTTAGAGCATTCACCCTGCCTAGCCACGATAGGCGTTTTTTCGTGTAGTTTGATAGATCAGTCTTGGTTCTAAGCAGAAGGGGAGCATAGTTCAGAGAGAACAATTGGGACCTTTCTGTGGGTATTTGGATTCCGAGGTAACGGATGGAAGTGGAGCCTGTTTTAAAGGGAAACTTAATGGAGACTTGGCGGAGGGCCTCCTGTGATAAAGAAATGTCCAGTATTTCTGACTTAGTATGATTCACTTTGAAATTGCTCAGCTTCCCAAACCTCGTGAATTCCTGCATAATATGTGTTAAAGATAGATGGGGTTGGGTTACAAACATTAGTAGGTCATCCGCAAAGAGAGCCAGTTTGGAATGAATAGGGCCTATCGATACACCCGAGATGTTAGGGTTATTGCGCAAGGCAATTGCCAGGTGTTCCATAACAAGGACATAAAGAAGGGGAGATAAAGGACAGCCTTGTCGTGTCCCATTATGGATGGAAAATGAAGGTGATAATGAGCCGTTCACCCGTATTCTAGCAGAAGGAGAGGAGTTAAGGGACATAATTCGGGATAGCATTTTGGGGCCCAGACCTATCTGTTTCAAAGACATCTGGAGGAATTGCCAGTCAACCCGGTCAAATGCCTTTTCCGCATCGACCGTCAAAAGACATAGAGGGACATCATGGGTGCGTGCATAGTCGGTAAGAAGCAGAGTTTTCAGGGTGTTATCTCTTGCCTTGCGACCACTTACAAAGCCCACCTGGTCCAGGTGTATGAGGCGGGGGAGAAGCGGCTTCAATCTAGTGGCTAAAATTTTGGCGTATATTTTCAAGTCCACTCCAATTAACGATATGGGCCTATAATTAGCGCACAAAGTAGGGTCCTTATCTGGTTTTGGGATAATGGTAATGTGGGCTTCAAGCGTTTGTGGAGGAAACGCCAAGCCTTCCGATATGGAGTTGAATACTCTAGCCAAGAAGGGGGTCAATAGGGGAGCAAATGTCTTGTAAAATTTAGGGGTGAAGCCGTCAGGCCCCGGGCTTTTACCAGACGGGGTGGCCGCTATCGCCCCCAAGACCTCACCCGCTGTAATTACCTGTTCTAGCTCTTCTACAGTATCGCCGTCCAATGTAGGGAGCTCTGTCTCCTCAATATAAGACTGTCTATCGGTGTCAGGTGTAAGGGTGGGGCTAGAAGAGACGCCGGGTGAAAGATTGTATAGTGTTTGGTAGAAATCTTGGAATGTTTGTGATATCTTGGAGGGCTCACTGAGCATTTCTCCAGAGGGGGCCCGAATCTGGGGTATAAATGTGGAAGACGTGTTTGGATGAAAGGGTGCGAGCTAACGGTCTACCGCATTTATCTTGGAATCGGTACTGATGTAATGCAAGTCTGTCTGCATGGGTGCGAGCCGAAGCCTCATATAAGTCCTTGAGTTGGGATTGAGCCGTTGAGACCTCTGTAAGGGTCCCCACCGTTGGAGCACGTTTATGTTGGGTCTCAAGGTCTCGAAGCTTTTGCATTGCTGAGGTTATTGCGGCTGAGCGAACCTTTTTCAAGTGGGTCCCCATCTGAATAAAGATTCCTCGCAGGACAGCTTTAAGTGCCCACCATTGTATGGGTAGCGAGGTAGTGTCTGATGCATGATCTATTAAAAAATTAGAAATGGTTTCTGAGACCTTTTGGGAACAGTCAGAGTTTGTGAGAATGGAGTCATTCAGCCTCCACGTCCACTCCCTCACCGGTGTGGAGGGAATCATTAGTGTCAGATATATAGGCGAGTGGTCGGACCAGACCATTGAGTCTATCTCACATTCAGGTGACCAATCCAAACAGCTGTGGTCAAGAAGAAAATAGTCTATACGACTATAGGAGTGATGGACCTGTGAGAAGTGGGTATAGTTGCGATTTTTGGGGAACAGAACCCGCCAAATGTCGATTAGACGTAAATCGTATATAGCCCGTTTAAATGCCCTTAACTTAGTAAAGGAGATGGATGAGCGAGATGTTGATGAGTCTAAGAGTGGATCCAGGGGGGCGTTAAAATCCCCCCCTATGATTATTTTACCCTCTGCAAATTCCGACAAGATCCTCATGTACCGCAGAGCAGACGATATTTGATTAGTATTTGGTAGGTAGAGGTTGGCAATAGTGAATTTCGTGCCCCATAAGGAGAACTTTACGAACACATACCTTCCCTGGGGGTCCGAGATCTGGTCTATCAGGTCAATCGGAAACGTTTTGTGGAAGGCAACAGAAACGCCTTTGGTTTTCTGAGACGGGTTTGTACTGTGAAACCATCTGTTAAAGTACCTGTTGGAGCAGGAAGGGGTGGAGTTTGTGTGGAAATGAGTTTCCTGTAACAGTAACACATTGACCTGTTGTTTATGCATTTGGTAGAGGATTTGCCCTCTCTTGGATGCTATATTGAGGCCATTTACATTGTAGCAGCAAAATTTCAGGCGAGGATGGGATAGTACTGTGTGAGCCATAGTGGAATGAGAAGAAGAGAGTCAGCTTAGAGACAACAGAGGGAGGAAGAGGGATGGGGGGGGGATTATAAGGTGGCAAAAATATACCAGGACAGAACTAGGTAGGGGGGACACCTAAATAAGGAGCCTAACAAATCTAAGGGGTCCACGAAAACGGGACACCACGTGAAAAATCACGTATAAAGGCACTATCCGTGCCCGGCCTATTGAGGGTGGGAGGTCGAAGTGGAGAGTCTGAGCCGTGAGCCCAGTAGCATGACAGGCATATGTAGCTTACTTGAGGCACATCAGTGTAACAAACATTTAAACAGCAGAACACACATCAGATCGTCTGTGAAGGAGGGTGGCGGTCCGCGTGGGCAAATGACTCCGCACAAGCCCACCCTCCCTCCCTCACAGAGGAGACATCAATCCGCAAAATAACATCTTGGATAGGGGGAAGTGAACATTTTCAACATATGCTATCCATAGACCCCAACAGGGGCCCCGGAAACAATTCTGTGTAATAATACTGAAGTCAGTAACAATGTGTAATAACATTTTAAGGTGGGACTAAGCAGTGTATGAGAAACCGTATACGGAGAGCTAGAGGTGTCCATGTGGATAATGGCAAGAGACCGTGGACCCATCCAGTCCATCTATCGGCCCCTCTACCTGTATCCAGGTGGAACATTTCCCCTAAATACCTAAATATAAGGCCATTGTGGTAGAATATGTTAGAAACTCAATAATAGCATAATCAAATCAAACATCAGAAATTTGCAGTCCTTTAGCCTCTCCCGAACCCCAGCCAGGTACAATACACTAGCGAAGGGCAGGGAGAAGGCCTGCCTATGTATTGCTCCCTCTATCCTGAGACATTGGGGTACGGAGCAGGTCATCTTGTCTCCTAGCGTAACATATCTTGCTGAAATCCGGTGGAACAAAGGAGGAAAAATGTAAAAAGGGAAAAACAAAAAACAAACAACAAAAAAACCTCCAAAAATTCTGTAGAGGGGTAGTGGGGATTCCAAACCTCAACCTGATCAGGAGACAAGAGAGGAGCAGCGCACTGAGAGGGTGCTAGTCATGTGGGGAACGTTGAAATGGCTTCATGTAACGTCTTAAAGGTACCTTAAGCTTCTGGGGAGGTAGGCCGACGTATTCTGGGGCCTATAGAATGTGATCTGGACCTCGGCTGCCTGCGTCGTTGTGGGAGAGGGTCTCGTATTTGCACTCTAATGCGGTCATCCGGCGGGTCCAGCCAGTTCGGTACCTCAATTGGGTCTTGTTCCAGAAAGCTGAAAAAGGCTGGGAGTTGATCCGGGTCGGAGAGGATAAATTTGTGCTCAGCTCTGGTCACCTTAATACTGAAGGGGTGTCCCCACGTATAAGTTGCTCCGGCTTGGCGTATCAGATCTAGTAGTGGGCGGACCATTCGGCGCATGTGGAGAGTATTGCGAGAGAGGTCTGTATATAAGTTGATAGCAGAACCATCAAAGTCCACGGGACCCAAACGCCATGCCTTGCGCATAAGTTCTTCTTTAAGGGTGTAATAATGAACCCTGCAGAGGACATCGCGTGGGCGGTCACTTTGTTCTATCCTCGGCCCCCCCACTCTGTGCACCCGGTCTAGTTCAATGGGTGATGAAACCTCTCTGCCCAGGACTATGTTGAGGATAGCAATGACGGAAGGTTTTAAGTCTGTACCCGCTGTGGCCTCTGGTATGCTCTGTAACCGTATATAATTCCTGCGGCTCCTATTTTCTCTGTCTTCTATGCGCAATTGATGTTGTCGTATACGGTGCAAGTGCTCCCTGGAGGCCTGCTCAAGGGACGTGATGCGGGCTGCATGATCATATTGAATGTCAGTTAGGGCAGACAATGCAGTCTTATTAGTCGAGACCTGCTGTTGGAGGGCCTGGAGGTCTTTGTGGAGTGAGGTCTCTATTTTGATCGCCCAGGACTCAAACTCCGCTCTGAAAGCTGCCAGAAGGGTCGAGGCCTCGGATCTATTCGCTCCTCCTGAAGCTTGAGGGGCCACATCTCTAGGACCCGTGTCCGAAAGAGGGGCAGCAGGGGTCTCAGACCTGGACGCCACATCTGATAGGTCCGAGTGCAGGACGGAAGGGCCATCCGAATCCTCGCTGCTGTCTGTCGCCGGCTGGGTGGGAGGAGGAGGCTTGCTTTTCCCCGGGTTTCTAGTGGACGCCATCTTGTCTTTGGGAGTGCGGGAATCAGACTGGGATGTGCGGAGCAGGTATCGTTGGATTGTGCCCTGTTGTAGGTCCGTGGACTCAGTAGATCGAGCACTGTGTGTGGACATGCTTTTCAAAGATGTGCGACGACTGAAGAATAGCCTGTCAGCTACGGGCAGTTACGGAGCTCAGCAGCTCATTGCTTAGCCATACATGGTCTGTCCTGCTTCTCTGCAAAGTTGTATGGATGGGGACCACTGGTGGGTGCCGACCCTGTTGGGCTTCTCTTGTGGCTGTGTAGAGAGCGATCCAGGCTCAGAGGGGTAAGAATATCAGGAGCCTATGTAGATACCGCAGCTTGGGTGGAGCAAGATGGCCGCCACTCGTGTTCAGGGCCGTGGTGACAGTTCATGTACTTATGGGGGTAGATGCTTGCTAGTGCCCCCGTCTAGGACCACAGTCTGTCAGATCAGGGTGCCCCCAGGGGGTGGGTGAGGCTAAGATTAGGCCCAGAGGAGACAGGGGGCTTCCAGGGTGTAGCAAGATGGCCGCCACATTCAGTCTCTGGAGCTAGGGCAGCACCATAAGTACATGCTGGGGTGAATGTTCACTAAATATCCCCGTCGGGGGTCTCAATTGGCCAGGCCAAGGTATTCCTGTGGGTGGCGGGGGTTCAGATTGGGCCCAAGAGAGATAGATAGGCCGCCGGGTGTAGCAATATGGCCGCCGTCACTTACCAGGTCCCTCTGGCAGGCCTCCTAGAGCGGTACGGAGGGGATCACAGGCCCCCAGTAGCAGGCTGAATGTCCCCAATGATTGTGCAGGAGGTAGGGCACGTGTAGCGGCCGGAGACAGGGCCGGCACGGCCTCTGGGTGCAGCAAGATGGCTGCCGTTCCCCGTGAGTAGGCCGGAGCCGCGGCCTTTCCTAACAGTCGGCCTGGAGCTCCGCGATCGGCGCGAACGCCGCGATCTCGGTCTCAAAAAGCTCCCTCCTTGTCTGTATCGCTGTCTGAGGCACAAGCAGGGTCAGCGCTGGTCCGTGGGTGAGTATATCTCCAGGTGTGCTCTATGTCTGGAGGAGCTCACCCCAGGCACGTCTGCTCAGATCTCCGTTCGGCCACGCCCCCCGACAAGGGATTATTTTAATAGCTCCATAGAGCATCGGTTCAACACTACATTAGAGCCATTAAAAGTATGTATCTTTAGGAGGTTCTTTCTGTTGAGCTATTGAGGTATAATTGAGTATATGCTTTGTTACATATGCACTGTACATATCCACTGTAAAAAAAACAGTGAGCACGAGATAAACAATCCACGTTCGATAAAATATGGTCCCCTTGACTTGGTTACCTGCAGGTCCCGAATGAATGAAGGTGACTGTATGGATAGTTAATAGAAGATCCCCGGATGGATTCACCTCTTTTTTACTTCCCCTCTTCCAACCTCTTCTATTGTTCCCCTGACTCTAGCCAGCCTTGGCATCAAGTCTAACAGCTTTTTTTCTTTCTTACTTAAGCTACTCATGTTTACAGTCAGGGGATTTATTGCATTGTAATGGGAAATACTTCAGAAGCTATCATCACTGGATTAAGGCTTTTCCATTTTGTAGGCCTATTTACAGTGATTACGCTTTAATGAGGTCTCGACCTCAAGATCTTTATGATTTATTGTTCCATATTCTGATTTAGTGGGCAGTCGTCTGGACGGCTACCTCCCAGTGTTAACAATGTTCTTGTTGTTTTATATTCATTCCATAGCTCAATGCTTTTTTTCTCTTTTTACTTCTGTTGGTGTCCATGTGTTCACTCATGGCCTCATGGAAGACCTAACCCGACTACCAAGATCTTCTTTTGTTTTCTTTTTTCTCCCAACCACTTGAAATATTGTTGTGAAAGTAGAAATATGCTTGAAAGTCTGAGAAGAGATAAATTCTCCCTGTTTTTAAAACTCTGTACTGACACAACTGAGCATGCCCAGACCGAAAAATAGTCACAATCTTACTCTCATTTAATTTTAGCCCCGTGCTATAGTAAATTCCGAAATGTGGGAAATGTGGGAATTTCGGTTTCCGACTGGGAATTTGTGAGAGCTAGCAAACTATGTACTATTTATAAATAAATGCAAGTGTCAACCATTGAATCTCATTGTACAACTATTACTTCAACAAAAACATTTTAATTTTGAGATGAACTCTTTAACCCCTTCCTGACCAGCTGCCGCAGTTGTACTGCGGCAGGTTGGCTCCCCTGGGCGAACCGACGTAGCTGTATGTTGGTTCGCCTTTTGACCACTGGGAGGCGTGCGTGCCACGATGCCAGAGCCGATGCGCGTGCCTGGCGGAACGAAGATCTGTCAATGTAAACAGACAGATCTCTGTACTGTCAGGGGTGAGGAGAGCAATCTGTTGTTCATACTAAGTATGAACAACGATCGGTCTCCTCACCCAGTCAGTCCCATCCCCCCACAGTTAGAATCACTCCCTAGGGAACACAGTTAACCCCTTGATCGCACCCTAGTGTTAGCCCCTTCCTGCCAGTGACATTTACACAGTAATCAGTCCATTTTTATAGCACCGATCACGGTATAAATGCCAATGGTCCCAAAAATGTGTCAAAAGTGTCCAAACTGTCTGCCAAAAGGTTGCAGTCCCGATAAAAATTGCTGATCACCGCCATTACTAGTAAAAAAAAAATATTAATAAAAATGCCATAAATCTTTTCCCTATTTTGTAGATGCTATAACCAAACCAATCAATATACACTTATTGCAATTTTTATTATCAAAAATTTATAGAAGAATACATATCGTCCTAAACTGAGGAAAAACTTTGTTTTTTTAAAAAAAATTGGGGATATTTATTATAGCAAAAATTACAAAATGTGTTTTTTTTTTTCAAAATTGTCGCTCTTTTTTGTTTATAGCGCAAAAAATAAAAGCCGCAGAGATGATCAAATACCACCAAAAGAAAGCTCTATTTGTGGGGAAAAAAAGGACGTCAATTTTGTTTGGGTACAACATCGCACGTTCACCTGTTTGATTATATGTCCCAGAAGGAAGCCTCTTCTAAAGATGATGCACAAGAAAGCCCGCAAACAGTTTGCTGAAGACAAGCAATCTAAGGAGATGAATTACTGGAACAATGTCCTGTGGTCTGATGAGACCAAGATAATCTTATTTGGTTCAGATGGTGTCAAGTGTGTGTGGTGGCAACCAGGTGAGGAGTACAAAGACGAGTGTGTCATGCCTACAGTCAAGCATGGCGGTGAGAGTGTCATGGTCTGGGGCTGCATGAGTGCTGCAGGCACTGGGGAACTACAGTTAATTGAGGGAACCATGAATGCCAACATGAACTGTGACATACTGAAGCAGAGCATGATCCCCTCCCTTTGGAGACTGGGCCGCAGGGCAGTATTCCAACATGATAATGACTCCAAACACACCTCCAAGATGACCACTGCATTGCTAAAGAAGCTGAAGGTAAAGGTGATGGACTGGCCAAGCATGTCTCCAGACCTAAACCCTATTGAGCATCTGTGGGGAATCCTCAAACGGAAGGTGGAGGAGCGCAAGGTCTCTAACATCCACCAGCTCCGTGATGTCGTCATGGAGGAGTGGAAGAGGACTCCAGTGGTAACATATTAAGCTCTGGTGAACTCCATGCCCAAGAGGGTTAAGGCAGTGCTGGAAAATAATTGTGGCCACACAAAATATTTACACTTTGGGCCCAATTTGGACATTTTCACTTAGGGGTGTACTCACTTTTGTTGCCAGCGGTTTAGACATTAATGGCTGTGTGTTAAGTTATTTTGAGGAGACCGCAAATTTACACTGTTATACAAGCTGTACACTCACTACTTTACATTGTAGCAAAGTGTCATTTCTTCACTATTGTCACATGAAAATAATAAAATATTTACAAAAATGTGAGGGGTATACTCACTTTTGTGAGATACTGTATATATATATATATATATCTATCTATATATAGATAGATATATATATTGTTAACATATTTGATATAGATAGTGTAGCAGGGCGGTACCCTGCCTGGGTCCAGGTCTAGTAAACAGCCAGTTCACTAATGAGTCAGCTCTGTTCTGGGCTTTAAGTAATGACCAGACCAAGGCTCTAGGTTTGCACTTGGAGATAGCTCCACCCTACAGGCAGGAGGCCTGGTCTAGGAGTTGGGAGGGTTCCATATGGAGACGGCTCCACAAGAGAGAGACTGGAGGTCTCTTGGAGTCCAATGCCGCGTACAGACGATCGGAATTTCCGACAACCAAACCGTGGATTTATTTCCGACGGATGTTGGCTGAAACTTGTCTTGCATACACACGGTCGCACAAATGTTGTCGGAAATTCCGATCGGCTAGAGCACGCTGACCTCTGCTAATCTCGTGTTAGTAGAAGCTTGGTGAGTAGTCGCGCTTTTCAGCCTCATGCTTTTCCGATCGTTACTGCTCTAGTTTGTGCTTGTGGGTTCGTATCTGGTTTTCAGTGCGAGTAGTCAGTTTGCATCTGGTTTTCAGTGCATCCTATTTGTAGTACATATTTGATCTTCAGTGTGTTCTTGTCCACTCCTTTCTGATTTTCAGCTTGTTCTTCTCAGGTTCTTTCTGATTTTCAGTGCGTTCTGTTAGTTCGTTCTGACCAGCCGACCATTTTGAAGCCATGTTGCGGTTACATACTCGTCATAGAGTTCGTGCTGTGCAGGGGCTTGGTGTTGGGGTTTTTACTTTGGCCCAAGCTGAGTCCACGAACAGGGCGGGGAGGAATTCATGGACGAAGAATTGGTTGCTCCAGCGTGACCAATTCTCGCACATGCCATTGTTGCAGGAGATCCGTGAGAATTATCCTGCTGATTTCAGGAATTATCTCCGGATGTTGGACCCCGTTTTTCACCTTTTGGTGGCTTTGCTGTCCCCTTATATTACAAAGCAGGACACCTTCATGCGGCAAGCCATCACTCCTGAACAGAGGCTCATCACCACCTTGCGGTACTTGGCAGCGGGGAGAAGTCTGCAGGACATCAAGTTCTCGACAGGCATCTCCCCCCAGGCTCTGGGGATCATTATTCCAGAGACCTGTTCTGCCCTCATTCAGGTCCTGCAGAAGGACTATATAGGGTAAGATTTCTACTTTAACATTGCATTCTATGTATTTAATGTTTGCTAATGTATTGTATTTCTTTCATCATTCCATAATTACCATGATTGTAATATGCTGTGAATGTCCCCTTTATCCTCATGCATGCTTGAATTTTTTAATGCTCCTTTTTGTTCTTCATGCAAATTTGCCTTCACTAACCTCCCCGGCATGCTATCCTGGGCCCATACATACCTAGCCTAGTCACTTAACAATGTATAAATCCTGTATAATAATAATAATAATGTATTTTGTCAGCTCAATTGTACTGTTTTACTCTAAAAACCCCCTAAAATGTGTACAGATGTTATTTTTGTCCTTAAATTCAGGCAGAGTGAAAGAAGCTTTTTTTGGGGGGGCCCAAACTCATTTGGAACCCTCCCTCCCAACTGCTAAGTCAACCGATACCAATACTCTGCTGACTTTGCCAAACCCATACACACTATACCTACCTCTTTTGTGGTCATATTTATGGATGAACTCACCAAAGCATGTAGTGAAAGGTCCTGCCTGAATACTTTCAAATGGTACTGTTTAAAGATTTGTTTTTCTATTATATTGATAGGTAATTGCAGAATGTAAAAATGTGCTTCAATTTGGACAGTGTGTATTCATATTTTTGGATTATGACAAGGAGGGGCTGGCCAAAGTAACACACATTATGTATGCAATCAGCTCTCACTGAAGTGGAGAGGGTTACCTGTCCAAAATATCCCCCCCCCCTAAAATTTTTAAATGGGCCATCAGAGGGGGTAAGGAATCTGAGGAGGTGTGGACCTTATATGTTTGTCTTTAAATACTCCTTAAAATAAATGTTTTATACTTATGTTGGCCAAGAATGTTTGAGTCTAATCTGCTTGCAATGTTATGTGCAAAAATACTAATTTATTTTTTTCTTGTTTGACTCCACAGTTTCCTTCAATGCCACAGGAATGGCAGACGGTGGCTTCCCAATTCGCCCAGCGGTGGGGCTTTCCCAACTGCGGAGGGGCAATTGATGGGAAACACGTCCACAACTAGGGGTCATACTATTATAATTATAAGGGGTTTAATAGCATTGTGATGTTGGCAGTGGTGTCGGTGACATACGAGTTTCTCTATGTGGACGTGGGGAAGAATGGCCGTATGTCGGATGGTGGAGTCATCGCTCAGACCGAATTCTACAGACAGCTCCAGAGTGGTGGCTTGGGCTTGCCACCTGCAGAAGACAACGTGGATAGTCTAACGTTTGTCTTTGTCACTGATGAAGCATTTGGGCTGGGTGATCAAGTGATGCGGCCGTTCCCGATGAGGACCCTCACCCTGGAGCAGAGGGTTTTTAACTACCGGCTGGCCAGAGCCAGAAGAGTGGTGAAGAATGCTTTCGGGATGATGGCCAGCCTGTTCCTGATGCCAATCAACATGGCGGAATATAAACTAAACCATATAATACTTGCATGCTGCATTCTACACAACTTTCTCAGGAGAAATGCTACAAACTATGTGGCCTCAGTTGGGCCTGAGGCTGGATTTCCAGAACAAACAGCAACCCTGACAGCGCTTGAAGCTGGCTGTCCTGGCTTGCCCCCCCCAAAGTGCCCGCGAGGTCCGTCAAAAAAAATATGGAATACTTTGCAGGTAGGGGGGGCCATTGATATGCCAGCAAATGTTTGATAAGCATTTTTAAAATCAAAATTTTTGTTAAAATGAAATAATATTTCATATGATTTACTGCTTGTGTTTCTTTTAGCTGTCTCCTAGGTTCTCCAATGGGGTTTTCTTTTTGGCCATTTTCTTCAATAATAACGTAATTTAGTTGATACATGAGGTGACAATCTCTTCTTCAACTAACTATTATGTTGTTAATGTAAGTAATGCATTAATGATTAAAAAAAACACATCCTTTTCAGCACCATGAATTAATTGTTTTTTGAGTCCCCAAACTGGCCTGATTGGGGCAAATCTTGGAGCACTGTGGGGGTAATTTACTAAAGGCAAATCCACTTTGCACTATAAGTGCACTACAAGTGCACTGAAACGGCAATGAAAGTGCACTTGTAGTGCAAAGTGGATTTGCCTTTAGTAAATAACCCCCATTGTCACTGTAAACACCAAATTACTACAAAAACTGGTATTGAGTATTGAAAGAAGAAGCCACACTTTGTTGAATAGAAAACATTTTACTCAAAGCACATTCACATGTGCGTTAGAAAAGGGTTTTTGAACAATCCAACATATTTGTTGTATAACATTTTTAGGTTTGACAGTACAAATAGAATTTTTTGGGTTAAACAGGCATGTTTAAAACCATAAACATACACAACTCAGGAACTTACAAAGTTCAACTTTGACAAAGTGAAGGCAATATCAGACATTAGAATGTCCAAACTGTGCTGATATTGCCTTTATCAGATGGGGTGATATCACCCCTGTGAAAGCCAAATTTTGAAGATGCACACAAATTGGGAGTGAAAATGTGGATTTCCCTCCTGATCCCATGCCTAATGTCAACATGTGCTAGCTCCCATCATGGGGGATCAATGGATGTGTTTCGGGCTTGCAACCCCTTCCTCTCATCTACTTTAGTTGTGAGGAAGGGGTTGCACCCACAAAACGCGTACCTTGATATCCCGTGATGGCAGATAGCACATGTTGACACACTGTGTGCATCTTCAAAATTTGGCTTTCTAAAAAATATTTAAAATGTGTGAAAATCAGAAAAATACAAACAAACTAGAATCATTTTGTGGTGTTTTAGATTCTGCCTAAAACATGTTTTTGAGTCTTTTTTCCACATCATTGATGTATTCCTTGATCTTCTGTAAATCATGATTGCACACCATGATCTCCCCGATGAGGATGTGTGCACTTGCACTTGTGAAATGCGATTCTTCTTCCACAACATCCACATCACCTAAAATAAAAAACACACCATGTATTATAAATACAGTCAGGTTCATAAATATTGGTATATATAGTTTGTATATGTGCCTCCCACTTTTTAAGGGACCAAAAGTAATGGGACCAATTAACAATCATCCATCAAACTTTCACTTTTTAATACTTGGTTGCAAATCCTTTGCAGTCAATTACAGCCTGAAGTCTGGAACGCATAGACATCACCAGATGCTGGGTTTCATCCCTGGTGATGCTCTGTCAGGCCTCTACTGCAACTGTCTTCAGTTCCTGCTTATTCTTGGGGCATTTTCCCTTCAGTTTTGTCTTCAGCAAGTGAAATGCATGCTCAATCGGATTCTGGCCATTGCATAACATTCCCCTTCTTTCCCTTAAAAAACTCTTTGGTTGCTTTTGCAGTATGCTTCGGGTCATTGTCCATCTGCACTGTGAAGCGCCGTCCAAGGAGTTCTGAAGCATTTTGCTGAATATGAGCAGATAATATTGCCCGAAACACTTCAAAATTCATCCTGCTGCATTTGTCAGCAGTCACATCATCAATAAATCCAAGAGAACCAGTTCCATTGGCAGCCATACATGCCCACGTCATGACACTACCACCACCATGCTTTACTGATGAGGTGGTATGCTTTGGATCATGAGCAGTTCCTTTCCTTCTCCATACTCTTCTCTTCCCATCACTCTGGTACAAGTTGATCTTGGTCTCATCTGTCCATAGAATGTTGTTCCAGAACTGTGAAGGCTTTTTTAGATGTTGTTTGGCAAACTCTAATCTGGCCTTCCTGTTTTTGAGGCTCACCAACGGTTTACATCTTGTGGTGAACCCTCTGTAAATTACTCTGGTGAAGTCTTCTCTTGATTGTTGACTTTGACACACATACACCTACCTCCTGGAGAGTGTTCTTGATCTGGCCAACTGTTTTGAGGGGTGTTTTCTTCACCAGGGAAAGAATTTTTCGGTCATCCACCACAGTTGTTTTCCGTGGTCTTCAGGGTCTTTTGGTGTCACTGAGCTCAACGGTGCATTCTTTCTTTATTAAAGATGTTCCAAACAGTTGATTTGGCCACACCTAATGTTTTTGATATCTCTCTGATGGGTTTGTTTTGTTTTTTCAGCCTAATGACGGCTTGCTTCACTGATAGTGACAGCTCTTTGGATCTCATATTGAGAGTTGACAGCAACAGATTCTAAATGCAAATAGCACACTTGAAATTAACTCTGGACCTTTTATCTGCTCCTTGTAAATTGGATAATGAGGGAATAACACACACCTGGCCATGGAACAGCTGAGCAGCCAATTGTCCCGTTACTTTTGGTCCCTTAAAAAGTGGGAGGCACAAACTGTTGTAATTCCTACACCGTTCACCTGATTTGGATGTAAATACCCTCAAATTAAAGCTGAAAGTCTGCCGTTAAAGCACATCTTGTTTGTTTCATTTCAAATTCATTGTGGTGGTGTATAGAGCCAAACAGATTAGAATTGTGTTGATGTCCCAATATTTATGGACCTGACTATATGCAGGCATACATCTATTACCTGAAGCTGTGGTCTCAGACACTCACCTGTTGTGGTCACTATTTCACTCACTTCATAAACCTCTCCTTCCTCCACATTATGAGGTTGTGGTGTTGTGAGTCCCCCTTCTTTAGGAGGCTGGGGGTCCCTGGTGACCTCAGACGTCCTGAGTCTTTTCTCCCCTATGTGAATTAAAAAATAGGTATACTTAGCACACAGATATTTTGAGGCCAGAAATATGAATATGAAACATTGCTTGGACGTGACGTACAATTGTCTGTTTTGGTAGAGTTCCAAGCTGAAAACATGATCTTTTTGCCTTTCTAAAGCTGGAATAATTACCTTTTTTGTGCAAGTTTCACACATGTAGAGATCCCTAGTATCCACTGGAGCACCTGTGTGGGACACCCTAAAAAGTTTGTTCTGGTGTCCCACACTAGTGCTCCTGCATCCAGATGTGTAAACAGCTGCTGAGTGTCAACTTCTTACACTGAATCAAGTTTGCATTTCATTCTAGTTACAAACCCATCTAGATAACAATGTAATAAACTTATTTTAATACAAATAGGCATGAACAAATGTAGTTAACCTGCATCTGCCAAAAACATCGTATTAGTGGGCGAACGAACGATGTTTACTACGAATGATTACTGTGCCCACGAACCTGTAACTTCCCATTTTAAACTGTACAACAGTAAAGAAAAGCACATGGAGCAGCACGAACGTAATAATAATAATAGCAACACACAACAAAATACTTACTTTTTTGCAGCACTCTCTTGATTCTTCTGTACTGGTCCTGCTCCCTCAATTTGAGGTCTGACCATCGTTTCCTCAGTGGATCCTTGGATCACCGTACCCCAAAATTCTTTTGCAGACTTTTCACAACTTTAGCCATAATCTTGGCCTTTCTCACATTTGAGTTTGGGTAAGGTCCATGCTTCCCATCATAGTTGGCCCTCTTCAAGATGTCCACCATCTCCACCATCTCTACAAAGGACATATTTGAGGCCTTAACCACTTGCCGACCGCCTAACGTAGATATACGTCGGCAGAGTGGCACGGGCAGGCAGAATCACGTATATATACGTGATCTGCCTCCCGCGGGCGGGGGGTCCGATCGGACCCCCCCCCGGTGCCAGCGGCGGTCGGCATCTGACTGGGAGCGTCGGGAGGCGAGGGGGAGACCATCCGATCGTGGCCCCCCCCTCGCGATCGCTCCCAGCCAATGGGAATCCTCCTCTGCCTGTGTGTAGTTTCACACAGGCAGAGGATGTGATGTCATCTCTCCTCGGTCTGGCAGTTTCCGTCCAGCGCCGAGGAGAGAAGACATGTAAGTGCACACAACACAAACACACACAGTAGAACATGCCAGGCATACCTTACACCCCCGATCCCCCCCCGATCCCCCCCCAATCACCCCCCCCCCGTCACAAACTGACATTAGCAGTATTTTTTTTTTTTTTTCTGATTACTGCATAGTGTCAGTTTGTGACAGTTACAGTGTTAGGGCAGTGTGTGTTAGGCCCCCTTTAGGTCTAGGATACCCCCCTAACCCCCCCTAATAAAGTTTTAACCCCTTGATCACCCCCTGTCACCAGTGTCACTAAGCGATCATTTTTCTGATCGCTGTATTAGTGTCGCTGGTGACGCTAGTTAGTGAGGTAAATATTTAGGTTTGCCGTCAGCGTTTTGTAGCGACAGGGACCCCCATATACTACCTAATAAATGTTTTAACCCCTTGATTGCCCCCTAGTTAACCCTTTCACCACTGATCACCGTATAACTGTTACGGGTGACGCTGGTTAGTTTGTTTATTTTTCATAGTGTCAGGGCACCCGCCGTTTATTACCGAATAAAAGTTTAGCCCCCTGATCGCCCGGCGGTGATATGCGTCGCCCCAGGCAGCGTCAGATTAGCGCCAGTACCGCTAACACCCACGCACGCAGCATACGCCTCCCTTAGTGGTATAGTATCTGTACGGATCAATATCTGATCCGATCAGATCTATACTAGCGTCCCCAGCAGTTTAGGGTTCCCAAAAACGCAGTGTTAGCGGGATCAGCCCAGATACCCGCTAGCACCTGCGTTTTGCCCCTCTGCCCAGCCCACCCAAGTGCAGTATCGATCGATCACTGTCACTTACAAAACACTAAACGCATAACTGCAGCGTTCGCAGAGTCAGGCCTGATCCCTGCGATCGCTAACAGTTTTTTTGGTAGCGTTTTGGTGAACTGGCAAGCACCAGCCCCAAGCAGTGTCAGGTTAGCGCCAGTACCGCTAACACCCACGCACGCAGCATACGCCTCCCTTAGTGGTATAGTATCTGATCGGATCAATATCTGATCCGATCAGATTTATACTAGCGTCCCCAGCAGTTTAGGGTTCCCACAAACGCAGTGTTAGCGGGATCAGCCCAGATACCTGCTAGCACCTGCGTTTTGCCCCTCCGCCCGGCCCAGCCCAGCCCACCCAAGTGCAGTATCGATCGATCACTGACACTTACAAAACACTAAACGCATAACTGCAGCGTTCGCAGAGTCAGGCCTGATCCTTGCGATCGCTAACAGTTTTTTTGGTAGCGTTTTGGTGAACTGGCAAGCACCAGCGGCCTAGTACACCCCGGTCGTAGTCAAACCAGCACTGCAGTAACACTTGGTGACGTGGCGAGTCCCATAAGTGCAGTTCAAGCTGGTGAGGTGGCAAGCACAAGTAGTGTCCCGCTGCCACCAAGAAGACAAACACAGGCCCGTCGTGCCCATAGTGCCCTTCCTGCTGCATTCGCCAATCCTAATTGGGAACCCACCGCTTCTGCAGCGCCTGTACTTCCCCCATTCACATCCCCAACCAAATGCAGTCGGCTGCATGAGAGGCATTTTCTTTATGTCCTCCCGAGTACCCCTACCCAACGAACCCCCAAAAAAGATGTCGTGTCTGCAGCAAGTGCGGATATAGGCGTGACACCCGCTATTATTGTCCCTCCTGTCCTGACAATCCTGGTCTTTGCATTGGTGAATGTTTTGAACGCTACCATTCACTAGTTGAGTATTAGCGTAGGGTACAGCATTGCACAGACTAGGCACACTTTCACAGGGTCTCCCAAGATGCCATCGCATTTTGAGAGACCCGAACCTGGAACCGGTTACAGTTATAAAAGTTAGTTACAAAAAAAAGTGTAAAAAAAAAAAAAAAAAAAACACATACAAAAATATAAAATAAAAAAAAATAGTTGTCGTTTTATTGTTCTCTCTCTCTCTATTCTCTCTCTATTGTTCTGCTCTTTTTTACTGTATTCTATTCTGCAATGTTTTATTGTTATTATGTTTTATCATGTTTGCTTTTCAGGTATGCAATTTTTTATACCTTACCGTTTACTGTGCTTTATTGTTAACCATTTTTTTGTCTTCAGGTACGCCATTCACGACTTTGAGTGGTTATACCAGAATGATGCCTGCAGGTTTAGGTATCATCTTGGTATCATTCTTTTCAGCCAGCGGTCGGCTTTCATGTAAAAGCAATCCTAGCGGCTAATTAGCCTCTAGACTGCTTTTACAAGCAGTGGGAGGGAATGCCCCTCCCCCCCAACGTCTTCCGTGTTTTTCTCTGGCTCTCCTGTCTCAACAGGGAACCTGAAAATGCAGCCGGTGATTCAGCCAGCTGACCATAGAGCTGATCAGAGACCAGAGTGGCTCCAAACATCTCTATGGCCTAAGAAACCGGAAGCTACGAGCATTTTATGACTTAGATTTCGCCGGATGTAAACAGCGCCATTGGGAAATTGGGAAAGCATTTTATCACACCGATCTTGGTGTGGTCAGATGCTTTGAGGGCAGAGGAGAAATCTAGGGTCTAATAGACCCCAATTTTTGCAAAAAAGAGTACCTGTCACTACCTATTGCTATGATAGGGGATATTTACATTCCCTGAGATAACAATAAAAATGATTAAAAAAAAAAAAATGAAAGGAACAGTTTAAAAATAAGATAAAAAAATAATAATAATAAAGAAAAAAAAAAAAAAAAAAAAAAAAAAGCACCCCTGTCCCCCCTGCTCTCGCGCTAAGGCGAACGCAAGCGTCGGTCTGGCGTCAAATGTAAACAGCAATTGCACCATGCATGTGAGGTATCGCCGCGAAGGTCAGATCGAGGGCAGTAAGTTTAGCAGTAGACCTCCTCTGTAAATCTAAAGTGGTAACCTGTAAAGGCTTTTAAAGGCTTTTAAAAATGTATTTAGTTTGTCGCCACTGCATGTTTGTGCGCAATTTTAAAGCATGTCATGTTTGGTATCCATGTACTCGGCCTAAGATCATCTTTTTTATTTCATCAAACATTTGGGCAATATAGTGTGTTTTAGTGCATTAAAATGTAAAAAAGTGTGTTTTTTCCCCAAAAAATGCGTTTGAAAAATCGCTGCGCAAATACTGTGTGAAAAAAAAAAATGAAACACCCACCATTTTAATCTGTAGGGCATTTGCTTTAAAAAAAATATATAATGTTTGGGGGTTCAAAGTAATTTTCTTGCAAAAAAAAATTATTTTTTTATGTAAACAATAAGTGTCAGAAAGGGCTTTGTCTTCAAGTGGTTAGAAGTGTGGGTGATGTGTGACATAAGCTTCTAGATGTTGTGCATAAAATGCCAGGACAGTTCAAAACCCCCCCAAATGACCCCATTTTGGAAAGTAGACACCCCAAGCTATTTGCTGAGAGTCATGTTGAGTCCATGGAATAATTTATATTGTGACACAAGTTGCGGGAAAGACAATTTTTTATTTTTTTTATTTTTTTTTGCGCAAAGTTGTCACTAAATGATATATTGCTCAAACATGCCATGGGAATATGTGAAATTACACCCCAAAATACATTCTGCTGCTTCTCCTGAGTATGGGGATACCACATGTGTGAGACTTTTTGGGAGCCTAGCCGCGTACGGGACCCCGAAAACCAAGCACCGCCTTCAGGCTTTCTAAGGCCGTAAATTTTTGATTTCACTCTTCACTGCCTATCACAGTTTCGGAGGCCATGGAATGCCCAGGTGGCAAAAAAACCCCCCAAATGACCCCATTTTGGAAAGTAGACACCCCAAGCTATTTGATGAGAGGTATAGTGAGTATTTTGCAGACCTCACTTTTTGTCACAAAGTTTTGAAAATTGAAAAAAGAAAAAAAAAAAATTTTTTTTCTCGTCTTTCTTTATTTTCAAAAACAAATGAGAGCTGCAAAATACTCACCATGCCTCTCAGCAAATAGCTTGGGGTGTCTACTTTCCAAAATGGGGTCATTTGGGGGGGGTTTGTGCCACCTGGGCATTCCATGGCCTCCGAAACTGTGATAGGCAGTGAGGAGTAAAATCAAAAATGTACGCCCTTAGAAATCCTGAAGGCAGTGCTTGGTTTTCGGGGCCCCGTACGCGGCTAGGCTCCCAAAAAGTCCCACACATGTGGTATCCCCATACTCAGGAGAAGCAGCTAAATGTATTTTGGGGTGCAATTCCACATATGCCCATGGCCTGTGTGAGCAATATATCATTTAGTGACAACTTTGTGCAAAAAAAAAAAAAAAAAATTTGTCACTTTCCCGCAACTTGTGTCAAAATATAAAACATTCCATGGACTCAACATGCCTCAAAGCAAATAGCTTGGGGTGTCTACTTTCCAAAATGGGGTCATTTGGGGGGGTTTTATGTCATCTGGGCATTTTATGGCCTTCAAAACTGTGATAGGTAGTGAGGAGTAAAATCAAAAATGTACGCCCTTAGAAATCCTGAAGGCAGTGATTGGTTTTCGGGGCCCCGTACGCGGCTAGGCTCCCAAAAAGTCCCACACATGTGGTATCCCCATACTCAGGAGAAGCAGCTAAATGTATTTTGGGGTGCAATTCCACATATGCCCATGGCCTGTGTGAGCAATATATCATTTAGTGACAACTTTTTGTAATTTTTTTTTTTTTTTTTTTTTTTTGTCATTGTTCAATCACTTGGGACAAAAAAAATGAATATTCAATGGGCTCAACATGCCTCTCAGCAAATTCCTTGGGGTGTCTACTTTCCAAAATGGGGTCATTTGTGGGGGTTTTGTACTGCCCTGCCATTTTAGCACCTCAAGAAACGACATAGGCAGTCATAAATTAAAGGCTGTGTAAATTCCAGAAAATGTACCCTAGTTTGTAGACGCTATAACTTTTGCGCAAACCAATAAATATACACTTATTGACATTTTTTTTACCAAAGACATGTGGCCGAATACATTTTGGCCTAAATGTATGACTAAAATTGAGTTTATTGGATTTTTTTTAGAACAAAAAGTAGAAAATATCATTTTTTTTCAAAATTTTCGGTCTTTTTCCGTGTATAGCGCAAAAAATAAAAACGGCAGAGGTGATCAAATACTATCAAAAGAAAGCTCTATTTGTGGGAAGAAAAGGACGCAAATTTCGTTTGGGTACAGCATTGCATGACCGCGCAATTAGCAGTTAAAGCGACGCAGTGCCGAATTGTAAAAAGTGCTCTGGTCAGGAAGGGGGTAAAACCTTCCGGGGCTGAAGTGGTTAAATCTCCTCCGGGATCAGGACGTTTGGGGCTCCGGGCTTTCGTCATCCTCTTCGTTGCTGCTCTCCTCTACATGCACCTGCTCTTTCTTCGCCATGTGCTCTCCCACTGCGCCAAAAGAGAAGGGGCGGGGAATATACTAGAAAGAAGGTCAGGGGCAGGCGGGGTTTCACACATGCGCAGTGTATATAAAGTGTAACACGCGTGTGTCGTATGTCCAATCTGTGACGACGGAGTAGTGTATGCGCCGATCGTGATAACGAAGGTACAATTTGAACTTGGGGCATTAGTGGTCTATACTCCTAGATTGAGGCCTATATTGGGACAAGATTAGGAGAGTTTAGCCTGACATTAGGGTATGTCTTGTGTTGTGTCTTGCAGATAAAATGGATCGATTCAATGATCACAACTTCCTCCCCCAATTCATTGATATGTACAGAGAGCTGCCATGTCTGTGGCAAGTAAAACACCCCTTTTATACTAATAAAAGAAAGAGGCAGGCAGCGCTGGATCAATTGCTGGAATTAGTGAAGCCGCAGATCCACACGGCAAACAACTATTTGAAGGCTAAAATTGGTGGCCTGAGGAGAACATATAATAGGGAGCTCAAGAAGGTCCTGGATTCCATGAGATCCAGAGCAGCAACAGATGACGTTTATGTCCCCAGGCTCTGGTACTACAACAGACTGCGATTTATGTCAGACCAGACTGAAATCAGGCCATCACTCTCAACCCTTCCTTCCATACTTCCTTCCATTCTTACTTCCACCTCAGATGAAGCTTCAGAAGTCCAACCTGGGCCTTCCACCCAGAAAGAAGATGTGGAGGAGCCCAGCTTGCATCAGGTATAGCATTGTTTAACATATTTCTCAAAATTGTGTTTGATTGATGAACAATAAACTAAAAATATGTCCCATTTTCATACACAGGAAAGCCTCAGCCAGGAGGGGGCTGTGGAAAGTGGCAGCCAGGAGGTGGTGGGGGAAAGTGGCAGCCAGGAGGTGGCCGGGCCCAGTAGCCTGACCCAATCCCAGGTTCCTCCCCTCTGCCTTGCAACAAAAAGTATCAGGAAGGGGAGGAACGTGCAGGAGTCAGCACTTTCTTTGATTCGGGAGGCTACTGCGGCTCTCAGAACCACCCCCAATCTTCAAGAGGCCTATGCCTGCATGGTAGCCAGCAAAATGCAGGAAATGGAGGTGGACCAATGCCTCTTTTGTGAGGAAGTGATCTATCTGACCCTAAATAAGGGGTTGAGGGGCGAACTCACAAACAAAACCCACCTGTGTGAGTTGGACCATCCTCCTCCTCCACCTCCTCCATCTCCTGCCACAACTCCAGCACCAGAGCCACAGCACAGACACAAGCGTGGAAGCAAGCGTGGAAGGATGACAAGAGAGTGATGGCCTGGGTTTAGTCTGGTCTCACAAAAGACGCAGGTTGTTGTAAGACCACAGCCTCAAGACATACATGTCATCTGCTGCTGCTCCCGATCTTGTAGTCCTGGACCGGATTGTGCTCCCTGTTAAATGGACTCCTCAGGCTACCAATTTTGCCTGTGAAATAATTTAAGTCTGCCCTGGGGTACAAAGGCTTCGCCAATTTCACCAGTTTATCCAGCGTTGCCTTCCTCTTTATTTTGTTATGACCCCTAATAAATGCCTTTTTTATTTTCACAAATACTTGGCTATGTGTTTTAGTTCAAAAAGGACAGTTTGTTTGTGAGTAAGCAGGTACATTTCAAAAAGACAATGTCAAATTAACAAGGGACACCAACACCATCCAATCTCTTTGAGGTTAAAAAATACAAGATAATAATGGTGTTGTGGTAACTTGACACACAAAACGAGAAAAAATATTATGGAGACCACTATACAAAAATAAATTAAAAAAAAAAAAAATCAGGAGATCTTGATAAAAAATTTTTAAAAAAGTAGATCACTATAAAAAAAAACAAAAAACATTATTCTGGAGATCTGGCAATAAAAAAAAAAGATTATTCATGAGATCACAAGAAATAATAAAGAAATCAGTTTGTCAGAACTCTGTGTGAATATCAGCAACAAAACAACTTCATTATTCTAGCATTATAAAGAAGAAGAGAATGCGCTGCATTAAAAGATTAAAAACTTTGCACCGTGACGAATGTATTAGTTTTACCAGACTGAGCGCTTCCGTTTTGTACTTGATTCAGAGCATGCATGGAATTTTGTGCGTCAAAATTGTCTACACACGCTCTGAATTTACGACTTTTATGGATTTTGTTGTTGGAAAATTTGAGAACCAGCTCTAAAATTTTGTTTGTCGGAAATTCTGACAAAAAATGTCCGATGGAGCCTACACACGGTCGTAATTTCCGACAACAGGCTCACATCGAACAATTGTTGTCGGAAATTCCAATCGTCTGTACGCGGCATAAGGCTGCAGGTGGCAGTCTGAGCATGCATGTCTGCAGAAGGCAGATGTGGTCTGCGACCAAGCAGCACGAAGCTGAGCAAATAAGCTCCATAAGGGAGTGTGATTAAGTAACAGTGAGTAAGCCAGAAGGCGAAAGTTTGTGTTATGCAGTGATGGTGGAATCTCATGCAAGGGAAGATTACTGTTTGTGTGAACTTTTCATTTCTTTTGAATAAAAGTAAGCTGCCGTGCCCTTAAAAATACAGTCTGGACTGACACATGTTCCTAAAACAGCATGCACCACTTGAGCATAATCACCCCGGATCTTTACAATTGGTGGAGAATGCGGGCAATTTGTAAAGCTCTGGGGTGAATCCTGCACTTAAATTTTGATGGGGGCGGGGTGCTGAGAGTTGGTATACCCTAAAATGTTTGACATGGTTAGTATTCACTTTATTTTTGTCCATGCTGTACACTATAAAATGTAAGTTGTGTCCAATTTAAGTGTTTCTCTTTTAGATTGTAATCTCTTTAGAGCAGGGCCCTTCTAACCATGTGGTAAAGTGCTGTGAAAAATGTTGTAAAATTAACCACTTAAGGACCAGCCTCGTTTTGGATTTTAGGTGTTTACATGTTTATAAGAGGTTTTTTTGCTAGAAAATTACTTAGAACTCCCAAACATTATATATGGTTTTTCTTCTAACACCCTAGAGAATAAAAATGGTGGCTGTTGCAATACTTTTTTTTTTTGCACCGTATTTGCGCAGCGGTCTTAAAAGCGCACCTTTTTGTGAAAAAATTCACTTTTATGAATAAAAAAATAAGACAACAGTAAAGTTAGCCCATTTTTTTTTATATTGTGAAATATAATGTTACGCCAAGTAAACTGATACCCAACATGTCACGCTTGAAAACCTAGCCAGCTCGTGGAATGGCCTCAAACTTTTACCCTCAAAAATCTCCATAGGCGACGTTTAAAAAATTCTACAGGTTGCATATTTTGCGGTACAGAGGAGGTCTAGGGATAGAATTATTGCTCTCGCTCTACCGGTCACGGCGATACCTCACATGTGTGGTTTGACCACCGTTTTCATATACGGACGCTACTCGCGTATGCGTTCGCTTCTGCGTGCGAGCTCGTCGGGACGGGGGTTTTTTTTTTTTTTTAATTATTTTTATTATTTATTTTACATTATTTTATTTATTTTTACACAGTTTTTTTTTTTTTTTTAAAAACAATTGTTTCACTTTTATTCCTATTACAAGGAATGTAAACATCCCTCGTAATATAAAAAAGCATGACAGGACCTCTTAAATATGAGATCTGGGGTCAAAAAACCTCAGATCTCATATTTACACTAAAATGCAATAAAAAAAAGTAATTTAAAAAAATTACATTTGAAAAAATGTGCCTTTAAGAGATGTGGACAGAAGTGACGTTTTGACGTCGCTTCCGCCCAGCAGTGTCATGAAGATGAGTGGGCGCCATCTTAGCCTCACTCATCTCCAGGCACAGGACGGAGACAGATGCGATCGCCTCCGCCACTACCGACGGCTCCGGTAAGCGGCGGAGGGCACCGGTTCGCGGCGGGATTGGAGGGGCCCCTCTCCCGCCACCGAATCCGCCGCAGGGGTATCTGAAAGCTGGACGAAAACGGGGATACCGGGGTTATGGCAGCTATCTGCTGCCATAACAACGATATCTCCGTTCAAAGTTTGGATGTACATCATTGTGCGGCGGTCGGTAAGTGGTTAAATGCCAGTCAATTTTTTATGCAAAGTAAATGAATGTACAAAATAGTGTTCCTATTATCCAAATAAACTGTAGAATCGGTTTTGAATTTTTTTTGTTAAGGATTAATAAAATATTTTACAAGTGGAATGTATTGTTAACACACCTTCCAAGCTCTATTAAAGCGACTTTGCTACAAAAAAAATTTATTCTGCACATGTGCAAGTCATTAAATAGAGAAAAAAATGTAAATCCAAAACAAAAAAAGGAAGCTTTTAACAGCTCCAATGCTGATTTTCCTCCCCATTCCTTGCAATGCTGATTTTTGCTATATTTCCTTAGAACGCTTCATCTCTTGCTGGTATGTAGATATTAGACAGAAGCCAGTAAGACACAGGAAGGCATTCATCAGCTGACCTCATTAGCACACACCTGTGCCTGCATTCCCTCCTTCCAGCAGATCCCATTCACCCCCTAGCTAAGTCCACAGTTTTCTAATACAATTAATCAGTGATCACTAGTCTCACTAAATACAGACCTTTTTTTGTCTTAAATTCATCTTGCATAGATCTGTTCAGTTCTGTCAGAGAGTGCAGGAAATGAGATATCAAATAACAGTCTATATGGATAGAGCTGTATTATTGAAAACAGGAGAATCATGTCCTGGGTTCTGTAGGGCCCCTTTCACACTTGTGTGACCTGAAAGTCGTGTAATTTTGCCAAGATTTTGACGCAACTTTAAGCAATGCCTGTGTAGTCTTGAGGTCAATGGACCTCAAATCGCATCAAAGTCAGACCAAAGTAGTGCAGGGACTACTTTGAAGTTGCTGTGGCTTGAAGTCGCACAGATATGAATGGTACTAGCTGGAAATCATGGGGTACAACTTGTCATGCGACTTTGCAGTCCCAAATCGCAGGACAAGTCACACAAGTGTGAAAGGGGCCTTAGCTCAGCATACACTAAACAATCTGATAGTACAATCATCTTTAGATCTGCCATAAATGATGTAGTGCAAGGGCCTGCCTGATTGGATACAGAGTGATCGGATAGCTAGTGTGTCCTCTGTCCTCCCATTATATAGTTTTGGTAAATCTAAAGGAGATTGTATAGAGCTTGTACAATCAGATTGTATAGTGTATGGCCACCTTTAGCCACTGAGCCCGGGTTCACACCTCAACGGGCTGCGGATCGCACAGGAGCGCTGTGCGTCCCTGTTCACCGTTTCAGGGACGAATCAGGGCCGATTCTATGCCTGAATTCGGCCCTGAAACGCAGCCAAAGACGCACAGCGTTTTTGTGCAGTGCGCACCGCAGCCGCCCCGGAGATATGTGAACTGGCTCCATAGGGAGCCAGTCACATTCTCCTGCTATGCGAATTAGAGGTGCGGAAACGCACCTCTAATTCGCATAGGTGTGAACCCGGGCTTAAAATGAACTAGTTGCTAACTACTTCTAATCCTTGTTTGCTTTGCAACAACATTTTCAAAATACAAATCCACTTCAGTAACATTTAGAAAGTTAGGGGTAGCTCTTATTTGTGTCCAGGGAATTCTACATAGCTTTGTGGAGTTGTGCTGCCTGCCACAAGTGGGTTTAACAACATGAATTTGATAAAAAAAAAAAAATAAGCGTGGGCTGTCCCCCCAGTCCAAACCAGGCTCTTAGGTCTCTATTATATGATAATTAATTATTAATGTCTAAATAGAATTTTATGAGAAGTTTGACTTCTAGTTATATACGTTTATGCTTTCATCATGGTACTACTATATATTCTAGGTAGAAATCTGATCAACACAGTGACTTAGCAACAGTCAGGTCATGGGTTCAAATCCCACCTACGTAGCTACCTTCCACCTCCCTAAAGGTTCAATGGCGAATGGATATGTGCGTAGGCGAAAGCATATTTGCCATCACCATGATACAATTTATCTCTCGCTGATGGCACTTATGCATTCGCAGAAGCGTATTTGCCATTGCAATTCTAGGGAGGTAGTAGCATGGGTGGGATTTGAACTCATGACCTAAGTGCTGCTAGCTAAGAGTGCTAAAGTTTAAGCCACTGTGCCAAGTACAATTATACCCAGAATATAAAGAAGTACCATGATTACAGAATGAACATATATAACTAGAACTCAACATTTTTATAAAATCTGAATTAGAGTATGAGTATGATTAGGCTTGCATAATAGTTTAGTATGATTAAAGAATGAGCATAGATAATTAGAACTCTATAGTCTCCTAAAAAAGAAATGTAACATAAAAAAAACAACATATAACAGATATGTAACTGTAAATAATAAACACATGTAACCTTACAGAATAGCAGATATTACTCTGTAACATTCATTCAGAATAGCATTCATTAGCAAAAGAAGAAAACAAACTATGCACTAATAGCTAAATACTGCAGTGCAGTTCCATATAGAAAACTTGTTGGCAATTGCCAGTTATGTTAATGCAACTATGCCGAATTGGAATTTACTAATGCTCACTTACTCACTTTTCCGTTTGCATGTTCACCTAGTTGAGGTCCTAATTGGCTTAATTGGGAGTAACCAGATGTAGAGTGACTACATTTTCTCCTTATTCTTAGTGAATTAGGCCCAATAGGTTTTACTTTCTTCTATAAAACATAACTCATACATTTATTTTTAAAAACTCAAATCTCTTAATAAATTTTGGCCAAAATATATTCTGCTACATGTTTTTGGTAAAAAAAAATCCCAATAAGTGTATATTGATTAGTGTGCGTGAAAGTAGCATTTACAAACTATGGGATATATATTGGAATTTTTATGTATTTATTCATTTTTATATTAGTAATGGTGGTGATCAGTGACTTATAACGGGACTGCGATGTGCAATCTGATGCTGGGGGAAATTAGCTGCCACTGACATCACCAGTGACATTATTACAGTAATCAGTGCTAATAATATGCACTGCCACTGCACTAATGACACTGGGCAGGAAGGGTTAACATCTAGGGCAATTAAAGGGTTAAAGGGTTAAAAGTATGCCTAACAAGTGTTTATGTGTGTACTGTGCTGCTTTTACTGGGAATCTGGTTCTTTTCATTCCCTGCTTAGCAGGGAATGAACAAACAAAGAGATCCCTTGTCACTGAACACAGCTCTGTGGTTTTTACACTCACAGAGCTGTGTTCAGGGAAGCTCAGAGACGATCTTCTGCTGCCACAGGTAAACATTGGCCCGGGACCCGGTGATCGCCATGTGCTATGACAAATCAGTGCAAACTGATCAGTGCCCATCAGTGCAGTCTGATCTGTGCCAATCAATGCAGCCTCACCAGTGCCCATCAGTGCAGCCTTAACAGTGCCCATCAGTGCAGCCTCACCAGTGTCCATCAATGCAGCCTCACCAGTTGCCATTAGTGCAGCCTCACCAGTGCCGATCAAAGCAGCCTCTCCAGTGCCCATCAATGCAACCTTACCAGTGCCCATCAGCACAGCCTCTCCAGTGCACGGGAATTAGCGCCGGGGGACTTACTGCTTTTAACAAGCACACAGAAAACAGCCGTGAGGAGGACTAAGAGCCGGGATCTTTGTGTAGCTTTCCCGCGCTGGAGCAGACTCTTTGTGTCTCTGCCCCCACCCTGGACAATGCCAGAGATTGGTCCTGTTTCCCCATATGGGGCAGGGTCCAATCTCTCTGGGTGCACTGCTCATTGCGGGGCCTCCAGTGCCCGAATGGCCAACTCGAACTCGCCCCTGTGGGCGGACCAGGTAAATGACCTTGGCGGGCCGTATCTGGCCCACAAGCAGTACTTTAAGGACCCCTGGTTATGAGGAATTGCTCTCCTTGTGAGTGGACAGCAACCCTCATATCTTTTTTGTGTTAGAGATGAGGTAGGGGGCCCAGTGGGATGGCACTTTATACCGTTTTACCACTTGCAGGTAGAGGGCACTGGACCAGGACCCTTACCACCCTCTTTTATTTATTTTTTCTTTCCTCCCCCTCCCCCACCATCCTTCCCTCTTCCTTCTTCACTACCCCATCACTGTGCTGAATGCCCCCAAACTGCAGACTGTACTCTCTTTATCAACCCATCCTTCCCCTCTATCCTATAATTTACTTCCCTTGCCACCCTGGGGAATCCCCTCTGTTCTATTCCTTTCTGTTTCTTTGCAAAAGAAAGATATAAAAACTTGGTAGGCATCTAAGTACATGGGCCGTTAACTAAACTTTGTGGTACTTAACCACTTCAATACAGGGCATTTCAACCCCTTCCAGCCCAGGCCAATTTTCAGCTTTCAGCACTGTCACATTTTGAATGACAGTTGTGCAGTCATGCAATACTGTACCCAAATAAAATTTTTATCATTTTTTTCCCCCGCAAATAGAGCTTTCTTTTAGTGGGATTTAATCACCTCCGCGGTTTTAATTTTTTGTGGCATTGTGGCGGACCGATCGGACACTTTTGACACTATTTTGGGACCATTGACATTTATACATCGATCAGTGCTATATACATGCACTGATTACTGTGTAAATGTCACTGGCAGGGAAGGAATTAACACTAAGGGGCGATCAAGGGATTAAATGTGTTACCTAGGGAGTGATTCTAACTGTGGGGGGATGGGCCTGACTAGGGGAGGAGACCGGTCGGTGTTCCTATGTACTAGGAACACACGATCTGTTTCCTCTCCCCTGACAGGATGTGGATCTGTGTGTTTATGTGGATCTGTGTGTGTTTACACACACAGATCCACGTTCCTGCTCTGTCACCAGAAATCGCAGGTGCCTGGCGGACATCGCGGCTGCCGTGCACGTTTATTGGCTCCCGAGTGACCAGCGCACGCACACCCCCTATACCGCCGGGAAGCTGAGGACATCATACGACGCCCGCCCAGGATGGAAGATCCCACTTGCGGATGTCATATGACTATGGGTGGGTAGGGAAGAAGTTAAGATTGTTACTATTCTTGTGTCAGTCGGTTTTCTTTCATGTTATGAACGCAAGATCTTCCTCATGCTCTTCCTAGAGAATGAGGTGTGTACTATGTTTTATAGTTGAATGTGATGCATACCTTTCCAAATTAAAGGATGTTTTAAAAAAAAGTGAGCAGGCAGGTGTTTATTGCAGAAGTGACATGCACTGTCTCTTTTGCAATAAAATGCCCCGATCTGTCTGCTTGGTGTTTTCTATGGTGCTGTAAACTGAGCTACACATGCATAGCTTAACTTAAAGTGCCGGGCCGGTCTCTGAGTGCTGGGATGATAGCCTCCTAGAGTGATGGAGTCCCCAGTCTTCCAATGAAGAGGCATGAAGACAGGCACTCAGAAGGAGATGCCTGTGCAGGACCGTTGTACAGGTAAGTATTAAAATAGAACTATAGGCAAAACTTTTTTGGATAGAGTAGGGGAAGGTCAGATTTTTTTTTTCGCCATCTGTTTCCCATTGTGAAGATTTCCCTTCACTTCCTGTCCCATAGCCAAACAGGAAGTGAGAGGAAATCCCTGCAAATTAAGGAAATTTCTTGGGAACCCTCAGGTCACCTGAACTAGTGCCCCCATGGGAAGATTTCCCTCTCAGGGCCGTCTTTTCGCATGGGCACGCTGGTCAGTTGTCCAGGGGCCCCACTTGCCTGGGGGGCCCCACCTGCCCAGTGACCTCAGCCAGGACCGGACTGGCCAACTGGGATACCGGGAAATTTCCCGGTAGGCCACCTGCCCTGGGGCCATTTTGAGTTGTGGCTGCAGAGCTCCGCTCTTTCCCTCTCTCCTCCTCCTCCTGTGTATCACGGAGCTAGCTGGGTCTGTGTTTGGCGGCCACGCTGTAACAAGGTCCCGCCCCCCTAGAGCGGCTTGTGTAATAGTAGATTGAATCAGTGTTCCGCCTATCACATTAGATGGTCTAGGGGGGGACCTTGTTACAGCGCGGCCGCCGAACACAGACCCAGCTAGCTCCGTGATACACAGGAGGAGATGCCCGCTGTGTATGTGTTACCAGGCAATAGTGAGTCTGAATTAATTGGCTCAGTGATGCTGCATTCATGGGCACAGTGAGGGTGCAATTGTGGGTACAGTGAGCCTGATTTACGGGCACAGTGAGGCTGCAATGGCGGGCACAGTGTGGCTGGTGTGGCTGCATTCATGGACACAGTGAGGCTGCAATGGTGGGCACAGTGAGGCTGCATTCACGGGCACATTGAGGCTGCAATGGTGGGCACAGTGAGGCTGCATTCATGGGCACAGTGAGGCTGCAATGGTGGGCACAGTGAGGCTGCAATGGTGGGCACAGTGAGGCTGCATTCATGGACAAAGTGAGGCTGCAGTTGATGGGCACAGTGAGGCTGCATTCACGTGTGCAGTAAAGGTGCATTTGATGGGCAATTGTGAGTGATTGTGTAGACAGGGGCCCAGTGTACTGTATTGCCCGAGGGCCCATAATGCTCTTAAGATGACACTGTTCCCTCTATTACTTATCTGGGGACAACCCAAAATTTGGGGTTTTCTTTTACTTTCACTTTCAATGAGAATGGTAAACAGGACAAATAGAGAGGGTGTATCTCCCTAACAAGGATACAGACAGCAACAAAAACTGGCAGGCGTTCTAATCCCTCTCCACTCTATCCACAACCAAAAAAAAAGTTTTGCCTTTAGTTACACTTTAAGCCTTTAGCTCCACTTTAAAGCGGTAGTAAACTCTTTAATTTAACCGTTTCTGATAAGTTACATTTCCGGCATGTGCCGGGAATGTAACCCTCCCATTGGTTGTGCTCTTAACCAGACTGTCAAACCATCCAATGGCTGGTGTTATAACTGGTCACATGTGCAGCATCATGGCAGTTGAAGATTAAACTGAGGGCAAGATGACAGCTTCCTTGACTGAAATCGATAGGAGGGTTTACTTCCACTTTAATTTGTTAGTCCAGTCCATTTAACTGTACCAGGGCAGCTATTACTACCCTCTCCATGGATTGACAATACTGCTATACAAAGGTGTCTCCATTGCTCCTCCAGTGGAGTGAAGCCATCCTAAGCCAGGAATTCTGTTACTGGCCAATTTACCAGATAAAAAAAAAAGTGGAAAAAGAATAAAAAAAAGACAAAAAAAAATGCAGCCATAAAGCTTAAGAATTAGTCAACTGCAATCTATTAAATTCATGTTTTTGGTTTTAATTTTTTTTAAGCTATAACACGTATTTTATTTGAAAAAACAATTTTTATTTTCAGCCATGGGTCTATTAGTTTTTTTTATTTGTAGCCTTTCATTTTTGATTATGACGGCCATTAATGATTGTTATAGCATAGTGCATTGAGTACTTTATTTTATTATGTGTTTTAATTTATGATCTTGTTGTAAATGTAAGAAAATGCCAGTGTGTATGAGATAAATAGAAAAAGAATATGTGGAACCCTGCTGGTTGCTCTAACGTACAGCACCCCTTTTTTTTCAGACTAAGATTCGTAAATGAACCCCCAGGGTTATAATCAAGAAAGGAACTCGCAGCTGTCGCCTGACCATCTCTGTATTTTCTCTTCACCTGTTGGGTAACGAGCTACTGTTGCCATGGAAACCACCCTGGTACTATTACACTGACAAAGCTAAGTGGAAGGAATTTGAACAAAAGCCTTATTTACCTCAAACTATAGAATGTTTATGCGAGCAGTGACTGTTTAATGTTTTGTTGACAAACAAATGACTTGTTCGATGCATAGAATGGTATGTATTATGGCTGTCACTGACTGTTCAGTCGGTGAAGTTTTTTTTTATTCCTGCACCAGAATATATTTGAATAATTTGTATGTCCTATAATGTATTCCATTATATTGTCCAGCTGTTTTAAGCAGACTGCATTGGGGTTTTCGACACAAAAAATATAGATAGATAGATAGATAGATACATACATACATACATACATACATACATGGATAGATAGAGTACAGTGGGTATAATCACTCACCTTTAAATTAATCACATGTTGTTTCTGGATAGATACAGTTTTTTTATCCAGCTGTTTTTACTATTGCAGCTTATAACATCCAAGTGAAAGATATAATACCAACATCAAAAATCAAAAACAGAATCACTGAGTTGGAAAAACTTGTTAGGATAGAAGAAAGAATGGATGGGGCAAAATACCATCAAATACTTAAAGAAAATCTGCTGCCCTCTGCCAGAAAGGCGACAGTGGGAAAAAGTTTAATCTTCCAACATGACAATGACCCAAAGCACACAGCAAAAAGGAGAAAAGGGTGAATGTTCTTGCATGGCCTAGTCAGAGCCCAGACTTAAACTTCATTGAAAATCTGTGGAATGACTTGAAGACTGCAATGCAGTCCACAAATGGTCACCAGCAAATTTAACTGAACTTGAGCAGTTCTGCAAAGAAGAGTGGGCAAATATCGCAAAGTCCAGATGTACAAAGTTAGTAGAGACATATCCCAACAGACTAAAGGCTGTAAAGGGGGTTCAACAAAATACAGGGATACCCCACTTTTAAGTACACAATGGGGTTTATTTACTAAAGCTGGAAAGTGCAAAATCAGGGTCCTTTCTGCATAGAAACCAATGAGCTTCTAACCCCAGATTGTTCAATTAAGCTGTGGTAATAAAACCTGGAAGCTCATTGGTTTCCTTGCAGAAGTGAGCCTGATTTTGCACTTTCCAGCTTTAGTAAATAAACCCCATTGCATACTTAAAAGTAGGGTATGCCTGTAATGACATAATGTGAATATTTTAAAGGGAGGTGATTCTTTTCTGTACCCACTGTAGATAGATAGATTATGGAAAGGAGTCAATGTATTTTAAAATGTGAGACAGGAAAAATCTAAAGTAGAGAACTTCATATGTATAATGATGATAGGGGTCTTCTCTCTCTCTGCAACACAATTGAGAGCCATTCCATCAAAATCAAAAAGACATAAACAAGAACACATAGGTGCTGCTGTTTATTCCGCAATCAGCCTAGAGCAATGCCTGAGGGTGGTTTGATCATGCCCACATAACCATACACTCTTATGAATTTATAGGCAATTTAAAACCGTATATGTTTTTAAAATATTATGGATGTGTTGTTACCATCTAGATTACCATCTAGATTAATAAGGGGTAGCACTGTCTCAATTGTATTCAGTCTTTGCCCTCTTGCAGAAAAATAAATATCTTTATGGCACAAGTAGTACATTGCAATTGTCATTTTGAAAAGCCTATATACAGCAAAAATAGTGTAAAAAACACTGGTGGATTTAACAAATAGTTTTCATATTAATTATACATAGTCCATGTAGAGCAGGGCATGGCGGGGGTGTGTCATTTGCCAACATACTTAGTACGAGGTATGGTGTCATTGATGATGAGAGAGCAAGCAACAGCAGGAAGCAAGAGACACAGGCATCTGGCAAACCCAGAAGTGATATATGTTGGATAGTCTACGAGCTCTTCTAGCCTTGTAAAAAACAAAAGACTGGCTGAAACAAAGGTGGTGCTATTAAATATTTTAACTGCGCTTTTATCGTTTTTTTTTTTTCCTATCCAAAGACAGTGTCTCTTCAACCCTTTTGAGGCCAGAGCCATTTTAATTTTGTGCACACATGATTAAATGCATTTTATATGGTTATGTATAAAGCTACAGACTTTGTACAAAACATTCTATGCACATGCCCAGTTCCTTTATTATCGTATTTGAAAGACTAAATACACTTTTAATATATATCAGAACTTCTTTAGTACTAAGCTAATCAGTATTAATCAGGCAAGTCTGGAAATAGAAATGTTTACTTTTTTCAATTCCCCTGCTGTCCTGTACATTTTTCCTTTGAGATTGTCTACCATTCTACTATTTTTACTATATTGCCTGATAAAATTATCTACAGAAATCAACAAACACTAGAGTTGTCATCTTAAAGGGTAAGCGTTTTTTTAAAGTGGATTTCCACTTCTGGAGCCAAATTGGGATATCACCTACTTTACAGTGCCTTGAAAAAGTATTCACACCCCTTGAAATTTTCCACATTGTGTCATGTTACAAACAAAAACATAATTGTATTTTATTGGGATTTTATGTGATAGACCAACACAAAGTGGCACATAATTGTGAAGTGGAAGGAAAATGATGAATGGTTTTCAATTTTTTTTACAAATAAATGTATTTATCTGACATTTTTTTGAAAAGTGTGGCATGCATTTGTATTCAGCCTTCTGAGTCAATACTTTGTAGAACCACCTTTTGTTGCAATTACAGCTGCAAGTGTTTTTGGGGATGTCTCTACCAGCTTTGCACATCTAGAGAGTGAGATTTTTGCCCATTCTTCTTTGCACAATAGCTCAAGCTCTGTCAGATTGAATGGAGAGCGTCTGTGAACAGCAATTTTCAATTCTTGCCACAGATTCTCAATTGGATTTAGGTTTGGTCTTTGACTAGGCCTTTCTAACACATGAATATGCTTTTATCTAAATCATTCCATTGCAGCTCTGGCTGTATGTTTAGGGTTGTTGTCCTGCTGGAAGGTGAACTTCCGCCCCAGTCTCAAGTCTTTTGCAGACTCTAACAGGTTTTCTTCTAAGATTGCCCTGAATTTGGCTCCATCCATCTTCCCATCAACTTTGACAAACTTCCCTGTCCCTGCTGAAGAAAAGCATCCCCACAACATGATGCTGCCACCACCATGTTTCAGGGTGGTGTGCCGTGTTAGTTTTCCGCCACACATATCATTTTGCTTTTAGGCCAAAAAGTCCACCTATTTGCTGTGTCCCCTACATGGTTTCTCGCAAACGGGACTTCTTATGGCTTTCTTTCAACAATGGCTTTCTTCTTGCCACTCTTCCATAAAGACCAGATTTGTGGAGTGCAGGACTAATAGTTGTCCTGTTGACAGATTCTCCCACCTGAGCTGTGGATCTCTGCAGCTCCTCCAGAGTTACCATGGACCACTTGGCTGCTTCTCTGATGAATGCTCTCCTTGCCCGGCCTGTCAGTTTAGGTGGATGGCCATGTCTTGGTAGGTTTGCAGTTGTGCCATACTCTTTCAATTTTCAGATGATGGAGTGAACAGTGCTCCGTGAGATGTTTAAAGCTTGGGATTTTTTTTATAACCTATCCCTGCTTTAAACTTCTCCACAACTCTATCCTTGAGCTGTCTGGCGCGTTCCTTGGCCTTCTTAATGCTGTTTGCTCACTAATGTTCTCTAACAAACCTCCGAGGGCTTCACAGAACAGCTTTATTTATACTGAGATTAAATTACACACAGGAGGACTTTATTTACTAATTAGCTGACTTCTGAAGGCAATTGGTTCAACAAAATTGTAATTAGTGGTATCAGGGTAAAGAGGGCTTAATAGAAATGCACGCCACACTTTTCGCATATTTATTTGGAAAACATTTTGAAAAACATTTTCCTTCCGCTTTACAATTATGTGCCACTTTGTGTTGGTCTATCACATAAAATCCCAATAAAATACAATTTTTCAAGGCACTGAATATATTTGTTACATGTCTCTATGCACATAGCATAGCTTTAAAAAAATATTTAAAAATTGTAGCTTAAATCCTTAGTTACATAGTTACATAGTAGGTGAGGTTGAAAAAAGACACAAGTCCATCAAGTCCAACCTATGTGTGTGATTATGTGTCAGTATTACATTGTATATCCCTGTATGTTGCGGTCATTCAGGTGATTATCTAATAGTTTCTTGAAGCTATCAATGCTCCCCGCTGAGACCACCGCCTGTGGAAGGGAATTCCACATCCTTGCCGCTCTTACAGTAAAGAACCCTCTACGTAGTTTAAGGTTAAACCTCTTTTCTTCTAATTGTAATGATTGGCCACGAGTCTTATTAAACTCTCTTCTGCGAAAAAGTTTTATCCCTATCGTGGGGTCACCAGTACAGTATTTGTAAATTGAAATCATATCCCCTCTCAAGCGTCTCTTCTCCAGAGAGAATAAGTTCAGTGCTTGCAACCTTTCCTCATAACTAAGATCCTCCAGACCCTTTATTAGCTTTGTTGCCCTTCTTTGTACTCGCTCCATTTCTAGTACATCCTTCCTGAGGACTGGTGCCCAGAACTGGACAGCATACTCCAGGTGCGGCCGGACCAGAGCCTTGTAGAGTGGGAGAATTATCGTTTTAATGCATGCCAATATTCTGTTTGCTTTATTAGCAGCAGCTTGGCATTGCGTGCCATTGCTGAGCCTATCATCTACTAGGACCCCCAGGTCCTTTTCCATCCTAGATTCCCCCAGAGGTTCTCCCCCCAGTGTATAGATTGCATTCATATTTTTGCTACCCAAATGCATTATTTTACATTTTTCTACATTGAACCTCATTTACCATGTGGTCGCCCACCCCATTAATTTGTTCAGGTCTTTTTGCAAGGTTTCCACATCCTGCGGAGAAGTTATTGCCCTGCTTAGCTTAGTATCGTCTGCAAATACAGAGATTGAACTGTTTATCCCATCCTCCAGGTCATTTATAAACAAATTAAATAGGATTGGTCCCAGCACAGAACCCTGGGGAACCCCACTACCCACCCCTGACCATTCTGAGTACTCCCCATTTATCACCACCCTCTGAACTCGCCCTTGTAGCCAGTTTTCAATCCATGTACTCACCCTATGGTCCATGCCAACGGACCTTATTTTGTACAGTAAACGTTTATGGGGAACTGTGTCAAATGCTTTTGCAAAATCCAGATACACCACGTCTACGGGACTTCCTTTATCTAGATGGCAACTCACCTCCTCATAGAAGGTTAATAGATTGGTTTGGCAAGAACGATTCTTCATGAATCCATGCTGATTACTGCTAATGATATCATTCTTATTACTAAAATCTTGTATATAGTCCCTTATCATCCCCTCCAAGAGTTTACATACTATTGATGTTAGGCTAACTGGTCTGTAATTCCCAGGGATGTATTTTGGGCCCTTTTTAAATATTGGTGCTACATTGGCTTTTCTCCAATCAGCTGGTACCATTCCAGTCAATAGACTGTCTGTAAAAATTAGGAACAACGGTCTGGCAATCACTTGACTGAGTTCCCTAAGTACCCTCGGATGCAAGTCATCTGGTCCCGGTGATTTATTAATGTTAAGTTTCTCAAGTCTAATTTTAATTCTGTCCTCTGTTAACCATGGAGGTGCTTCCTGTGTTGTGTCATGAGGATAAAACACTGCAGTTTTGGTTACTGAAGCTCCCGGATTCACTCGTGAAGACTGAGGAGAAGAATAAATTCAATACCTTCGCCATCTCCCCATCCTTTGTAACCAGATGTCCTTCCTCATTCTTTATGGGGCCAATATGGTCTGTCCTCCCTTTTTTACTGTTTACATACTTAAAGAATTTTTTGGGGATTTTTTTTGCTCTCCTCCGCTATGTGTCTTTCATGTTCTATCTTAGCCGTCCTAATTGCACCCTTACATTTCTTGTTGCATTCTTTATAAAGTCTGAATGCTGAGGATGATCCCTCAACCTTGTATTTTTTGAAGGCCTTCTCCTTTGCTTTTATATGCATTTTAACATTGGAGTTAAGCCATCCAGGATTTTTGTTCGCTCTTTTAAATTTATTACCCAATGGGATACATTGGCTAATGCCCTTATTTAATATGCTCTTAAAGCAAACCCATCTCTCCTCCGTATTCTTTGTTCCTAATATTTTATCCCAATTTATGCTTTTTAGCAAGGTTTGTAGTTTAGGGAAGTTGGCTCTTTTGAAATTCAGTGTCTTTGTGTTCCCTTTATGTTTCCTATTTGTGTGATTTATACTGAAACTAATTGACCTGTGATCGCTGTTACCTAAATTGCCCCGTATTTCCACATCCGTGATCAGGTCTGTATTGTTGGTAATCAGTAGATCCAGTAATGTTTTATTTCTAGTTGGTGCGTCTACCATCTGACCCATAAAATTGTCCTGCAAGATATTAAGGAACTGGCGAGCTTTAAATGAATGCGCGGTTCCCTCCGCCCAGTCTATGTCTGGATAATTAAAATCCCCCATTATGATAACACTTCCCTAGGTCCTAGATCCTAGGTACTTCTCTTTGTTTATGAGATGGCTGGACAGCTGTATTTGCCATAATTAACCCTGTCTGTATTATGCAGGCAGATCTTCATTATGAACTGCAACTAGATTTGAACAATGTCTGTCCTAAGAAAGGGTTAGAGGCTATGCTTTTATTTAAATGAGGACAGACTTGGGACAGGCTCACTCTAACATCGTTCAAAAAACCTAGCAGTCAGCCATGACACCTCCTCCTGAGACACATCTAAAAGGTAAGAAATATATATATATTTTAATGAGGCATGTTGTTTAATTGGGAACACGTAACAAATATATAGTGGGGTTTTCTCAAATATGAGTGCAAAAAATGGAAATACGCTTTAACAGGTTCAGCCCCAGAAGATTTGGCTGCTCAATGACAAGGCCATTTTTTGCGATTCAGCACTGTGTCACTTTAACTGACAATTGCACGTTCGTACGACAAATGTTTTCCAAATTTTGTCCTCTAGTGGCCAAAAGGTGAAGCGATGTAAGATAACATCATTTTGCCCAGCTGTGCCATTCTGCTACAGTAAAACTGCAGCGGCTGTTCGGCAAGCGGTTAAACATGTCCTCAGCTGACGCTCAATTTCCTGAAAGTAGAGTAACCAGGCAAAATCCAGGAGTCAGAGGTCCTCAAAATGTGCAAATACTTAATTTCCTGAAAGTAGCATGACCAGGCAAGGTTCGAAAAATTGGGGGTCGCTTCTGAAACCATGAATGGATAAAGCCCCCCCTTGTGGCAGCAGAAACATTAAAGTTTATTATAGAAAAATACCCCTGTCAGAAATCCAGTGCTTTGTAAATGACTGTGCACTGAACTGATATCACAAACAATATTATCAGCGTTCCAAGTTTTCTTCTGTGAACAACAGAACACCTCCACCCAGAGGAGAGAGGGGAGTGTTTTGTAGTCTTTAGACACTTGTTTAGCTAGGATTACCATGATTCTCCTGCAGAGATCCAGTATAGTAAGTGAGCATTTTCACCCTAGGACAGGAAGTGTGTTATTGGCAGAATCACCAGGTGAAGATAAAGGAAAAAAGCCAAATAAAAATATACTCAATGTAGTTATCACATCTAAAGGCCGCTAAACTACAATATACTTTATAACATTTTTGTTTTTGGGTAAGAAATTAGTGATCATAGTTGGGTATAAAGATTATCACATTTGACCTTTGCAAGCAATTGTCTTTTAGAAAAAAAGAACAAACGTTTCTCTACATGGGTCATTGGTGGAATCAGCTTTGGAAGCTCCTATTTCTAGATCAGTGGGAGAAGCCTGACTACCATGTTTAGCCGGAAGCTGAATGTAATTAAATGGCTTGATGGAGCTTACGGAAGACTATGGAGCACTTTCTCCTACAGTAATCGTATCAAGAACAAATCTGCAGCGAAGACAAACAACCAGCTTCTTCTGTAACATGCTGGCATCCATCCAAAATAGACATATCTGTTTTGGGTCGATTCGGCCTTTGAAATATAGAAAGTTTGCAAGCATAAAACATGTTGCTTTCCTTAAAACATTATTAAATAGAATGTGCATTTATATTTCTGTTGCCTATTTAGTAACAGTATTCAGTAATAAATATCACAAAATGCTTCTGCCACTTTAGGGAAACAGCCATTACTTGAGGGTATGATATTCTTGGTGTTTTAATTGTGTCTTTTTTTAACCAGCTATTTAAAAATAAACAGACAAAACGAATGAGATTCCCATCTGCAATTTTACATAAAAATGGAAAAACCATCTGCGCTATCAATATTCTGCTTTTTGATTTCAGCCCAGCCATTTTTCAATGTTTAATCTCCATGGAAAATGTCCAGGAAAAAAAAAAGTATACGGACTAGTTTCATCCTTTTTTCACACGTACAGTGGCTGGGAAAAGTGTCATTCTCAGATTTATGAGCTGCTAAAATTGCATTTGTTAGATTTCAAATGTCACATTTCCCCCCACTATAAGAAAACAATTAACATTTAGAACAGCACGGAAAATTGTTTTTGGACCGCTGCAATTTGCCGTAACACTGTGAAGCCAATGGCTCAGTATGTTTACCATTTAACGTTGCCCTTATAGTTGACTAATTATGTTGTAAAAGGCAGGAAATTATGTACAAATTATTTATTCTTATTTTTAAACCATATTTTCTCTTTTCTGACAAATATGGCATTGTGAAGTATGGCAAAAAAAATCAACTTTGTAAAGCATAGCCAATACGTATGTTGTCCTGTATTGCTTGAACTTCACTGTCCAAACTGCATTCACAGACTGTTGACAATAGAATGTTGGCATATATGCAATGCAGTAATTTATTGTGCCCAAAGAACTGATGTGGGTATGAAGAACATTTTGACTTTGAATTCATCATTATCTGATAGCATGAGAAGTACACTGTTGGAGTAAATAATAAAAAAAAGAATCTTGAGAAACTGGCTGAAAATGATGTAGTGGTTTTCTACATATTTTATTTCTCTATTCAATATGGCAATGACAACAAAATGCATTTAATTTTTTTTATGGTCTGGTAAATATGAGATATTGCATACTCATATGGTATAATCATATTTCAGTTTCCTATTTCTATTTCAAATCTGTACTCCATATTTATATTCATACTTCATATTCTCAATTTAACCGACAGATGACGCTTTAGACTAGGTGAGTAGCAGAAATGACTCACCACCTCTTTTCCCCTCAATTCCTTATGACTCCAACCAAGGTTCTAATCAGAAACACCTGAAAGCAGCTTCCTCAGAAATCTTTTGGATACATTCCTCTATTATGCAAATATTATTATTATTACCAAAGCTAACACCAACTCTTAACACCCAACAGCACCCATGTGTTACCATTCTTTAGTCTAGGGGGTTGCCAAACTACAGACCCTGAGCCAAATCTGGCAACATTGGCCTCTCACAAAGGTCTCACATGGATCTTCAGCTCAGCCTATGGTCTTTGTTTATCCCCAACATTCACCCCCACTTCAGTCTCCAGAGAAGTTTGCTGCTTCAATCTCCGCCAGTGTTCTAACAACCAATCATGTGCTTGCCCCAGCATTTACTGGAAAATGCCAATTCCTCTGTACAGACCTGATCTGCCTGCTGCTACAGCCACACTTTTGGGCCCTGTAGCCTTCCAGCCACAATGTAAGTGTGGGAGGCAAGGGTGAACTTTGATGAGCACTCTAACAATAGTGTAATAAATATTGGTGCTGTGGTGATAGGATTTATGCTGGGAGGGGGGATTTGGGGAAAAAAAAAAGGATTTGTGTTGGGGGGAGGATTTGTGCTAGAGGGCAATTTGGTGGAGGGGAGAGCGGGTTTGTACTAGAAGAGGGGTATTGGGGAAGAATTTCTGCTGGGAGGGAGACCTGGGGGATTTTTCTATTTCAATAATTCTCTATTGAAAGTGTTTTACAAAGCTAAAGTGGCAGAGAGAAACATAAAAAAATAAGGCCTACAGTCGGCCACACTTGAATCATCCAAAAGTAAACAAAGTGCAAAACCACAACGCAGGCGGCATTAAGCATTAACTGAGAAATGACTACAATAGTAAACCATAAAGATACACTCTGACCATCATACGATCACCAGTAGGAATTTGCATTAACGTTACAATTTTTAAGATGAAAGAAAATAAATTATGTGGGGGGGGGGGGATGAGGGGGAAGTAGAACCCAAATTGAGAATGACGGGGGGAGGAGGATTTTTATTGGGGGATATAATGATGGGATGATGTGTACTAGAAAGGAGATTTGGTGGGGATTTTGTGCTTGGAGGGGGGATTGAGATGTAGAGGATTTGAGGAGTATTGCTTGTGGGGGGACTTTGCCTCTCCTGACCCCTGCACTGTGCGTTACACACCCCTTACTCCTGCAACTCTTTTAGTTTTGTTTAGTTTCAGAATTGTTATCACTAGGCATAGATCCCCTTTGCAGACTGTGCAGTAAGGAGAATCTGTTTAGCTGTCTTAGCAGGTTCATTGTTTATGGTCATCCCAGCCAGTGCTAACATTTACCTTGTATGCCTAAGACCCCTTTCACATGGGGTAGACTCCATTTAGTTCAGCATGGGATCCGTCCACTGATCCCCTGCTGATCGGAGCAGAGCGAGTGGAAAGACATGTCTGTGTCCGCTCAGTTTATGCAGAGTGGACACTGACAGAGCCAGTCAGAAATAATCAGACTCTTTGTGTTAAAGGAGCTTTATGCAGTCTTCCTCGGCCCGTAAAAATCCTGTTTAAAAGCTGTTTGTAGTGCTGAAAAAAAGGTTTTAATGACGTATTTGTTGGAAGAACAACAGCGTGTAATGTAAAATTGCTTTATAATGTGAACTATATATATGCATTATAGCTATCTATACCAGTAGGTGGCATTGCAGTGTTTTAGTGTGTAATGCCGCGTACACACGGTCGGACTTTCCGGCATACTTGGTCCGGCGGACCAGAGTGTGCCGGACAATCCGCCCGTGTGTGGGCGGCGGCGGACTTTTCCGGCGGACTTCTTCCCAAAAGCCCGCCGGACCTAGATTTTAAACATGTTTGAAATCTTTCCGTCGGACTCAGTTTCGGGCGGAAAGTCCGCTCGTGTGTGTGCTGGTCCGACGGAAAGCCCGCTCGTGTGTAGGCTGGTCCGACAGACCAAATACGACACGAGGGGATGGTATTGCATCTCGCGCTCGCTGCAATAGGAAAAACAAATCTTCCTATTGCGGCGAGCGCGGGGCATACCAGGCCCTTAGGTCTGGTATGGATTATAAAGGGGAACCCCGCTACGCCGAAAAAACGGCGTGGGGTCCCCCTAAAATCCATACCAGACCCCGATCCGAGCACGCAGCCTGGCCGGTCAGGAAAGGGGGTGGGGACGAGCGAGCGCCCCCCCCCTCCTGAACCGTACCAGGCCGCATGCCCTCAACATGGGGGGTGGGTGCTTTGGGGGAGGGGGGCGCCCTGCGCCCCCCCCCAAACCACCTTGTCCCCATGTTGATGAGGACAAGGGCCTCTTCCCGACAACCCTGGCCGTTGGTTGTCGGGGTCTGCGGGCGGGGGCTTATCGGAATCTGGGAGCCCCCTTTAATAAGGGGGCCCCCAGATCCCGGCCCCCCACCCTATGTAAATGAGTATGGGGTACATGGTACCCCTACCCATTTACCTAGGAAAAAAGTGTAAGTAATAGAACACACTACACAGGTTTTTAAAATATTTTATTAAACAGCTCCGGGGGGGGATCTTCCTCCGGCTTCGGGGGTCTTCTTCCGGCTTCGGGGGTCCCTCCGCTTCATCTTCTCCCGGCGTCCGGTTGGTTCTTCTCCGCTCTCCGGCCTCTTCTCCCGGTGTCGCAGGTCTTCGGCCGGCCCCTCCGCTCTCTTCATGTAGCTCTATTGCGAGCGGAGGTCCGGACTTCTGGGCTTCTGGGCTTCTTGGCTTCTCTTCTCTTCCCCCAGATGTTGACACGACGCTCTCTCCGGCTGGACTGGTCTCTGAGGGCTGCGTTGTGACTTATATAGGCGGAGACCCCGCCCCCATATGATGTCACAGTCCTTGGGCATGCTGGGACTGTGACGTTTTAGGGGGCGTGGTCGACCACGCCCCCTAAAACGTCACAGTCCCAGCATGCCCAGGGACTGTGACATCATATGGGGGCGGGGTCTCCGCCTATATAAGTCACAACGCAGCCCTCAGAGACCAGTCCAGCCGGAGAGAGCGTCGTGTCAACATCTGGGGGAAGAGAAGAGAAGCCAAGAAGCCCAGAAGCCCAGAAGTCCGGACCTCCGCTCGCAATAGAGCTACATGAAGAGAGCGGAGGGGCCGGCCGAAGACCTGCGACACCGGGAGAAGAGGCCGGAGAGCGGAGAAGAACCAACCGGACGCCGGGAGAAGATGAAGCGGAGGGACCCCCGAAGCCGGAAGAAGACCCCCGAAGCCGGAGGAAGATCCCCCCCCGGAGCTGTTTAATAAAATATTTTAAAAACCTGTGTAGTGTGTTTTATTACTTACACTTTTTTCCTAGGTAAATGGGTAGGGGTACCATGTACCCCATACTCATTTACATAGGGTGGGGGGCCGGGATCTGGGGGCCCCCTTATTAAAGGGGGCTCCCAGATTCCGATAAGCCCCCGCCCGCAGACCCCGACAACCAACGGCCAGGGTTGTCGGGAAGAGGCCCTTGTCCTCATCAACATGGGGACAAGGTGCTTTGGGGGGGGCGCAGGGCGCCCCCCTCCCCCAAAGCACCCATCCCCCATGTTGAGGGCATGCGGCCTGGTACGGTTCAGGAGGGGGGGGGCGCTCGCTCGTCCCCACCCCCTTTCCTGACCGGCCAGGCTGCGTGCTCGGATCGGGGTCTGGTATGGATTTTAGGGGGACCCCACGCCGTTTTTTCGGCGTAGCGGGGTTCCCCTTTATAATCCATACCAGACCTAAGGGCCTGGTATGCCCCCCGACGGGGCTAGCAAGGTGTCAATCTCACCGATAAAAGCGGCAAGATTGACATCCTTTTCTAGTCCCGTCGCACCTGAGTCACGTTCAAAATGAACGGACTTGTCCGTGTGTGGGCAAGTCCGTTCATTCTGAAAGTCCGCCGGAACTCCGGCGAAAGTCCGTCGGAAAGACGGGCGGACTTAGCCCGCCGGAAAGTCCCGGCGTGTGTGGGCAAGTCCGTCCGTTTTAAAGTCCGGCGCACCTGGCGGACAAAGTCCGTCGGAAAGTGTGCCGGACCAAGTAGGATAGAAAGTCCGCTCGTGTGTACGCGGCATAATTCTATGGTAATGTATCAACAGGATGTTCTGTCTATGTTCAGTGCATGTACTTGTATATTCCTGCTTCCTGTTTTCTCTCTTCATGATAAAGACATGATGTAAAGACATGTGCTGATATTGCTCCATAAAGTCAAGTATTCTCTGCATTCTAGAAGCTTCTAGCGCGTAATTTCAATACTCTGCACAATAGGTTATGGGTCCCAGGCACCCAGGCATTGGAGAGGATATCCCAGGCAACCAGGTCACACAGAGGCATTGGAGAGGATACCGTAAGTCTGTGAGTACTGTATGCAAGCTGCTGAAAGATGGCAAGTGGTTCAGATGAAGTTTGCAATAGCAAAGCTGGCAATTACCAGCTATGGAAGTTTAAACTACAAATGTTTCTTAGCAAGGATGATTTGTGGCAAGTGCTGAATACAGACAGACCCACAAACGGACAGACGGAGTTATGGGACAGAAAGGATAGACAAGCACAATCGATTATATGCTTATTAGCGGAAGATGACCACATAAGAAGATGATATCCACATAAGAACAGAGAAAACGGCCAAAGGTATGTGGACTTCATTACAAAAGTTGCATGAGCGTTCAAGTCTAAACAGAAAACTGTTTTTGCTACCAAAGTTATACAAGATGAGACTTGAAGGAGGCCAGCATGTGTGTGACCACATGAAAGCTATGCTAGAGATCATAGAGCAGCTGCGTGCCTTCAGAGAGCACATCAAAGATAATCATATTTTTGCCTTGCTCCTCTGCAGCCTTCCAGAGACATATACTGCTCTCATTAATGCTTTAGAAACCAGACCCGAGCAGGAGCTGACACTGGAATATGTCAAAGGGAATTTAATTGATGAATATGGCAGAAGGAAAGAAAATGTGTACCATGATGATAAAGCTCTTAAGATGCACAAAGGCACAAAGCACAACAAAGAAAGCCAAGCCTATTTGTTGTAAAAGGATTGGTCACTTTAAAAAGGACTGTTCTATCTGTAAAGCTGAGCAGTGAAAGCTGCAGCTATCCACAAAAGAAAGAGTCAAAGCAGCCACAAAGAAAACTGCAGATAAATTATAGGGTAGCACCTTTAAAGTGACACAGATCGGCAAGCCACGCGGCTGGTGCATAGACTCAGGAGCAACAAGCCACATGACTAGCGATGAGACCTTATTCACAATCATTGAATACAGTGCAAAAGGCAAGGTTTTCCTAATAAACGGGAAAAGCATCACTATAGAAGGTAAAGGCCAGGGATTCCTGAACTGCATTACACCATAAGGCAAGCACAGTATCCTTGTAAAGAAAGTTCTGTGCTTTGTGCACAAAGGCACAAAGCACAACAAAGAACGCCGAGCCTATTTGTTGTAAAAGGATTGGTCACATTAAAAAGGACTGTTCTATCTGGAAAGCTGAGCAGTGAAAGCTGCAGCTATCCACAAAAGAAAGAGTCAAAGCAGCCACAAAGGAAACTGCAGATAAATTATGGAGTGGCACCTTTAAAGTGACACAGAGCTGCAAGCCACGCGGCTGGTGCACAGACTCAGGAGCAACAAGCCACATGACTAGCGATGAGACCTTATTCACAATCATTTAATACAGTGCAAAAGGCAAAGTTTTCTTAATAAACGGGAAAAGCATCACTTCAGAAGGTAAAGGCCAGGGATTCTTGAACTGCATTACACCATAAGGCAAGCACAGTATCCTTGTAAAGAAAGTTCTGTATGTTCCAGAACTAGAAGGCAGCCTTATATTAGTGAAAAGTCCTGCAGACAATGGTCTCACAGTTAGGTTCCAGCGTGATGAATGCACAATTCACAATAATAAGTAATTTCTCGCAAAAGGAAAACTGTATGACCACCTATACAGGCTCATCACCACAGACCAGCAAGCCAATATAGTCTCTAATGACCTACACAGCAAATGTATTCACTTATGGCACAGGCGGCTGGGGCACAGAAGTCCAGAAGCTATACAGGACAGCTATACAAGACATTATAAAGAGAGGCTTATCAGAAGATTTGACAATAATGCCTTGCAAAGTGCTCATGAAATGCAAGTGCTGTATTGAAGCAAAAGCCACACCTGCTCCCCTTCCACAGGCTTCTCAAAGAAAAACGACTTACACCCTGCAGCACATGTGAAGGAATGTGATGTAGATAATAATAATAATCTGAAAATGTCTATTTTCTTATTTGCATACATATTTTTCTCCTTACTCATAATATAAGTATACAGGTTTGCTCTGTTCCTATATTTTCTCAAGATGGCGGGTACCCCCTACATCACACACATCAGAAGAACGCGGAACTGAAGATAAAACCAAGGACAGCCAAACCTCGTTATGAAGATTCTCCATCTTCTTTTCTATCTTAACCAATGAGATGTACCTATTAGACAAACATAGCAATGACGTATTTTTGTGTATAAAACATTAGCACCGCCTTGAATAAATCAGAAGTGTAACAAGTAATTCTGCTGTGAACGTGTCTCAGAGAGTCTTACTTTTATATGCATGCATATCCACACTTTCCAATTAGAGACAGCAGCAGATAACCTTGAGCTCGATTGGAGCTCTTAATCATTTCCTTAACACTCATACACAGTGATGTATGCTGTCCAACACACACACATCACAATGCTGTAAGATCAGAAGCCGCTCATGATAGAAGAAAAGTGCCTGATTTCCAGAAGAATCGTTGCCAATGGAGATCACGAACATATAGTAACAGAAGATAAGTAACCTTTAAGTGTATTTGTACTGTTATAGACCTTAGGCTGTTCATTTGCTAGGCATTTTGCTTGTTACAGAAATCTGTGTATTCCTAATATTGTAATAGTTTTTTATGTACAGCATCTTTGTATAGTAAAAGCACATTTACACACTGCAGAAGTCTCAGATTCCTTGCTTATACCACAAAGTAACCTTGCTAGATAGACGCAAGCAAAACATTTGGGGTCTTGTCCAGGATCTGTGCTATAATTCAATTGAAGCAGACCTGTTTTTCTGTAGTGTGTTGTGTAGCTTGTGCTAGGTAAAATGCTGCAAAAGCTGTTAATGGAAAGCAAGGCTGCAGAGGGTTCTGGTGGCCAGAAGGAAGTGTGCAGCTTACCTATCTGGGCCAGAGACAATAAGTGGGAGCCTCTTGCTAAAGAATTTGTGAGGTATGCTTCTCCCTTGAACCTGACTTGAGGTGATAAAGTCTCAGATCATTTTGTAGATTTTAGCCTTAAGGGGTTGGATTTAAGTAAAAAAGAAAAGAGGACAGTGTCTACAGTGAGCTGGTATTTTCTTCAAGCTGTTTATACCGTATCACATAGAAGGGAGAAGGCAGCGGCAGAAGTTAAGGTATTAAAAGACCAGCTAGCAGTTGCTTCAGAGTATGTACATTCAACCGCTAGTCGGGCTGATGATTTGCAAGAGCGGTGTGCAGACCTCATGCCGAATCAATTCATGCCTTAAGGAAAAGGAAGGGCCATAAACCTGTTAGTAAAGCCAGGGTACCTGCCATTGTCACATCCCAAAATTGGGATTGTAAGGATGTGCTCGCCTCAAATGATAGTGAGGAAGAGGAGATAGAGTTTGATATTTCATATGATGATCTGCTAGTAGGAAAGAAAAAGTATGCCAGAACTCTCATTACTAAGCATAGGAAACAGCAACATGATAGAGAGGATATGGCAGATGGGGAGGTACATTATCGCAACCCCAGAGATGTTGAATTTGAAGAAGTACGGGAGTTTACACAAACTGAACTCCATGAGATGGCAAAACAATACAAAGTTCTGGGGAGCCCCTATTGAGTTGGCTCCTACCCTTATGGGATGAAGGAGCGGACAGTGTTGTTTTGTCAGGTAAGGAAGCAGTGGCTATGATCCACAATTGCGTCAGGCAATGTGAAAAGCCCGAGAGTGTAGCGTGAATTTTTCACTGTTAGACCTTGTGAGTGATGGAATAGTCCGAGTATACGCTAGTCCTACTGACCTGGAAAATACCTACTCCTGGAGATCAATAGGAGAGGGTATTTCCAGGTTACGTGAGATGGGTTGTATAACTGGATTAAATACGTTTCCAGAATGAATGGGTCCAGATATGGAACCCTTTACGTCTGCTCTGCACTCTAAGCTGATGAAGTCTGCGCTATTTAATCTCAGGGCTCCATTGTTGTCCTTGTTGAGAGGCCTGGGATTAAACAGCAAGATTCATGAAGCCAAAACCCTTTTAAGCCAGTTGGGGGAGCTAGAGGAGACTAAAACAAAACCTATCAGGGGAGTAGATAAGGTCAAGGCCAGACAGGAAGAATACAAGCAGAAAAGAACAGAGAAGAAAGTGAATTGGGTAGAGCAGACAGGATGTGAAGAGAAAACCAGGCTAGTTATTTCTAGGAAAGAAATGTGGGTGGACCTTTTAAAGGTAGGAGTACCTAAAGATGAGATAGATGGCATTTCTACTGCAGAAATGCTGAAGAGATGGAAGCAATTAGTAGGGAAAACTGTCAGGGTTAGAAACACTACTTCTAGTGAAGATAAGCCTAGACTTAGGGAAAACAAAACAGACCCCCTCCTGTTAGCCCCAAACCAATTCCCAAAACTGAACATGAACCCAAACCCAAATCCCTTTATCCTGGGGAGGAGTTAGAGAGGATCAGAAAAGGGGATTAGGAGATTAGGAGGTTTTTTATCCTTTATGAAGGGAAGGTGAGTCTCCTGTAATAGCAGTGAGGGCAGTGACAGCAGGAGACCGACGCCCATATGTACCTGTCACTGTATGGTGGGGCAAGTCATCTTCTCCTACTCATGTAATGGCTTTAGTTGATAGCGGAGCTGAAGTTACACTTTTGTAAGGCAATCCTTCCCATCACAAAGGAGAATTGATTTATGTAGAAAGTTTGGGAGGGCAAACTACACCAGCAGTTAGGATACGGTGAAATTGGCAATTTATTGGCAAGGGATCAGGATTTATGACAAATGTTTTGGTATCAGAGTTACCCGAAAATATTCTTGGGATGGATGTACTTCAAGGTCAGTCAATTCAGACTGAAAGAGGTACATTCACATTCCGGTATCCTGATAAAGCGTATCTGGTAAGGGTGGTGAAGGCTCTGGTCAGAGGTCATGCGAAATGGACCCCTGTTTACATTCCTCCACCAGAGAAGCCAGTCTGTCTCAAGCAGTACAGACTTCCTGGAGGCCACAAAGAAATTGGGGAGACCATTCAAGAACTGTTGAGAGTAGGGATCCTTAGGCCTGCTGTAAGTCCTTTCTCATTTCTGGTGTTCCCAGTAAAGAAACCTGATGGGACATATAGAATGACTGTGGATTACAGAGGTCTAAACAAAGTGGCACCTCCATTGAAGGCAGCTGTACCAGATATGATCTCAATTGTTGAGAAAATTGCTAAAGATGCAGGAGAATATCATGCTGTGATAGACCTGGCTACTGCTTTCTTTTCCATTTTGATAGACCCAGAGTATCAAGACCAGTTTGCTATGGTGTGGGACGGCCGCCAGTACACTTTCACCGTGCTTCCTGGAGACTATGTTCATTCTCCAACGATTTGTCATGGTCTGATTGCCCGAGATTTAAGTGCCCTGAGTTTGAAAGTCGCTGTGTTTCACTACATTGATGACCTCATGATCTCTGGAACAAAAGAAGATGTAACTGAAGCACTGCACCTGCTGATACATCACATGGAGAACAGAGGGTGGGCTATCGACAAAGACAAGTCCAAGGACCTGCCACAGAAGTGAAATTCCTGGGAATGATGTGGACTGGGCCGCAGAGGAAAATTCCAGAGACAGTTCGGCAAACTATCCAGGCTCTGTCGCCCCCTACTACCAAAGAGGAGGCACAGAAGTTCATTGGAGTTGTGGGGTTCTGGAGATCGTTCATCCTACATCTTGGACTGATTCTGAGGCCTATATATAAGGTCACCAGAAAAAAGACTGAGTTCTTATGGGGTTCAGAGCAGCGGACTGCATTCCTGGCTGCTAAAGAAGCTATTTTGCAGCATCAGGGATTAGAACCCATGAGACAAGGAGTACTATTTCAGCTGGATGTAGTGGAGCAGAATGGTAAAATATCTTGGAGTCTGTGGCAGCCAAATGAAAAGAAAAGACTGAGAGCAATACCCATTGGATTTTGGTCTAAACAACTGACAGGGGCACAGAAGAGATACACGCCCCTAGAGTAAGTACCTAGGGGCGTGTACCAAGTACCTGTTTGGGGCCTACGCAGCACCATCCATACTGCATTGCCAATAGCAGGATGGGTGAGAGAGTGGGGAGCCCTCCCCACTAGGGCAGCTGTAGCCCAGAACCAGACTGATGAAATGGAAGTGGTACCTTCAAATAAGAGGGGGTATTGCAGCTGGGGATGTTAGAGACATTTCAAAACAGTTGGCAGGGCTTGTTACTTTTACCAGCACCCGGACAGAAGAAGAAAATCCTGTGCTGCAGTCATCCCCATTCAAGAGGCTCCACCATTTGAGTCTCTGTTAGAAGACATGAAGGAGTCAGCGTGGTTCACTGATGGTTCAGCCATAGTTTCCTTGTCTGGGCGTAAATGGACAGCAGCAGCCTACAACTCAAGTACAGACACAGTCCTGCAGGAGACCGGAACTGGAGGGTTCAGTCAGTATGCTGGGCAGTTTTTAAAGGACTGACAACTTGGATGCCCACGTGGAAGTCCAATAAATGGATGATTCATGCAAAGGTGGTGTGGGGAGGCAAGGAAGTCTGGGACTACATCTGGAAGGAAGCTCACTTCCGCACCATAAAAGTGGGGCATGTTGGCGCACATGTGCCCCTAGTCCCAGACTTTGAAAACTATAACAGAGTTGCAGATGAAATCGCCAAAGTGAAGGCAGTTGTGCCAATTGATCCTGTTTTGATGAACTTGGCCAACAAGCAATCTGGACATTTGGGGCAGAAAGCAACATATGAATGGGCACAGCAGAGAGGATTGCCTATATGCATGGACATGATAAAGACTGTAATAGGGAACTGTACAGTGTTTAGAGAAGTGTGACAATGGCCATTGCAAAAGTACTCCACCGGGTCGATTAAGAGGGGTGAGAGGCCTGCAGAGATCTGGCAGATTGACTTCATTGGTCCCCTGCCCCGGGGAAACAATGGACTGAGATATTGTTGCACTGCAGTGGACACCTATTCAGGACTTATGCTTATTCATCCTTGCAAACGTGCAGATCAAGCTGCAACGCTTCAACTGCTCCAGAAACTTGTCGTTGCTTATGGTTGTCCCAAACAATTCCAAAGTGATAACGGCTCACACTTCACCGGATCAACAGTACAGCAGTGGGCCAAAGATTCTGGAGTGTACTGGTTGTGCCACATCCCATACCATCCACAGGCAGCTGGTTCGATTGAAAGATACAACGGGCTATTGAAGGACCAGATATATAAACTTACACCCACACATACACTAAGGGGGTGGGATCGGGTCCTCACACAGACAGTCATGTTGTTAAATTCTAGGCCAATAGCCAAAAGCACACCATATGAGAGGATGGTAGGGGCTGGGGCACAGATTCCACAGCTGGAGTGCAGAGCTCAGTATTTATGTAAGGTTCCTGAAAAAACAGAGCTTAACAGATACCATGTTACCGCTTCCCGTGACATAGAAACCAAGAGTGACGTATCTGAAGCTGAAGCCTATCTAGGAATGAGAGGGAATCTGGTAGGAAGGTTTGAAGTTATATTTGCATTGGCAGATGAGCTTGAAGACAGTGGCTGGGACTCTGACTGGTTAGTGGATATTTCTCAGCAAGAGTGGAAAGTGAGGCTACATAACATCAAACCATTCAAAATAAACAGCAGTGATCTTCTTGGAAATATCAGTATATTTCCTCTCCTCTCTATTGATGTTCTTTGGAAGGGTCAGAAGTGGGTACAGGCAGGGGGCAAAGTGTTAGTCAGATATCCAGGCAAGAAGCCATTTAGAAGAGAGATTGTAGCTGAAGGGCTTGGATCTACTGTTTATGTATTATTAGAAGGAACAGATAATCCGCTTTGTTTTCCACTCCACAGGCTGTCTCAGATTTGATCCATAGGAAGACCAGAGAAAAGTGGTTGCATGATGGAAAGGATGACGGAAGATCGCAAGAGCTGTGGAGAACTAGGCCTTTGATGTATTACAAGCCTGGACTTGTTTGTAAAGAACTTTAGAATGGACTTTTTAATGAACAATTAGTTAAAGACTGAAACATCTTCTCAATGACAGAAATATGGGAGGTGTTGCATTCAAGAAAAATTAATGTTTAGAATGAGTTTTTTTTAGTAATGAAGTGATTTTCTGTATGGAGTCTGAAAGGAAAAATAATCTAGGGCGGAAAGTGTTGCGTTTGTTAAAATATGATTTTTTTTATATTTATCAGACATAACATATGAATGGGCACATAGTACAATAGTGTCAGGTTTTTGGCTTGAGTAGATTTCTCATCAAATGCTGTTACATACAATGGGTACGTAGATACCATTGTTGTATTACAGTTTGAATAGGCTATTGTCTCTATAGCTACAGTAAACAAGTAAGAGACTTACTTGTTTGATATTCTTTCAGCTCTCAAACTGAAAGAATGACTGTTAGTCGGTTGTTATGGAAACAAGTTTGTGACCATTAACTTTTGGTCACAAACTTGTACAAATAAAAAGGATGAGTAGACTGGAATACACACACACATCATCATGCTGTAAGATCAGAAGCCTCTCATGATAGAAGAAAAGTGCTTGATTTCCAGAAGAATCATTGCCAATGGAGATCACGAACATACAGTAACAGAAGATAAGTAACCTTTAAGTGTATTTGTACTGTTATAGACCATAGGCTGTTCATTTGCTAGGCATTTTTCTTGTTATAGATATCTGTCAGTCTTGTATTGTATACCTAATATTGTAATAGTTTTGTATGTACAGCATCTTTGTATAGTAAAAGCACATTTACACACTGCAGAAGTCTCAGCTTCCTTGCTTATACCACAAAGTAACCTTGCTAGATAGATGCAAGCAAAACACTGAACCAACATCCTGGGAAGACATAGAAAAACTGGCAAAACGTGAAGCCAATAAATGGAGGCAGGCAGCAGAAGAAAATAAAACCTGGACATTTACAGAGCTCCCTCCTAACTGCAAAACGATAGGAAGTAAGTGGACTTTCAAAGTAAAGTCAGACGCAGAAGGGAATATCCACAAATACAAAGCCAGACTAGTTGCCAAGGGTTTCTCCCAGAAATTCGGTGAAGATTATGATGAAAAATTTGCTCCCGTCGTAAAACACGTCACCATCAGAGCGGTTCTTAGCGTTGCAGCCGGGAAGGGCATGCAAGTGAAACACCTAGATGTTAAAACGGCTTTCCTATATGGAGACATTAAGAAAGACCTCTACATGGAGCAACCACCAGGGTTTGAGCAAGGAGACAACCTTGTGTGTAAACTTCAGAAGAGCATCTACGGTCTTGAACAATCTGCAAGGATGTGGAATGAGAAAGTGAATGGGGTACTTACTAGAGAGGGATTCTCAAAAAGTAAAGCAGACCCCTGTCTCTACTCCAAGAATCAAGAAGGCAGATGGATATACATACTTATCTATGTTGATGACATTATAACCTGTTTTGAACAAGAAGGGGATTAAAATCAGATAGTTCACAAGCTGAAAGAACATTTTGAAATCAAAGAGCTAGGGAATATTAGCTACCATCTGGGAATCTAAATAGAGAGAGAAGATGGGAGTTATCTTCTCAATTAATCTCAACAAATCTTCGAAATTTTGGAACAATTCCATATGCAAGCTGCAAAGGAAGTGAAAACTCCTATGGAACCAGGGCATCTAAAAAGCAATGAAGCAGAAAACTTGGTACCCAACAATGACATGTATCACAGAGCAATTGGTAAGCTGCTATATGTTGCCACTGTGACAAGACCAGACACAGCCACAGCAGTGGGCATACTATGCAGGAAAGTCTCAGCTCCCTGTCAGCATGAGTGGAACGCAGTAAAAAGAGTGATACAATACCTCAAAGGAACAATTCAGATGAAGTTATGGTTACCAGCAGCATCAAATCCAAATCTGGTCATATATGTGGATGCTGATTGGGCCGGAGACTGCACAGACCGCAAATCCACAAGTGGATTCATGTTTCAGTATGGGGAAGGAACCATAAGTTGGTCTAGTCGAAAGCAAGCAACTATCGCTCTATCGTCAACTGAAGAAGAGTACATTGCAGCAGCACACGCGTGTCAAGAAGCGATATGGATTTGTCAATTTTTTGTAGACATTGGGATAGGCATGTCAAAACCAATTTCCATTTTTTGAAGGCAACCAGGTTGTGTAAAGCTTACACAATCAGAAAGGGTCAATCCTAGGACCAAACACATCGACGTCAAGTATCATCTACTGAGGGATAATCAAGAGCAAGGTGTTACTGACATTCAATACTGCCCGTCAGCGGAGATGACTGCTGATGCACTCACCAAGCCTTTGTTGAAGGAATGTCATAGCTATTTCCAGAAGAAGCTGCATATACTTTGCTGTTGAATAGGGGTGTCGGAAAAACAACAATATGTAATGTAAAGTTGCTTTATAATGTGAAATATATATATATATATATATATATATATATATATATATATATATATATATATATGTACATTATCCCTATCTATACCAGTTACCAGTAGGTGGCACTGCTGTGTTATAGTGTGTTTTTCTATGGTAATTTAATAACAGGATGTTCTGTCTATGTTCAGTGCATGTACTTGTATATTCGTGCTTCCTTTTTTCTTTCTCCATGATAAAAACTAGGGGTGCACCGAATGGGTTTTTTGGTGCCGAAACCAATACCGAAAATGAAAAATACACTAGGTCTTAAATAGAAACTGATACCGAAAATGACCGATACCGAAAATGACTGTTTTAAAAAAATATTTTTATACAGGAGATGGTCAGAGACTGGGGACATGGTACAGGAGATGGTCAGAGAATGGGGACATGGTACAGGAGATGGTCAGAGACTGCAGACATGGTACAGGAGATGGTCAGAGACTGCAGACATGGTACAGGAGATGGTCAGAGACTGCAGACATGGTACAGGAGATGGTCAGAGACTGCAGACATTGTACAGGAGATGGTCAGAGACTGCAGACATGGTACAGGAGATGGTCAGAGACTGCAGACATGGTACAGGAGATGGTCAGAGCCTGTAGACATAGTACAGGAGATGGTCAGAGATTGCAGACATAGTACAGGAGATGGTCAGAGACTGCAGACATGGTACAGGAGATAGTCAGAGCCTGCAGACATAGTACAGGAGATGGTCAGAGATTGCAGACATAGTACAGGAGATGGTCAGAGTCTGCAGACATGGTACAGGAGATGGTCAGAGACTGCAGACATGATACAGGAGATGGTCAGAGACTGCAGACATGATACAGGAGATGGTCAGAGACTGCAGACATAGTACAGGAGATGGTCAGAGATTGCAGACATAGTACAGGAGATGGTCAGAGACTGCAGACATGGTACAGGAGATAGTCAGAGCCTGCAGACATTGTACAGGAGATGGTCAGAGACTGGGGACATGGTACAGGAGATGGTCAGAGAATGGGGACATGGTACAGGAGATGGTCAGAGACTGCAGACATGGTACAGGAGATGGTCAGAGACTGCAGACATGGTACAGGAGATGGTCAGAGACTGCAGACATGGTACAGGAGATGGTCAGAGACTGCAGACATTGTACAGGAGATGGTCAGAGACTGCAGACATGGTACAGGAGATGGTCAGAGACTGCAGACATGGTACAGGAGATGGTCAGAGCCTGTAGACATAGTACAGGAGATGGTCAGAGATTGCAGACATAGTACAGGAGATGGTCAGAGACTGCAGACATGGTACAGGAGATAGTCAGAGCCTGCAGACATAGTACAGGAGATGGTCAGAGATTGCAGACATAGTACAGGAGATGGTCAGAGACTGCAGACATGGTACAGGAGATGGTCAGAGACTGCAGACATGATACAGGAGATGGTCAGAGACTGCAGACATGATACAGGAGATGGTCAGAGACTGCAGACATAGTACAGGAGATGGTCAGAGATTGCAGACATAGTACAGGAGATGGTCAGAGACTGCAGACATGGTACAGGAGATGGTCAGAGACTGCAGACATGATACAGGAGATGGTCAGAGACTGCAGACATGATACAGGAGATGGTCAGAGACTGCAGACATGCTACAGGAGATGGTCAGAGACTGCAGACATGCTACAGGAGATGGTCAGAAACTGCAGACATGATACAGGAGATGGTCAGAGACTGCAGACATGGTATAGGAGATGGTCAGGGACTGCAGACATGATACAGGAGATGGTCAGAGACTGCAGAAGTGGTACAGGAGATGGTCAGAGACTGGGGACATGGTACAGGAGATGGTCAGAGACTGGGGACATGGTACAGGAGATGGTCAGAGACTGAGGACATGGTACAGGAGATGGTCAGAGACTGCAGACATTGTACAGGAGATGGTCAGAGACTGCAGACATGGTACAGGAGATGGTCAGAGACTGCAGACATGGTACAGGAGATGGTCAGAGCCTGCAGACATAGAACAGGAGATGGTCAGAGATTGCAGACATAGTACAGGAGATGGTCAGAGACTGCAGACATGGTACAGGAGATGGTCAGAGACTGCAGACATGATACAGGAGATGGTCAGAGACTGCAGACATGATACAGGAGATGGGCAGAGACTGCAGACATGCTACAGGAGATGGTCAGAGACTGCAGACGTGCTCCAGGAGATGGTCAGAAACTGCAGACATGATACAGGAGATGGTCAGAGACTGCAGACGTGGTATAGGAGATGGTCAGGGACTGCAGACATGATACAGGAGATGGTCAGAGACTGCAGAAGTGGTACAGGAGATGGTCAGAGACTGCAGACATGATACAGGAGATGGTCAGAGACTGCAGACATGCTACAGGAGATGGTCAGAGACTGCAGACATGCTACAGGAGATGGTCAGAAACTGCAGACATGATACAGGAGATGGTCAGAGACTGCAGACATGGTATAGGAGATGGTCAGGGACTGCAGACATGATACAGGAGATGGTCAGAGACTGCAGAAGTGGTACAGGAGATGGTCAGAGACTGGGGACATGGTACAGGAGATGGTCAGAGACTGGGGACATGGTACAGGAGATGGTCAGAGACTGAGGACATGGTACAGGAGATGGTCAGAGACTGCAGACATGGTACAAGAGATGGTCAGAGACTGCATACATTGTACAGGAGATGGTCAGAGACTGCAGACATGGTACAGGAGATGGTCAGAGACTGCAGACATGGTACAGGAGATGGTCAGAGCCTGCAGACATAGAACAGGAGATGGTCAGAGATTGCAGACATAGTACAGGAGATGGTCAGAGACTGCAGACATGGTACAGGAGATGGTCAGAGACTGCAGACATGATACAGGAGATGGTCAGAGACTGCAGACATGATACAGGAGATGGTCAGAGACTGCAGACATGCTACAGGAGATGGTCAGAGACTGAAGACATGCTCCAGGAGATGGTCAGAAACTGCAGACATGATACAGGAGATGGTCAGAGACTGCAGACGTGGTATAGGAGATGGTCAGGGACTGCAGACATGATACAGGAGATGGTCAGAGACTGCAGAAGTGGTACAGGAGATGGTCAGAGACTGCAGACATGATACAGGAGATGGTCAGAGACTGCAGACATAGTACAGGAGACGGGCAGACTGCAGACATGGTATAGGAGATGGTCAGAGACTACGAACATGGCACAGGAGATGGTCAGAGACTGCAGACATGATATAAGAGATCAATGTGGCCTCACCCATGCCCGTCAGATGCAGCCAGCCTGTGTGTCCCCAGTGCAGCCTTGCCTGTGTGTCCCCAGTGCAGCCAGCCTGTGTTTCCCCAGTGCAGCCTTGCCTGTGTGTCCCCAGTGCAGCCAGCCTGTGTCCCCAGTGCAGTCAGCCTGTGTCCCCAGTGCAGCCAGCCTGTGCGTCTCCAGTTCAGCCAGCCTGTGTGTCTCCGGTGCAGCCAGCCTGTGTGTCCCCAGTGCAGCCAGCCTATGTGTCCCCAGTGTGTCCCCAGTGCAGCCTTACCTGTGTGTCCCCAGTGCAGCCTTACCTGTGTGTCCCCAGTGCAGCCTTGCCTGTGTGTTCCCAGTGCAGCCTTGCCTGTGTGTCCCCAGTGCAGCCAGCCTGTGTGTCCCCAGTGCAGCCAGCCTGTGTGTCCCCAGTGCAGCCTTACCTGTGTGTCCCCAGTGCAGCCTTGCCTGTGTGTCCCCAGTGCAGCCTTGCCTGTGTGTCCCCAGTGCAGCCTACCTGTGCAGGGGAAGAGAGAGGAGAGCTGCTGCCGCCTGGTTGATTAGAGCACCGGGAACATCGCAGTTTTTTCGTTTCAATAGCTGTGTGTTCCCCGACGTGTGCGCCGTCATATACAGCCCCTCCCCCTTGTCCGGGGAACTTTGATAGACAGATCACCCGTCCAATCCTGGGATGGGTGATCTGTCTATCAAAGTGCCCGGACAAGGTGGAGGAGCTGTATGTGACAGCGTGCGGTGGGGAACACACAGCTATTGAAACGAAAGCTGTGATGTTCCCGGCGCTCTAATCAACCAGGCGGCGGCTCTCCTCTCTCTAATGTGCTATATGACACCCCCGTAATGGACGGCACCAGGGGTGGGGCTCGGAGCACCCCCCCCCCGCCCAGGCCCAGCCCCATTTTCGGCAGCATTATCGGCCTTTTTTCTCTTTCTGCAAATTGCCGAAAAGGCCATTTTTGACCAAAATGTTTCGGCGGCCGAAATTTTGGTGCATCCCTAATAAAAACATGATGTAAAGACATGTTCTGATATTTCTCTTAAAAGTTAAGTATTCTCTGCATCCTAGAAGCTTCTAGAGCTCAATTGCAATACTCTGCACAATAGTATTAGGGTTATAGAGAAATTGTGTGCAGGAGTACTAATAATTATTTCTTATTATAAAATACTGTTATGATCATAATTATTACTACTACAATTTTCGCTTTGGCAGTGAAAGGGGCGGGGGCCTTACAATTTACACTGAGGTTGTAAGATCTGAGATCCAGAAATAGACTGGTGAGCTCCTGGTTAGCTTGAAAATAAGGTTAGAAGTTAATTGCATGTACTGCCATGAGAATTCTATTCTACAGCTCTGGTCCCTACTAGTGTACCGACTGTGCTGACAGCTGTCCTGCTACCTGTCCCCAATACAGACATATTTTATGTTAAGATTAGTGATGGGCGAATGTGCTTGGCTTTGATTAGCAGATATGTTTAACAAACATGTCAAAAAGTCCTACAAACTTTATTGCAAATTCCATTGAAGTCAATTGGATGCTTATTTTGAAAATCTATTCTGTCAATTTTCAAGGCTAATAGGCAAAGGGAAAGTCAAACCAAGGGTGCTTGTCTGGGGAACATGTGGCAATACCAAAATTTAAAAAAATATGTACCCTTTAGAGGGTAGCAGCTTTTTAATAAGGACTCATGCACATTGCAGCTAAAAAAAGCTGTTTTTATAGGCATTTGAGCTTTTATTTTAGTTTGAAAAAGCTTGTGCTTTTTTGGGCTCTTGTGCATGTTTTTATTGAACTTCTTCAAGCTTCTTCAAGCTCCTTTGAGCCACTTTAAGCTTCTTTGAGCTTTTTTGAGCATACACCTTTTTTTTTTTTTTTCACAAACCCTCCTCGATAATATATTCCTAACCACTGTATAAACAAAACAAAAAGCTGGAACAACGGTTTTTGCGTGTTTTCGAGCTTCTTTGAGCTTTTTTTTAGCACTTTTGAGCTTTTTTGAGCACTTTGGGGTACTAGCTTCTCTCAAAAACACGAGTCTGGTGGCGGGTTTTTTTCTGCCTGTAGAAGCATATGCCCAAAAAGGCCTGAAAAAGCCATAGAGTGCATGGACACATTGGCTAACATGGAGGGGAGTTTCTAGGCAGAAAAAATAAGAGCGCAAAAGAGCTCAAAAGCCTGTAGGAGCCGCTTCTTTGAGCTCCTTTGAGTTGCAGTGTGCATGAGTTCTGATTCTTAAAGTAAAACATTAAAAACACAATCCTTTAAATAAAATACATAGGGGATGCACTAAATCCACCTATGAAGTGGCACTTTTCTAGAATGTTCACAAACAAAATTGACATTTTAGAAAAACTCCAGTGTTGCGGCACTTCCGAATCGCTTTTCAGGCACTTCGGAAGCGCTGCTCATTTATTCCAATGGGCAGGGAATTTTGGGAGTGCTAAATACAGCGCTCCCAAACTGCCCCAAAGCTGCTGCTATCAGCACTTTTCAGAATGTCCCGCAAGAGCACCGCCAGGGTGTGAAAAGCCACACTTGAATGGGAGGCGTTTTTCAGGCACTTAGCAGAGGTAAGCGCCTGAAAACCGCCCAGTGTTAAAGGGGTCTTATAATGAAGGATGCTACAGGCAGCTGGGTCCTGAAGTAATCTTCTGTGCAGGAATGCTGTTCCTTTTCCTGTTTCAGCCACAGTGGAGATTAATAGCACCAGGTCATTGGACAGAACTGCAGCATAGAGGCTCGGATTAGAACCCATCTCTTCCCCCCTCATCCTCCATTGAGAAAAATTATTTCATTGATTATTCTACAATGTAACACAATCTGTGAATGGGGGAGAGTTTTATAAATGGCAAGAATCCCTCCCAAGCTCAGAGATCATGTTACATGCAGTGGGAACTTTTCTCAATGGAGGAGGACAGATAGACAGATGCAGTAGATAGATATGTAGGGATCTGCTGCCCTCTACTGTCTGTAAGTGGCTGTGCTGCTTAATGTTCACAGAGTTGTTTGGGTACAACACTTCCTGTCTCTCTCCAGGTGACTGGGTTTAAAACCCCAGGGGGAGGAAATAAATTGAGAGGTTTTCAATCTGAGAGAGAGACTGGTGACAGAAGTATATCTGTCTCCTTGGTGTATTACTATACCAGATAACAAAGTCTGTGATATGGTGTGTGCATGTAGTGGTCACCTAGCTGTTTAATGGTAGTTGAACCTGTTTATTGTAATAGAGGTTATACGCAGCTTATTTTATTTTAGTTAACCCTGTCCCTTCTGGTCTGGTTCTATGGCTAGGTTTAACTCAGGGCTTAATAGCCAGCATATGCTATAACCAGGTTAGGCATCAGACTGCCACTTCTGGTAGTTAGAGGTCCAGTTGCATGACAGATTAGAAACTACTTGAGACTCAGACGCCGAGTAGATTCTGAGTTCAATTCTACACCACAGTTTTGGCTGGTAAGAAACTGCGTTTTAGGCTGGTTGGGTAATGGTTGGAGGTTCTTCCCGTCACCGCTGATATTGTCTTCAGGACTCCAATACAAAGACGAATGCCACATCGCATTCATTCTCAGGGGCCCCTGCAGCTGAACTTTGCTGCATCCTTCATCTGGAGTAGGGATGGGCTATCAACTGAGTTCAACTCGAACATCGGCTGTTCGATCGTTCAACGAAGATCGAACATTATGGGCCGTTCACGCCAAATTCGAGCGGCGCTCCACGGCCCATAATGGACTGCGTCATCACAGTGCATTGCTGGCTGATGATTGGCCAAGCATGCACTATGACCCTCATGCTTTGGCCAATCACAGCGCTATCAGTGAAGAGAGCCATAATTGGCTAAAGGCAGGGTGCCTTTGGCCAATTACGTCTCAGGGGGTCCACACCCCACACTATATAAGGCGGCCTGCACGTCGGCCGTGTGTAGTGTGTTGGTGGCGTTGTTAAGAGAGAGACAGAGAGAGAAAGAGTGAGGCAGAGAGAGTGTCATTTCATTTAGTTTGAGCAGGCAGGTGATTCAGTTAGCTGCAGTCTATTTCATATATATATATATATATATATATATATATATATATATATATATATATATATATACAGTCAGTCTAGTATATATATATATATATATATATATATATATATATATTTTTTTTTTTTTTGGGATTATCTCCTATACACAGTTTTTTCTTTTTCTATTTCCACTGCACACCTATATACCACCCAGAGCTATAGGCTGGGTACTTAGGCTTATATGATATACCTCCTCCCTGTCATCTATTGAAGTAGGAAATTTTCTATATATCATTTAGCCCACCCTACTACATTATTAAACATCTCTATTTGATTCTTTCCCTATGATACAGCAGCTTCTAGTGTTCTTTTAGGTAGCGCCAAACACCCCTCTTCTTCTTATCCATATTCTAATTTGGGGCACCCCTCGTGAGTGTTTCCGTTCTTAGGAGAGGCAGCAACCTTTCCTGTTACTGTGTAGGCCTATCCTAAGCGCAGTGTTTCTTGAATTATTTTTGTAAAACATTCCTGGAGTACGTGTTCAAAGACACTTTCAGGCAGGTGACTCAGTGAGCTGCAGTTCATTTTATATATATATATATATATATATATATATATATATATATATAGTCTAACCAAGCCTATACCTGACTGTAGGCCATTCCTGGAGTGCATGTTCAAAGACACTTTCAGGCAGGCAGGCAGGTGACTCAGTGAGCTGCAGTTCATAAAATATATATCCACTGGATTGTAGTCCAGCCAAGCCTATACCTGACTGTAGGCCATTCCAGGAGTACTGTTTTTAGTAAACATCAGGCATTGTTTTGCTAATCTAATTGTACAGTATGTCTGGAAGGCCACCAAGGAGAGGCAGACACTCACAGGCCACTAAAAGAGGGCAAGCAGGCTCTGTGTCTACAGCCAACAGTGCTGGTCGTGGACACGGTGTATCCTCAGCATGTGGCCATGGGGCACGCTTGTCTTTTTTTTCAGCAACTGGCCTTGTTGATCCACAACATGCAGAAGAGTTGGTAGAGTGGATGACCAAGCTGTCCTCATCCTCCTCATCCTCTGTACCCCAGGCTCAGGGAACTTTGTCTGCCAATGCACCTGCCAAAGCGGCCTCTTCCATTGGCTCAATGTCATCAGTCACTCCTTCCCTAGCCCCACCATCATGCCCTGAGGAGTCCCCTGAACTGTTCGACCACAGTGTAGAGTACATGCTGCAGGAGGATGCGCAGCATTTTGAAGGCTCTGATGATGGTACCCAGGTTGAGGATAAAGGCAGTAACGTGAGCCCGGAGAGAGGGGGTGCCCAAGAAGGACAAGAAACTGGCAGTCATGTTCCCCTAGCTGCAGCATATTGCCAGGTTTGCTCCAGTGGCGAGGAGGGAGGGGATGATGAGGTCACTGACTCAACGTTGGTGCCAGATAGAAGAGAGGAGGAGGCACATCTCCAATGAGGCAGGATGCCCTCCAGGGGCCAGCTTAAGGGTAGACAGATGTCGAGCTCCCATGCAGTCTGTTGGCAACAGTGCTTAAAAGACCCACACCAAAGAACAAGGCGGACCTCTCCTTGCTCCTCATCAGCTGGGATCTCCAACCCCACTTAACCTTTAGTCCTCTTAGAGACCTGCACTGAGAGGAATGAAAGTGTAGAAGTAGGTGTCCCAAGCACTTCCGGGCAATCTGCTAGCGGTACACCAAAATCCGATTGTAGCAGGCAAATTTCCCTACCCCAGTTGTTAAACCGGAAAAAGAAATTTGGTCCCAGCCATCCACATGCTCAGCGGCTGAATGCTAGCTTGGCTAAATTGCTAGCACTCCAACTGCTGCCTTTTCAGCTGGTAGACTCTGCCCCCTATCGAGAATTTGTGGAATGTGCAGTACCTCAGTGGCAGGTTCCCAAACGCCAATTTTTTTCTTGGAAGGCCATTCCGGCTCTCTACCGACATGTGGAAGGCAATGTCTTGGCCTTGTTGGACAGGGCGGTCAGCGGTAAGGTGCATTACCGCTGACTCATGGTCCAGCAAGCATGGACAGGGACGTTACCTTTCTTTCACAGTACACTGAGTAACCCTGCTGGCAGCTGGGAAGGATGCAGGACAGGGTGTATTATTGTTGGAGCTTGTTCCACCACCATGGCTCCAAAATGCTGGTAGTGGTGATTCTGCCACACCTCTCTCCTCCACCCCCTCCTCTTCTTCTTCCTTTATGGCATTTTCCTGTACAGATTTGTCCTCGGAACCAACGGTGCTCCGTAGGTGTTCTAGGGGCTACGCAAGCACTCAGGCAAAAAGATGCCATACAGTGCTTGAGTTGGTCTGCTTAGGGGACAGGAGTCACACTGGGGCAGAGGTTCTGGCAGCTCTGCAGGGGCAGGCTCAGAGGTGGTTGACCCCATGCCAGCTTCAGCCAGGAATGGTGGTTTGCGACAATGGCACCAACCTCCTCTCCACCCTCCGACAGGGACACTTCACCTATGTTCCCTGTTCGGCTCACATCCTTAATTTGGTGGTTCAGCGGTTCTTGTGCAGGTACTCGGGCTTACAGGATCTCCTGAGGCAGGCCAGGAAAGTCTGTGGACATTTCCGCCGGTCATATAATGCCAGTGCTTGGCTGGCTGACCTCCAAAAGGAATGCAACCTGCCCAAGAACCGCCTCATCCGTGACATGCTCACCAGGTGGAACTCAACGTTGGCAATGCTGCAGTGGCTGCACATGCAGCAGAGGGCCATCAATGACTATCTGTGCAAGTATGGCACCAGGACAGTGTCAGGGGAGCTTGGCTTTTTTTCACCATGCCAGTGGCTCCTGATCAAGGATGCATGTACTGTCCTGTCACCATTTGAGGAGGCCACGAGGATGGTGAGCAGTGACAGTGCATGCATCAGTGATACTGTCCCTCTTGTCTACCTGTTGGAGCACATGCTTCGTGGAATAATGGACAGGGCACTTGAGGCAGAACAGAATGAGGAAGAGGAGGACTTTCTTACCTTTCAAGGCCCCCTTTATCCAGACAGTATTCCTGCAGGCCCGCCTATCACACAGGAAGAGGAGGAGGAGGATTGTGTCAGCATGGAGGTGAAGCCTGGCAATCAGCATCAGCAGCAGTCTTCAAGGGATCATTTCCAGTCCCCAGAAACCCATGGAATTGTACGTGGCTGGCAGGAGGTGGCTGTGGATCAGGTCGTCCTTAGTGACCCAGAGGACTCCGGACCGAATGCCTCAGCAAACCTATGCTGCATGGTCTCCCTGATCCTGCAAAGCCTGCGAAAGGACCCTCGGATTTGTGGTATCAAGGAAAGGGATCAGTACTGGCTGGCAATCCTTCTTGATCCACGTTACAAGGGTAAGGTGGCGGAACTTATCCAGCCATTGCAGAGGGAGCAGAGGATGAAACATCTTCGGGAGGCCTTGCAGAAAGGTTTGTGCAATGCGTTTCCAGAGCCTGGGAGGTTACAATTTCCTGGTACTCCTGGACAACGTGTTGCTGAGGCTTCAGTCAGTCATAGAAGGAGCGGTGGAGAAGGTGGCCGTCTGACAGATGCGTCATACAATTTTTTAGTCCGCAGCCCCAAGGTCTGATCGGTTCCAGCAACCATCACCAGCATCTGTTGTACATGGTGCAGGAATACCTAGGGGCAAGATCAGACTTGGAGACCTTTCCAACCGAAAATCCACTGGGTCTTGAGGATGGATCACTGGCCAGAGCGTGCACAGTATGCAATTGAGCTACTGGCCTGTCCTGCATCCAGCGTTCTTTCGGAATGCACATTCAGTGCTGCTGGAGGTTTTGTAACCAATCACAGAGAGCACCTGTCCACCGACTCGGTTGATCGGCTCACCTTCATAAAAATGAATCAGTCTTGGATCACCAGATACCAAGCACCTGATGCTGATATAACCGATTAATTTTTTTATGAATGTGAGATCCCTTCAAGACTGCCAATGCTGATAGTGACTATCCTGTTATGATGATTGACTATCCTTTTCCACCTCAATATTCATGTTGATAGCTTCTAAGAACATTTTTGGTTCTGGGCACCACCACCAGTGTGCGTGTAATTACAATTTTTGCTGTAATATTTTGCAGCAGGGCTCGTTCCTGCACTCAACAAGAGTGTCTGTGAGGGGTTGCAGTGTTGTGGCACCACCACTGCCTAAGGCCCAATTTTTATGCCCCTGTTTAACAGGGGTGTGTAATTACAATTTTTGATCAAATATTTCACAGCAGGGCCTGTTCCTGCGCTCAACATAAGTATCTGTGAGTCTTTACAGTGTTGTGCCACCACCACCACTGCCTAAGGCCCAATTTTTCTGCCCCTGTTTAACAGGGGCATGTAATTACAATTCTTGATATAATATTTTACAGCAGGGCCCGTTCCAGCTCCCACCAAGAGTAACTGTGAGGGCTTACAGTGTTCTGGTACCACCAACACCTAAGGCCCAATTGTGCCCTGAGTGTATAGGGCAGGCTGTATAGTATATACAGGCGGTCACCTATTTTCAAAAATCCGACTTACAAATGACTTACAAACGGAGGGAGACAACAGGAAGTGAGAGGAAATCTACCCCTAGGAAGAGAAATTCTCTCCTGTAAGAGTGATTATGGGAAAAAGGTATCTCCTCCACTGATTTATGACCAATTCTTTTTTCCCTTAAAAACACCAAATTTTCAAAATCCAAGTGTCATTGGGACAGAATGTGAGGTGAAATCTTCTGAACAGGGGCACAGACAGCAAAACAAATGTTACAAGGGTGATAACCATTCCCTATGTTTTCCAAAAAGCTTTGAAATAGATTTTTTGGCTGGAGCTACACTTACAAAATATACCTGGTCCAAATTACAAACAGATTCTACATAAGAACAAACCTACAGTTCCTGTCTTGTTTGCACCACCTGCATACTGCTGTTCAGAGTATATAGGGCCTGGGGGCCCAACGCCTTTTCTTTTTTTAATTTGGGTTCTCCTTAATATCCATACAAGACCCAAAGGGCCTGGTAATGGGCTGGGGGGGGGGGGGGTACCCATGCCGTTTGTCTCACTGATTTTCATTCATATTGCCTGGATCCGACATTACATTAAAGCCTCAAATAAATGACTTTTATTCCTTTAGAAATGTCATTTTGTGCAGAAACTGTTCTAAGCACGGGAAACATGTGCCACTTTACAGGCATACTATTGACACCCCCAGGTACAATATTTAAATGAATATTTCACTTTTATTTTTTTCGCCTTAAGCATCATTAACCACTTCAATACAGGGCACTTATTAACCTTCCTGCCCAGACCAATTTTCAGCTTTCAGTACTGTCGCAGTTTGAATGACAATTGCGCGGTCATGCTGCGCTGTACCCAAACTAAATTTTTATCATTTTGTTCCCACAAATAGAGCTTTCTTTTGGTGGTATTTGATCACCTCTGCGGTTTTTATTTTTTGCTAAACAAATAAAAAAAAGACCGAAAATTTTGAAAAAAATAAAAGTTTTGCTTTTGTTTCTGTTTAAAAATTTTGTAAATAAGTAAGTTTTCTCTTTCACTGATGGGCACTGATAAGGCGGCACTGACAGGCACTGATAAGGCGGCAGCGATGAGGTGGCACCAATGAGCGGGCACTGACTATGGGCACTGATATGCGGCACTGATGGGCACTGGTAGGCGGCACTGATGGGTGGCACTGATATGCAGCACTGATGGCAATTGATAGGCGGCACTGATGGGCACTCATGGGTGGCACTGGGTGGCACTGGTGGGCACTGATGGGCACTGATAGGCGACACTGATGGGCACTGAAAGGCTGCAAAGATGGGTTCTTATGGGTGGCACTGCTGGGCACTGACAGGCGGCACTGATGGGCACTGATAGGCGGCACTGATGGGCACTGATAGGCAGCACTGATGGGCACTGATACGTGGCACTGATGGGCACTGATACGCCACACTGATACGCCGCACTGATAGGCATCCCTGGTGGTAGGCATTGGAGTGGGCACTGATTGGCAGCTGCCTGGGCATTGATTGGCAGCTGCCTTTGCACTGATTAGTATGTCCCTGGGGGTCTAGGGGGCATTCCTGGTGGTCCAGTGTGACTGGTTTCCCTGGTGGTCCTGGGCGACTTCCCTAGTGGTCCTGGGCGGCTTCCCTGGTGGTCCTGGGTAGGATCCGAGGGGGGGCTGTGCTGATAAACAATCAGCACAGACCCCCCTGTCAGGAGACGTCAGAGACTCTTTACCTAGATCGGTGCTGCAGGGTGTCAGACTGACACCCCGCAACAACGATCGCCGCGATGCACGCCCCCAGGGGCGCGCAGTGGCTCAATATCCTGCAGACGTCATATGACGTCCAGTCAGGATTTTGAAACCACTTTGCCGCCGTCATTCTGCTATATGGCGGGCGGCAAGTGGTTAGAATCACTGCTCACGAAAAAACGTCCGTTTTTAAAACTTTAACTTTAAAACTCCCCAAACCCTTTTTAGGACAATAACTTGCATATTAGCCTTTAAAATTCGCACTTTTGATTTCTCACGTTCGAGTCCCATAGACTTTAACGGTGTTCAAATGTTCGCGCAAACTTTCGGTCCGTTCGCATGTTTATTAATATTTTCATATATAAAGCTTGTATTAATTCTATACTGCATCTATATACTTATGATTAACCATTTTGATACAGAGCACTTATACACCTTCCTGCCCAGACCAATTTTCACTATGTAAAATATAATCTCAATATGCATTGGTAAACTTCATGAGAAAAACTGCGCTTAGCTTGCTCGTAAGTATTATATACAACAATAGTGATTGAAGCAGGTTTAGAGCACTATCCTGTTTGGGGAGGGCCATTTCTTAGATAGATAGATAGATAGATAGATAGATAGATAGATAGATAGATAGATAGATAGATAGATAGATAGATAGATAGATAGATAGATAGATAGATAGATAAACAACAATTATATTATACATTATATTATTAGTAAGCATAGGCTGAAAGGGGACATGAAAGACAAGGATTAAAATATAAGTGGACAAGCATACATTTCCTAACGGATTCTGAAGAATTACCTTAGAAAAACAAAGAAGATAACTGACTGGTTGGTTTCTTTGTGCTGATAAATTTAAATAAGCAATCTTGTACACAGCATATCAGGGGAACTCACAAGTGAACTGTAAATTGGCACAGCTTTAAAGACTGCTCTATCTTATAATGGCAGCATAGGCAACTTGGAAGCACAGCCACATTTCCCATGCTGGACCTTTCTACACATTTGCGATTAACATTTTTAGAGTGATTTTTTTTTGCATTATGGCCTTGAAATAAAACACCTAAATATTCCAGTAGTAGAATATAATTAAAATAGGATGTGGTTTTGAACTGAGGACCAATTGAATCCAGTCGAACGCAACCTAATAACATACTTGCTTTTCTTTTTTTTTGCGTTAGGAGCTAACATGTATTCCTGTAACTCATATCTTCACATACCATGTGGAGGACATTCCTTCCACTAAATCATTATACATTGAGAACATGCTAGTACTTTTTGACTTGGAACCTGACCTTTGGTTGGCCTGCTCTGGGTTTGTGACATCAATTCAGTGGAACCTGCATTGCCACTATGTGAAAGTCCCCACCTGCACCTCTGTCAGCTCTGCAGGGACCTGCACTTAACAGTAACCTCTGTGAACCAAGAAAGAAAGCCTGCTCATATTGCATAGGCTCCTCTGGCCATGGGCATTGTGCCCTAGTTTGTCCCCAGTTATGACACTTCCAGCATTGAATGGCACTTACCCTGAGGTTGATATTTCACTGGATTCCTTTAGGCTGATCATAGGATTCTGTCATGTATTTTTCCCAATGCCCAGGCATTTATTGCCAAGTTAATTATCTGTTTCGGGGACGTACTGTTTTTTTTGTTGCTGTGTATCTTTCAACCATTTCAACCAGTTGATTAGGAGTTTTCAGGTCTCTGCGACACACCCATTGTTGGAGGTCAGCTTGCAGAGACCAAAGGTACCAATCCATCATGACCGTCTCTAACATTTCAGGTCCAGTCAAGGACTCAGGCTGCTGCTACTTAGTGACCAGCTGTATGAGAATGTGTATTTCTGATTGTGTCAGCTGATCAAATCGGTAGCTCCAACAATGCACCCACTGCACTTTGCTCTGAAAGACAATATCACACCCAGATCAGTTAGAATCTCTAGTTTCAGATGCTCATAGAATGTAGCATCCTCAGGAGTGAGGTCACAGTACATCTTTTGGGGGTCTCCTGATATTAAAAGAGGAATTAAGCCGACTGACCCATTTTTTACAGGGCCACCCACCCTTCTCATTCTGCGGTTCTCTCAAACTTCATTAGATATGCCTCCGCATCTTTTGTAGGTGTCAGTTTTTGTAAAAAACGACCTGCTGTGGTGGTTTCCAGGTTACCAAGGGCAACAACCATTGACTTGTACATCTTTGAGAAAGTAATTCTACTGCTGCAGTCAAAGTTTTAAATTGTATGGCTGTGGTCTTCTGCATTGTGGCTATATGGACCCCCATGTTCCTTTTGCTGGGCTTTCATACCTTTCCAGAGTGTTACATTGGCCGAGAATTGTTCCTCATTAGCCTGCTGCTGTGCAGCATTGGCCACTAGCAATTCTTTCAATATTTCCTCTATTTCTAGGTCAAAGAGGATATTGGCCCTTTAATTTTTAATGCATGTCCCATACATTCTAGCACCAATTGTGATGTTTGGGTGACTACTTTTGCAAAATAAATAAATAAATAAATAAATGCATCCATTTTGCAAATAGCAAAATGTGTATTATTTTTTTTTCCTTTGAGCCTGCGAAGTAATGCAGGTGCAATCCACTGATCCACTCTGGCTCCTGCTAACACTTCCTCCAGCCCAGGCTTGTACCAAGGCCTGGACTTTCATCTATTGAGCTGGAGGAAGTATCAATAAACTACAAATTTGATCATGTCACCACACTTGTGCTCCTTTGAGAAATACAGTCCCTCTGCCTCAGTGTCAGATAGGACTTTTAGGGCTTGTTTACACCTGCAGCAGTCTCTGAAAAGCAATCGGCAGTGAATCGGGCATTCAGGAGGTGATTACCTGATTGTCAGTTTTTTTTATAACTATATTTTTTATTGAAGTTTTAACAACAGCACAAAACAGAAGTCACAGTCAAATTATACTGCTACAGAATGTGGGCATATGACCATCAAAAGTTTACAAAAGGTCAACAATCGACATTTATAATTTTATTTAATCAAAGAAGACGGAGCAAAATTATACAATTAATCTTAATAATGAAGTAGAAACAGTAGAAATGAATGTTAATCATCTTAGGAATATTCATCATTAAGATATTGAAAATAAGTCTTCCAAAAGTGTTAAGTTCTGTTCATGAAAGTAAGATAATATAAATGTAATGCATCAAGACTATGAATCTGAAATAAACATATCCCATGGGTGCCATACATGGTAAAGTTACCTAAGGCTGACTGCTGAAGGGCTGTTAGATGTTCCATTCATCTAATTTCTGCAATGGCATTTAAAAGATTGGATCTAGAGGGGGGTATAGTTTTTTTTTTATACAGCAAAATGGGATTATAAAATAGAATACTGTACCACAACCACAAGCCATGTGTTACGTTCATGGTTGCACCACAGCCCATTTACTTGAATAGGACACATACATCCAGCGGTGGTACTGCCTACCAAGCCCAAAAGGTGGTAATATTTCTAATCATGGATGCTAAGCAAGCCACGGTATATGTACAACCCCATCTGACCAATGTGCTGGACTAAAAGGGGCAGTCAGGGGTGATAAAACTGTGGCTCAACTGCCTATTTTGGCCAGGGTTCCTCGAAGGATATGGAGAGATCAGAAAAAGAAAATACAAAGACAGAGGCCATGGGAGAGATCCCTATAGTGTAGTAGTTTACAGATAGTTCAATACAATGTATGACGAGAGGATAAAATGCGGAGACTGCATCTGTGGAGACTGTTCGTCCTTCTGTGAATAGAAAGGAGTTTAAAATAGAATAATTTGTTAATTGTAAGTGTCATCACTTGTGGTCTTTGCCATATTCAGAACCACAAGGCGCCTTTGAGATCATTTCAGTGAGCACTCGTATAGTATAGAGAAAAAACATTCAATGAATGCAGCTCTGCACTTCAATAATCATCTTGCAGGGGAGACATGTCAGTAGTATGGACACCAAGGGGGGGGGGGGGTGATGTCTTTCGTCTGTTATGGAGAAGGGAGGTATTCTGGATATTACAACTTAAAACCTGTACATCTAATGGGCTCAATTTCAAATAGGATGTCAGACACTTTTATGAATGAGCTCTGGGATGCCTCCCTCCTGCATGAACTGGTGTTGAAATTCCACCCTAAATGTTTATATTGGTGAAGTAACCAAAAGTGTATTTATTTGTGAGATGGATTGAGTAATTTTACCTAAGAATCATTTTGTATACATTTTTAGTGATAAGAATTCCTGTGATATTTGTATTTATGGCTTTATTTGGATTGTCTGTTTTTTGATATTTCTCAATTGATGTGTAGTATGATTGTCAGGGGGGAATTAACGGTGTACTCTCAGGTCAATCAAGAGACAAGTATGTGGTGGCTATTTATTAGGGATCATACTTCCAATTCCCCGTTTGTTATGAATAAGCACTAGCATATGCTTAAAATGCATTTACAGCTACAGTATTACTCTATGGGGGTTATTTACGAAAGGCAAATCCACTTTGCACTACAACTGCACTGCAAGAGAACTTGAAAGTGCACTTGGAAGTGCAGTCGCTGTAGATCTGAGGGGGACATGCAAGGATAATAAAAAACAGCATTTTAGCTTGCACATGATTGGATGATAAAATCAGCAGAGCTTCCCCTCATTTCAGATCTACCCCTCAGATTTACATCGACTGCACTTCCAAGTGCACTTTCAAGTGCACTTGCAGTGCACTTGTAGTGCAAAGTGGATTTGCCTTTCGTAAATAACCCCCTATGTCTCATGTGCTGCCTTCATTTAATACTTTTATGGAATAAATAATTGAAGCATTTTCACAGCGGTGTTCAGCCAACTTCTCTTACCCAGGCATGTTACAGTGGCGAGCACCCACCAGGAGGAGGATGTAGGCGGCGATCTCACCTGGAGCGGTGTAACCTCTTTCCCAGACATCTGTGAGATTGCTGAGATCCCTTATGGGGGATCCAACAGCCTAGGGTGAAAGCCTGCAGGGAATATAGCTGTCCTTGTGCAGAAAGCGATCACACCCAATGTTTATTGGGATGATCCAAACAATCCTATGCACTGTGGTCTCCGGATTCTGGTATATTCATTACAAGAAATGTTTTAACCCCAAAAAGATAGGAAAGTGGTGTCAGCAGTGGTTCCTGAATGTAAAAGAGAGGCTGAGAAGTGGATTCTTCATAAATTTTAAATTTATAGCTCATGAAATATTATAAAAACACTGTCAACACTTGCTTGTTGCTTCATAAATGCTTCATGGCACCATACTGGCCACTTCCAATCCTGAGGTAAAACACATAATTAGATTCCAGCGTGGACCTTTATTCCTTCCCACACAGTAAGTCTCACATATCCTGTGCGCCAACATACGTATATAGCACTTCCAGGGAAACAGCAACCTCCAGAGGCCCTCTTCTGAGTCAACTGCTTGTTTTGGATTTGAAAGGTGTTTTTTTTTTTTTTTCAATCGAGTATAGCATATTTTTGCTAGTACTGCAAATACATTTATAATTCAATCTATAAATTATGAAAATGACAGAACCAAAAACGGTGTCACGCTGTCTGCTGCTGATATAATAAAAAATAAGCTTTTTTTATCTTTACGAAACAAATGACTGTTTTTCTGAACAAACAAAAAGATTTAATATTTTTCATAGTTGAGTCAAATGTCAGCCGATTCCTGCAAAAAAAAAAATTATATTGGAGTCATGGGTGGTCCTGCAGGCACCACCCAGCTCAGCAATAGTTGATTTAAAAATTAACTAACTTGGATGGGAAATGAATCAGCCAAAAGGTGACTACATGTTATTACATGCTGCAGATGCTGAATTCAATAGCTAGCAGTAGAGATTCTGCATGTAGAATAAGGTATGGCTAAATCAATTTGGGTAAAAATCCTCATGGAAATATTTCCAGCTATGTACATGTGTAAACAGCTGGATAAGTTTGCCACAGGGATTTTACACAAAGCACTTTTACCTTTCCATTATAAGAAAGGTAAATTATTTGGTAAGAGTGGTTTCAATTTAAGCCCTGGTTCACACCAGTACGGCTTTGAAATCACACTACTTCAGAGCGATTTCAAAGCTGCAAATCAGTGCAAATTTTTATGTGTGATTTAATTGTGGCTTGTGACTTCATTTAACAGAAATTGCAGAAAAGTAGTGCAGGAACCTCTTTCTGAGACACGATTTGATCAATTCTATTGATGCAAATAGGGTACGATTTCTCATGCGATTTTGAACTGTCAAATCGCATGACAAATTGTATTGGTGTGAATGAGGGCTTAAGTGGAGGGTGCACATATACTGCACTGAACTAAAACTATGAAGATTGATATTTGGGAACAATTACACACAGAAAAGAACTGATCGGTTTTTGGGAAACTTCCTTCTTTGGGGGGAACTTCTTTATATTTAAATATATATATATACACACACACACACACACACACAACGCTGTTGTGTTACATTGTGAGCCTATTCTACTGTGTTACTTTTTGTATATAGGATTATTTGGTAATCCTATATAAACAATACTTTTATGCCCTGTACACACGGTCAGACATTGATCAGACAGTCCGACAACAAAATCCATGGATTTTTTCCAACGGATGTTGGCTCAAACTTGTCTTGCATACACACGGTCGCACAAAGTTGTTGGAAAATCTGATCGTTCTGAACACGGTGACGTAAAACACGTATGTCGGGACTATAAATGGGGCAGTAGCCAACAGCTTTTGTCTCTTAATTTATTCTGAGCATGCATGGCACTTCGTGCGTTGGATTTGTGTACACACAATCGGAATTTCCAACAACGGATTTTGTTGTCGAAAAATTTTATAGCAAGCTCTCAAACTTTGTGTGTCAGAAATTCCTATGGAAAATGTGTGATGGAGCCTACACACGGTCGGAATTTCCGACAACAAGGTCCTATCACACATTTTTCATCGGAAAATCCTATCGTGTGTACAGGGCATTAGAGGTCACAATTTTTATTGTTCACAAATTGGAGCACTGCAATGCATTCATCCCCATCGAACCTTAGCTATTTTTTTTCCATCGTCTCAGCTCAGGGTGAGGTTGGGGCTACACTTTGTCATATGGGCACCAGAGGACCTTGCCCTGCCAGTGCAAGTTCAGGCTTGTAAATCTTCAAGGGGCCACATTATTCCCACTGAGGGCCACATCTACGTAATATTGAGTTAATACTATAGAAAAAATAGCAACTTTTAAAACATTTTTCGAAGTATTTCACTGCAAAACTGTGTGGGGCTGCAAGGAAGGAGTGAGAGGGCCACACAAGTTTGACCTGTTTGCTCTTGCTCATTCTCCATAGGAATATGTAGAGAATTTACTTGGGAAGCTGACAACTGTAGTCAGGTTGGCAATCATTCTCAGAAGAAAAGGGTCTCAGGCAGCTTAAGATCTAATGAGGTCCCAAACCCTGACCCAATCCACCCAAAAGAGAGCTTGACTTCTCTGAGTTACTGTTTAGGTACACGAAAGGGCTGCAATATTTTAAAGGGAACCTGTAAGGGCTGATTGATTCTGCTTGCCTCTTGAAGACTGTTCTAGAAATAGTGTAAGAGGGTTACTCGCTGGATTATAAATATTTATCTAAACTAACCCATCCCTGAGAAGATGTTCCAGAAGAAGTGGCTTCGGAGAAGATAAATGTTTGGGGGGATCTGATCAGGGCTCTCTCTCCATGAGCCTCTGCCCTTAGGAGGCAGCCTGTGTTACTGAAGAGCTGTTGTAATCAGCATAGGCTTGGCTGGGGGCCTGGAGAAACATAGACTGAAAGGATATTTCTGGTGGACACTACCTTAGTAGTGGGCAGGAGAAGGACCCCTTTCACTAAAGAGTGCCGCAGGGAAGCCGATTAGGGAGCTTTTGCCTGGAGCTCCAGGTGTGTCTGTGCTATGAGTGTTAGACACCAGAGGTTGCTACAAGGACCGTGTCTGTTCTTACAGAGTCTCAGACTAGCGGGCTGTGCCCTCTACCTCCAGCAATAGTAAGGCTGCTATTGAAGGACTTTGCTTGAGTATCTGTCCCCTAATGCATGTGTGTGCTTTGGAGCATCCTGCACCCTCCTTCATCTACCCACTAGAATTTAAGTAGTACAATAAATCTTCAAAAAAAACACCCCTAGACTGAGTCTGTGTTTGTCAGTGTGCTTTTCAGACTGGGACCAGGCTGGCAACCTTTGAACAGGTAAAGGAGACTTGGGTTATCATCAAGCGGCTCCTTCGGGGGGTGAGCGCTACACAACTCAATCACCTGGTCAGTACATCTCTTGTAAACACTTCACCCAATACATCACCACAGGATGGGCTACAATTTAAAAAACATGAACTTTGATTTTTTCCTTAAGAAACAAAAGTTTATTGAGTTTTATGTTTGTACAGAATAGTCATACATGGTAATTGTACAGTGTGTTGTTCACAATGTAAAGAATCTCACATCTCAATAAACTGCATAAGAAAAAAAACAGAAAACACAAGTAACATAAATATAACAGGTAATGTTGGTGTCTATTTATTCCCATATAAGCTGATAACCATTTATTGGTCACATGAACCTATCAGCAATTTAGAAGATAGGGGTTACATTGTACTAACATGTGAAGTGACAACAGTCTATGTGGTGCAGGTTGAAGAGGATTGTAACCATCTATCCCAGATTTTATTGTACTTGGTCAGGCACCCTCTATTTGGTCATGTAGGAACTGGACAACCTGGGACCAGTATCCCTGAATCCGAGGGCACCGCCAGATGATGTGATGAAAGGTGCCAACTGAGATCAGACACCTGGGGCACATAGCACTGCGGGAGGGCAAAAAAAGAAGCAAAAAAGCATGTCATTTGGGAGGTTGAATTCTGCTTTCAACTGATCAAATGTTTTAATTTCTCCATTATGGAGAACGTGGTATAGTAGGTATATACCATGGGATATCCCTATGGTAGGGTCAGGTATCTGGAGGAGCTCCGGGAGGAGTTTATTATATGAACTTATTTTTAACTGACTATTTCTGATCTCCATACTTGTTTTGGGTCAGTGTCTCGAAGTATCAAAGCCAGTGGGTCATAAAAATAGACAGGCAACCAGCATTTTTAGGAGGCCAGAAATTGGTGGTCCCTGTACTTTTGCCATGATAGGTTTAATTAAAACACCAGAAATTGCCAGCATCTAAGAGGAATGTCATACGATTAACACTGAGTATACCTGCAATGTGATGGATTAATGAAGAGCCTGACATTTTCATTATACTACACTAAGCATTTGGTTTGGTTGATATTTCTGCAAGCTGAATTGTTGAAATACTCTCAAGCCACCAGACAATTAGGAAATCAATTTAAAAAAATGAAGGTTTTACCAAGCTGTAGATTCAGGAAACAGGAAATGCTCATATTGTCCAATCTAATTTAAAATAAGCATCTTAGACCCCGCATGTGGTTTGCATCTTTCATTTAGCCAGAACTAGGCACCTACGCCTACACACAGCAGTCCTCTGGTGTTGTAATCATACTTCTCTTGCATCTTTATAGAGCAAAGGACATTTACTTTGAGATTCAGTCTTTCCATTACACAGTTTGTTTCCCCCAAATCAGTGCACTGGTTCAAAGGGACCTTTAAAACATAGGAACTAATTCAGAATCGTGTATTTCACCCTGTGACATTTTTTTTTTTAACAGGAAGTTTTAAACTGAATTTGTCAAATGCAAGACTTGATCAAGGTGTACTAGAGTGGTTTGAAACAAAACAGGAATGAATTTACTTTACTTCTGTGCAATAGTTTTTTTTATTGGGTTTTTAAGAGAATGACTACTAGAGGGAGACATATGTAATCGAGACCAAAGGAGCTGCACACCCCAAAATGATTTATCTAAAAGATCTTAGGATTCCCCAGTGGGGCTTTAAAACAGCAATCTACAACATTACAAAAATCATTAATACTTAATATTGTGAAAACAGTTTATTGACAGAGTGTCCAATGAAATCATATGCTTAAATGCAGTATGTACATATAAGGTCTGATCCAATGATAAGTTCATATTCCATAAAACGGTATAAATACATTAACACATCATTACATTACATGGTGTTGTAAAATACAGAAGTCCCTACGCGTTTCGACCTAGATGCGGTCTCTTCAGGGGGCACATTTGAATCTATAAAATAGTACAAATATTCAGAATTTATAAAGATTTTTTAGAAAGATATCACATTCAATAAATCATGATGGAGAGTTTTACCGTTAAGGATGAAGTAGATGTTTCTAATTTGAGATAGTAGGAGCCATTTAGGAGTCCGAGTGGTGCGCAGGCCGTCCCCACCACCCCAAACGGGGGGGCCCGCCCCAAGGGGCTTACAAGGAGCCACACTAATATACACCCCCCGTGGGGTGAAGGAGTGCACACCTGCAACAAACACCCATTGATAGCCATTAATAAAGTAGTAAATTAGTATTTAAGTCATCATTGTGAATATTTATTTCTGGTTATATTTTGAGACTAAAAATGTATACATATTTTAAGATGTTAATTGCGTCACATGAAATAAAAAAGTGTAAAGATGAAAATGAAAATATGAAAAACAAAAATGAGTGAATGGTCCAAATAAATTGGTGTTACTACCAAACACAATATGGTGCAGGGGAAGTGCCCAGTGTATGTGTGAGAATGTGTACTGTGAATAAAATTATAAAATCACTGAAAAAGTGCATGATGCGATGAAAAGCATAGTGTAGTCAACAAATGTTGGCAAAACGTGAAGTGTGAGGAACAAAAACAAGAACAAACACAGAAGTGAAAAATAAAAGTGTGGAATGGATGAAAAGCCAACCAAATGTGACAGTGTATGAATAATGTGATGTGTGGAATAAGGTGATATAATTCAAAAAAAGTGATAGTTTACCTTGTGTTGTGTCATAACCCATATGAGTTGTATGAAGTATATAGAGCTTGTTGGATATTAGAAACCAGAAAAATTTTGTATGATTTGTAAACATTTAGTCTCTTGTATATCTAGGCTGAGGCTAATGGGATGATCGTGTGCAGGTGCAAAACTCCCCCACCCACCCAGGAACATGACGTATGGGCCGCCAAAAGTCAGCCCACGTGTGGCTCCCTCGGCGTCCCGGAAGGCCAATAGGTCCTGACCACCGTCGTCATCTCCGTCATAAAGCGCGTGACGTCAAAGGGCGGGCTCCCTCTCGTCTGGGGTTGTGAGGACGGCCTGCGCACCACTCGGACTCCTAAATGGCTCCTACTATCTCAAATTAGAAACATCTACTTCATCCTTAACGGTAAAACTCTCCATCATGATTTATTGAATGTGATATTTTTCTAAAAAAATCTTTATAAAGTCTGAATATTTGTACTATTTTATAGATTCAAATGTGCCCCCTGAAGAGACCGCATCTAGGTCGAAACGCATCAGGGCTTCTGTATTTTACAACACCATGTAATGTAATGATGTGTTAATGTATTTATACCGTTTTATTGAATATGAACTTATCACTGGATCAGACCTTATATGTACATACTGCATTTAAGCATATGATTTCATTGGATACTCTGTCAATAAACTGTTTTCACAATATTAAGTATTAATGATTTTCGTAATGTTGTACATTGCTGTTTTAAAGCCCCACTGGGGAATCCTAAGATATTTTAGATAAATCATTTTGGGGTGTGCAGCTCCTTTGGTCTCGATTACATATGTCTCCCTCTAGTTGTAGTTCTCTTTTGGGTGGTTAAACACCCCTTCCCCGCTTTGACATATCAGAGATCCAAACAGGAGCAGTGTGTCTCTTGCCACCTTCAGATTCCTGCATTTGCCAATTTTAATATATATATAATTTTTGAATATATTTGAAACGTTCTTATAAAGGTTGTTAATGGGTGAATCCATGTTTGGGATGACATACCCATTCCCTTTCGGGGAACTGGATTGAGATCCAATCTCTTCCCTTTCCATGCACCAGGAGGAATAGACCCCTATACCGTATGATGCTCAAATGCCCTAAACGGTATTTTGTGATTAAACTTCATTGGACTTTATGCAGGAGTTTGGGTTTATGGTTTTGGCACACTGCTCCTGTGTACAACTTACAAAATGTATTGCTCCTTTGGTACACCCTATGACTATTCAATACGTTTTTTAAATGTGCTTCATGAGTGTTTGAGGGTATTTTTGCAAGCTCCAGTGGGGGCAGTCATACCCCCCCCTCGGGGTGGAGTTTGGTTTCTTTGGGACTTCCCAGCAGGGTGGGGGCGTGTGGAATACTCCGTATGCCCCTATGTTTGCTCTACTCGGCGTCTGTTACCAGACGCCGAGGCAAGCCTCACCCTGCCAGCGGCGTCCTGTGTTCACCTCCGGAGTGTTGATGGCGCGTGTGCGAGGTTCTCGGCGCACGCGTGACGTCATGACGTCCCGCGCTTTGCGACGGAGATGACGATGGTGGTCGGGAGCTATTGGCCTTCCGGGACGCCGAGGGAGCCACACGTGGGCTGCCTTTTGGCGGCCCATACGTCATGTTCCTGGGTGGGTGGGGGAGTTTTGCACCTGCACACGATCATCCCATTAGCCTCAGCCTAGATATACAAGAGACCAAATGCTTACAAATCAAACAAAATTTCTATGCAGGCCAGGACAGACGGCACTTTTTTAAACAACCGCAGTCTGGTTTCTAATATCCAACAAGCTCTATATACTTCATACAACTCATATGGGTTATGAGCACAGCACAAGGTAAACTATCACTTTTTTTGAATTATATCATCTTATTCCACACATCACATTATTCATACACTGTCACATTTGGTTGGCTTTTCATCCATTCCACACATTTATTTTTCACTTCTGTGTTTGTTCTTGTTTTTGTTTCTCACACTTCACGTTTTGCCAACATTTGTTGACTACACTATGCTTTTCATCGCATCATGCACTTTTTCAGTGATTTTATAATTTCTTTCACAGTACACATTCTCACACATACACTGGGCACTTCCCGTGCACCATATTGTGTTTAGTAGTAACACCAATTTATTTGGACCATTCACTCATTTTTGTTTTTAATATTTTCATTTTCATCTTTACACTTTTTTATTTCATGTGACGTAATTAACATCTTAAAATATGTATACATTTTTAGTCTCAACATATAACCAGAAATAAATATTCACAATGATGACTTAAATACTAGTTTACTACTTTATTAATGGCTATCAATGGGTGTTTGTTGCAGGTGTGCACTCCTTCGCCCCCTGGGGGGTGTATATCAGTGTGGCTCCTTGTAAGCCCCTTGGGGTGGGCTTCCCCCCGTTTGGGGTGGTGGGGACGGCCTGCGCACCACTCGGACTCCTAAATGGCTCCTACTATCTCAAATTAGAAATATCTACTTTATCCTTAACGGTAAAACTCACCATCATGATTTATCGAATGTGATATTTTTCTAAAAAATCTTTATAAATTCGGAATATTTGTATTATTTTATAGATTCAAATGTGCCCCTGAAGAGACCGCATCTAGGTCGAAACGCGTCGGGGCTTCGGTATTTTACAACACCATGTAATGTAATGATGTGTTAATGTATTTATATCGTTTTATGGAATATGAACTTATCATTGGATCAGACCTTATATGTACATACTGCATTTAAGCATATGATTTCATTGGACACTCTGTCAATAAACTGTTTTCACAATATTAAGTATTAATGATTTTCGTAATGTTGTACATTGCTGTTTTAAAGCCCCACTAGGGAATCCTAAGATATTTTATTTAAGAGAATGACAAGCTTCAAGCTCACCTACTCAGGGAGACAAATCACTTACACAGACAGTTGAACAAATAGTGTAGCAAGACTAACTCAATTAGGTTTAACTGCTATGACATTTGGACCAGTTTTGAGGTGTTCACAATCCTATAGAGGTCCATTGGGCCAGATATCCTGGTTTCATGTTCAACCAGCGAAAGTGGAAAAGGCATGTGAAAGGAAGAATGGCCTAGAGAAGAAAGAAGAAGGGAGGAAAAGAAGTTAAATAAGGATCCTCACGGACTCAGGAATGTCTCAGATGTTACACTATAAACAGCCTAAACTGACTGGGTGTAGAGAAGGTAGGGGATAATTGGTCCAAGGTTTTCAGATTTTGAGAACTAAACAAATATGCTTTAGATTTAACAAAACCATATAATATGAGGTTAAACTTAAACACTTTCAAATTGTATGCAATCAGGTAGGCCATTGCACTACATGCAGTAGTTGAAGGTAAATCTAAAGGAATAGAACAAGAAAATTATATAATGTGTATCCAGCTTTAGAATAGGAGTCCATTAAAACACTGGACATCTTTTCATTTATCAACAGCTAAGATGCAAATTTTTGTTGGAAAGTGAAAAGGCCCGGGATATTGCAATTTAGTAGGGCCAATTTGGCATCTTTGCAAATTGTCAGATGAAACGAAGAATATAACAAGCAGAAGACCTCGGAAAAAAATCCAGTCATAGACGGCCAAGACCACCAGATATGTAAAACTTCCCCTCGCTGGCCACAAATAACTGCATCTGAGATTTGCCTGGGCTATACAAGCAGGAGCCCAATGCCAGTTAGCTGATTCAAGGGTCATAGTATTAAAAGAACATTTCACTAAAGTCAACTAGGCCTTATTCCAATCCTCTAGATTTATTGAGGTTGTTAAATCTCATTCCCGCTGTACCACATAAAATAGAGGTGCTGAGGGTGTTCGATTATTGAGGGAGGCATGAAGAGTCAAGAGTAGGCCAGGAAATGCTGACATACATGTTCAAAGCTTGTTTTTGTGAAATGGGTGTGTTGTGGTTTGATGGAGAGATGTTATCCAGTGTCAGAGTTACATAGTTACATAGTATAGTTACATAGTAGGCGAGGTTGAAAAAAGACACAAGTCCATCAAGTCCGACCTATGTGTGTGATTTTATGACAGTAATACATTGTATATCCCTGTATGTTTGGTCATTCAGGTGCCAGTTTTTTTTTAAATTATCGATGCTCCCCGCTGAAACCAGTGCCTGTGGAAGGGAATTAGACATCCTAACTGCTCTTACAGTAAAGAACCATCTACGCAGTTTAAGGTTAAACTGCTTTTCTTCTAATTTTAGTGAATGGCCGCATGCCTTATTATATTCCCTTACGCTGAAAAGTTTTATCCCTATCGTGGGGTCACCAATACGGTATTTGTGCATTGAAATCATATCCCCTCTCAAGCGTTTCATCTCCAGAGAGAATAAGTTCAGTCCTTGTAACCTTTCCTCATAACTAAGGTCCTCCAGACCCTTTATTAGTTTTGTTGCCCTTTTCTGGACTCTCTCCGGTTCACATCCTTCCTGAGGACTGGTGCCCAGAACTGGACAGCATACTCCAGGTGCGGATGGACCAGAGTCTTGTAGAGTGGGAGAATTATCGTTTTATCTCTGGAGTTGATCCCCTTTTTAATGCATGCCAATATTCTGTTTGCTTTGCTTGCAGCTCCTTGTATGTAACAAGGGGTTAAATTCTGTGTTACATTTATTCATAGATTCATTTATATATTTACCCTTTCAGATATGTGGTCAGTAAATGCAAGGATTAAAACACACAAAACAAAGAATGTAATAAAAAAGATTTACTTAGCTTCGATTAAAGATGTATTACAGATGTTACGACACAGGATAAATATAGTATATTCAATTCCATGGTCTGTTCAAAGTCTAGGCACATTCATGTCCTTAGAAGAAGTTCACCGGCCTGCTCTATTGTCTGACCTTTTAAAGGCTAGATGGAAGGCGCGAAAAAGCTGGTTTTATTTGGTACTAATGTGACAATGTGACCATCTGTGAATGAACGTCTGTGAGCTCAGAAACATACATTTTACATATATATATATATATATATATATATATATATATATATATATATATATATATATATAATCACCTTAAAACTATTACTAAGTTTCTTGTAATTCAATAACTAAAGTTATATATGAATATAGACCCATACTACATTGTATTTCATGCCGTTGCTGAGTCTGTCATTTACTAGGACCCCCGGGTCCTTCTTCATCCTAGATTCCCCCAGAGGTTCTCCCCCCAGGGAGTAGATTGCATTCATATTTTGCCACCCAAATGCATCATTTTACATTTTTCCACATTAAACCTCATTTGCCATGTAGTCGCCCACCCCATTAATTTGTTCAGATCTTCTTGCAAGGTTTCCACACCTGTAGAGAAGTTATTGCCCTGCTTAGCATAGTATCATCCGCAAATACAGAGATTGAACTGTTTATTCCATCCTCCAGGTTGTTTATGAATAAATTAAATAGGATTGGTCCCAGGACAGAACCCTGGGGGACCCCACTTTTCACCCCTGCCCATTCCGAGTACTCACCATTTATCACTACCCTCTGAACTCGCCCCTGTAGCCAGTTTTCAATCCATGTACTCTCCCTATGGTCCATGCCATTGCTTTTGCAAAATCCAGATACACCACGTCTACTGGCCTTTATCCAGATGGCAGCTCACCTCCTCATAGAAGGTTAATAGTTTTGGTTTGGCAAGAACGATTCTTCATGAATCCATGCTGATTACTGCTAATGATACAGTTGTCATTGCTAAAATCTTGTATATAGTCCCTTATCATCCCCTCCAAGAGCTTGCATACAATTGATGTTAGGCTAACTAGTCTGTAATTCCCAGGGGTGTATCTTGGCCCTTTTTTAAATTTTGGTGCTACATTGGCTTTTCTCCAATCAGATGGTACCATTCCAGTCAGTAAACTGTTCTTAAAAATTAGGAACAATGGTCTGGCAATTACTTCACTGAGTTCCTGAAGGACCCTCGGGTGCAGGCCATCTGGTCCCGGTGACTTATTAATGTTAAGTTTTTCAAGTCTATTTCTAATTCTGTCCTCTATTAGCCATGAGGGTGCTTCCTGTGATGTGTCATGAGGATACACATGGCAGCTTTGAAGCCCCCCGATTCCCTTGTGAAGACTGAGGAGAAGAATAAATTCAATACCTTTCATCGCAGAGCGTGTAGGCACGGCTACCCGACGAGAGTGTCTTTGCTCATTCCCTAGTTGAACCTATAGCAGCGCTTCTCTGCTCTGCCAGCAGCCTATTTAGAGTGAATGAACGTCTGTGAGCTCAGAAACATACATTTTACATATATATATATATATATATATATATATATATATATATATATATATATATATATAATCACCTTAAAACTATTACTAAGTTTCTTGTAATTCAATAACTAAAGTTATATATGAATATAGACCCATACTACATTGTATTTCATGCCGTTGCTGAGTCTGTCATTTACTAGGACCCCCGGGTCCTTCTTCATCCTAGATTCCCCCAGAGGTTCTCCCCCCAGGGAGTAGATTGCATTCATATTTTGCCACCCAAATGCATCATTTTACATTTTTCCACATTAAACCTCATTTGCCATGTAGTCGCCCACCCCATTAATTTGTTCAGATCTTCTTGCAAGGTTTCCACACCTGTAGAGAAGTTATTGCCCTGCTTAGCATAGTATCATCCGCAAATACAGAGATTGAACTGTTTATTCCATCCTCCAGGTTGTTTATGAATAAATTAAATAGGATTGGTCCCAGGACAGAACCCTGGGGGACCCCACTTTTCACCCCTGCCCATTCCGAGTACTCACCATTTATCACTACCCTCTGAACTCGCCCCTGTAGCCAGTTTTCAATCCATGTACTCTCCCTATGGTCCATGCCATTGCTTTTGCAAAATCCAGATACACCACGTCTACTGGCCTTTATCCAGATGGCAGCTCACCTCCTCATAGAAGGTTAATAGTTTTGGTTTGGCAAGAACGATTCTTCATGAATCCATGCTGATTACTGCTAATGATACAGTTGTCATTGCTAAAATCTTGTATATAGTCCCTTATCATCCCCTCCAAGAGCTTGCATACAATTGATGTTAGGCTAACTAGTCTGTAATTCCCAGGGGTGTATCTTGGCCCTTTTTTAAATTTTGGTGCTACATTGGCTTTTCTCCAATCAGATGGTACCATTCCAGTCAGTAAACTGTTCTTAAAAATTAGGAACAATGGTCTGGCAATTACTTCACTGAGTTCCTGAAGGACCCTCGGGTGCAGGCCATCTGGTCCCGGTGACTTATTAATGTTAAGTTTTTCAAGTCTATTTCTAATTCTGTCCTCTATTAGCCATGAGGGTGCTTCCTGTGATGTGTCATGAGGATACACATGGCAGCTTTGAAGCCCCCCGATTCCCTTGTGAAGACTGAGGAGAAGAATAAATTCAATACCTTTCATCGCAGAGCGTGTAGGCACGGCTACCCGACGAGAGTGTCTTTGCTCATTCCCTAGTTGAACCTATAGCAGCGCTTCTCTGCTCTGCCAGCAGCCTATTTAGAGCGTCAGCGCAGGCATGTGGGCGTGCCCCTGATGACATCAGTTGTTGACTAAACGATCGTCGGGTAGTCGCGCCCACACTCTCTACGCATGAAAGATCGCTTTTTAAATGTCTGTATACAGGACTTTTTTACTTGCTAGCAACTCTTTGTTTTAAACCGGTTTTAAGCTAATTGGAGACTTGTGGAAGCTCCCAAACAGCATTGTATCATTTACTCCAAAAAATCTTCTTGATGAAACAGTATCACACTATTTGGAGTATCATATCTTTTTTGCAATATTTGCAGAATCTTTTGAACACTTGGGATACTTACCATGATTGAGAGACCATCCAGGATACTGACAAGAGACGCCTGAGAGATCAAGGAGGCCCAGGAGATCTGAAGTTCATTTCTGGGGATCTGCGATCCAATTTGCGCTCTTTGACCTCCCTGAGTAAGGGGGGTCGCTGGCGGTCTGGTACTAGAGGAGACGGGTATCACGAGGTCAAGCAATCACATCAAGTCACATATTCATATGAAGATTTTTTAGTTACTTTTATGGACTTTTTTTTAGATATTCACTATATATATTTTTTTCACCATATTTTTTGCACTTTTATTGTAGCACTTTCCATATATATATATATATTTATGATATTTTGGCCTTCTATGTATTTTTCAGTTTTGCTTGATTCATGCAAGTTTTTATTTATTTAGCATTTTCTTGTTTCATATGCGATTTTATATGCGATTTATGCAGGTTTTTGGCAGTATTTAGCATTTTCTTGTTTATATGTGATTTATGGTAACACTGTTCAGATTATATGGTCACTAATTTGCACTTTTTTGTAAGTTGTGCTCAACCACTTTCTTCATATATTTTAGCGCTGCACTTTTTTCTACACATTCAGGAAAGTTAGTTTATACTTTAATTCGGGTATTCGGATATATCCGAATAATGAAAAATTTGTCTGAATATTTATTCGGAACTCATGTCTAATGATCAGCAAAAGCAGTAAAAAGGAGGACATAAGGTTACCTGACTTTTACTTTTCAAATACTGTACATACTGCCAATATGAAGTAGTCAAACATGGTAAAACAGTTTTGGCACCTATTATTTAAAACCCAGTTCAGGTTTTTTTTATTAACTATGAGCCCCCTAGTCCCCTCCATAAAGCCCCCCAGGCATGCCTTTTTTTTATTTCTTTTAGGATCTATTCACACCAGAGCAGTCTGTTGTGGCGTGTTTAATGCTCAGTAACATGTGTTGTGTTAAGCCAGCCTATTTATTAGAATGCTGTGCTTACCATACTACAACAAAGCAAAATTTGCTTCTACAGCATTTGCGCTAGTTCAGCACACCTAACACATGGAAATGTGTTACCTTGCATTGAGGTGTGCTGTAACACAAGTGCATGGGAAAGGTGTGCTGGGGTACTAATCACAATGAAGGACTGCAGCACACCATGAACATCACATGCATTACCGCGTGTTACTGCCACACAGTGGTGTGAATGGGTCCCCAACTATACCCTTATTCAGCAGTCTTATCGCTCTTCAATGCTGAAGACAATAATGTGAAGACAATATTAACCACTTCAATACAGGGCATTTATACACCCTTCCTGTCCAGACCAACTTTTAGCTTTTCAGCGCTCTCACATTTTGAATGACAATTACTCAGTCATGCTACACTGTACCCAAACAAAATTTTTATCATTTTTATCTCACAAACAGAGCTCTCTTTTGGTGGTATTTAATCACTGCTGGGTTTTTTATTTTTTGCAATATAAGCGAAAAAAGAGAGAACATTTTGGGGGAAAAAAAACACTTTTTTTTAGTTTCTATTTTGCAAATAAGTAATTTTTCTCCATAAATTTGGGCCAAAATGTATACTGCTACATATCTTTAGTAAAAACAACCCAAATTAGTGGATATTATTTGGTCTCTGTAAAAGTAATAGCTATGGTGCAAATCATTGAAAATTGATCACACCTGATGTACTGAAAGCCTATCTAATTTCTTGAGACCTTAACAAGCCAGGAAAGTACAAATACCCCCAAATGACCCCTTTTGGAAAGCAGGCATTCCAAGGTATTTAGTAAGAGGCATGGTGAGTTTTTTGAAGTTGTAATTTTTTCCCACAATTCTTGGGAAAATTAAGACATTTTTATTTTTTTTACTTAAAATTGTCATAATAACAAGTTATTTCTCTCACACAGCACATGCATACTTGCAATGACACCCCAAAATACATTCTGCTACTCCTCCTGAGTATAGCGATACCACATGTGTACACAGTCTGGCCACATACAGAGGTCCAACATCCAAGTAGCACCATTTGATGACAACCTATCACAGTTTTGAATGCCCTGGAGCACCAGGTTAATGGAAGTGCCCACAAACTGACTCCATTTTGGAAAGCTAACAGCACAATGTATAATCTATGAGGCATAAGGAGTCTTTTGAACGGTTCATTTTTTTCCAGAAGTTTTTGGAAAATGTGGACAAAATTTAAAACGCATTTTTTTTTTTACATAAAGTTGTCCATTTATAAGATATTTCCAACACACAGCATGTACAAAGCAAAAATTACACCCCAAAATACATTCTGTTACTCCTCCTGAGTATGGCAATACCACACGTGTGAGACTTTTAGATAACCTGGCCACATAAAGAGGCCTAACATCCAAGTAGCACCGTCAGGCGTTCTAGGAGCATAAATTACATATATAATTTCCTGACAACCTATCACACTTTTGAAGGCCCTGGAGCACCAGAACAATGGAAATGCCCACAAAATTACCAATTTTGGAAAGCTAACACCCCAATGTATAATCTATTAGGTATAATGAGTCTTTTGAACAGTTCATTTGTTTCCAGAAGTTTTTGTAAAATGTGGAAAAAAATGAAAACGCATATTTTTTACACAAAGTTGTCACTTTATAAGATAAGATATTTCCTACACACAGCATGTACATAGAAAAAATGACACCCCAAAGAACATTTTGCTACTCCTCCTGAGTATGGGGATACCACATGTGTGAGACTTTTACATAGCCTGGCCACATACAGAGGCCCAACATTGAAGTAGCACCTTCAGGCATTCTACAAGCATAAATTACACATCTCATTTCTCAACCGCCTATTATTATACTTTTGAAGGGCCTGGAGCACCAGGACAATGGAAACACCCACAAACTCACCCCATTTTGGAACGCTAACACCACAATGTATAATCTATGAGGTATAATGAGTCTTTTGAACAGTTCATTTGTTTCCAGAAGTTTTTGGAAAATGTGGAAAAAAAATGAAAACAAATATTTTTTACACAAAGTTGTCAATTTATAAGATATTTCCTACACACAGCATGTACATAGAAAAAATGACACCCCAAAGAACATTCTGCTACTCCTCCTGAGTATGGGGATACCACATGTGTGAGACTTTTACATAACCTGGCCACATACAGAGGCCCAACATCCACGTAGCACCATCAGGCGTTCTAGGAGCATAAATTACACATATAATTTCCTGACAACCTATCACACTTTTGAAGGCCCTGGAGCACCAGGACAATGGAAATGCCCACAAAATGACCCAATTTTGCAAAGCTAACACCCCAATGTATAATCTATGAGGTATAATGAGTCTTTTGAACAGTTCATTTGTTTCCAGAAGTTTTTGGAAAATGTGGGAAAAAATGAAAACACATATTTTTTACACAAAGTTGTCAATTTATAAGATATTTCCTACACACAGCATGCACATAGAAAAAATGACACCCCAAAGAACATTCTGCTACTCCTCCTGAGTATGGGGATACCACATTGTGAGACTTTTACATAGCCTGTCCACATACAGAGGCCTAACATCAAAGTAGCACCTGTAGGCGTTCTAGGAGCATAAATTACACACATAAATTCCTGCCAACCTGTCAAGTCCCGGGTACGAGGCCAGATTGCTGAGAGGGTGCCCCTTGCGGCTAAGTGCAACTTACCCCTGGGAGTGAGACAGGGAGTATGGTGCCTAAAAGAGCACGGATTGCCAACTGCAGCTGCTGGGTAGCTGGTTAGCAGAGGGCAGCTGGGGTGCGCTGGATAAGCTGATTGGGCAACCGTGCGAGGAGAGATTCCAGGTTATGGAGCAGTAGAGCCAACCAGGAACAGAGTCAATAGCCAGACCAGGGGTCATACACAGCAGGATCAGTCTGAGATGAGGTACAGCAGGATAAACCAAGAACGGAGATGGTAGCCAGGCCAGGGGTCAAACACTGTGCGGTCAGACAAGGTACAGGTGCGGAGACTGGAGAATAGTCAAGTCCAAGCCGGGGGTCGACGCTGGCGGAAACAGGACAGGTCAAGCAAGCCGGGTAGTTAACAGGAATCATATGCAGATAGTAGGTACAGGAGACACAGGAAGCTGATGATAATCCAGCAATCTGCATGCATCTGTAGCAGGTTTAAATAGTCCAGAAGGCGCCAACAATTGTCACAGTGCACACCCACAGTTGCGCACCGGAGTGCGCCCGTCATTGCGCGCCTGTGTATGCGCATGTGCACGGAGATTTGCCCGGTGCGACCATGACGTGTACTGGCAGGATTGCCAATCCTATGGCCATTTCCCTGACAGTGCCCCCCCAAGTGGCAGCCTCTGGATGCTTAATCTGGCCCATTTTCGGGGTATCAGGCTCGAAACCTCTGCAAAAGTCTAGGGTCATGAATATTGTCTGCTGGTTCCCAAGAATTTTCTTCTACTGAGTACATTTTCCATTTGATAAGGAATTGAATTGTCCTACCTCTCCGACGACAGTCCAGAATGGCTTCTACCTCGTACTCTGTTTCATCTCCCACTGAGACTGGAGGCGGTGGAGCTTCTTCCCTTCCTAGAAAAGGACTATAAACAACAGATTTAAGCAAAGAAACATGGAACACTGGGTGGATCTTGTAGAAACTTGGTAGTACCAATTCAAATGCCACTGGGTTAATTTCCCATTTAATTATGAATGGGCCGATAAACTTTGGTCCCAGCTTTCGGGAGGGGCAAGGAAGCCTAAGATTTGTTGAAGAGAGCCATACTTTGTCTCCAACCTTAAAGACAGGGTTTCTCCTCTTCTTTCGTAATGTTTCTTGTGATTCTCTTGGGCCCTTTGCAGGGTTGCCTGGAGGGTTTGGTAGTTAGTCTGGATAGCATTTATCCTGTCCTGAACTGCTGGAATTGAAGCCTCTGGTGTGACATTAGGCAGGAATAAGGGATGGAACCCGTAATTGGCCCAGAAAGGTGACTGATTAGTGGTTGTATGAATTGAATTATTGTATGCAAACTCTGCACACGGGAGTAAAAAGATCCAATCATCCTGGGAAAAAGAACAGAAGCAGCGTAAGTATTGTTCTAAGGTTTGGTTAGTTCTTTTGGTTTGATCGTTGCTTTGGGGATGATAGGCTGAAGATAGGTGTAATTCAATTAAAAGCATTCTGCAGAGCTCCCTCTAGAACCTGGAGGTAAATTGTACCCCTCTATTGGACACAATGTTGTCAGGTAAGCCGTGACTCGGTTAAATTGATGATAGGCAACTCCTATCCTCATATTGATTAGTGGTTCCAAATTAATAATAACTACTGCAGTAGGGAACAGACACAAAAGATACGCTCAGCATCTTTCCAAATTACTGTTCTGCCTTATTATGACGCAATTGAAGGTTTTTATGCACATGATTACGTAAGTATCACATTAATATTACAATTGAACATTTATGGTAACAAGGGGCGTTACATAGGCAGGCTAATTCTATAATTCTAATCAGGACTAGAAAGAATGTAAACATTTACTGAAAACATTATTAGTGCTGTGTGCACAGTGAGGGCAGTGTGCAATACATACAAAATAGAATACAATTATATACAGAACGTACAAATTTCCATTACAGCCGCGTAGTAGGACTATTTCCTTTATGAAGGTCTTTGCAGTGTCTGCAGCAGATGGTGTACCCATCATGGGCAAAAAGTGTGCTATTTTGGACAGATGATCCACAACTACCAGGATGGCTGTAAACTCTTCAGAGGGAGGTAGCTCTACTATGAAGTCCATAGATATTTCTCTCCATGGTTGCTCTGGCAATGGCAGTGGACGTAACAAACCCCAAGACTTGACCTTGGACCCCTTATTCCGCTGACAGGTAGTGCAGGATTTCAGAGCAGGCCACCAAAAGGATTGTTGGACAAGCTCCATTGTCTTTCGCACCCCGAAGTGGCCAGCAAGTTGGTGATCATGCAAAGTCCTTAGGATTTGGATTCTGGCTTGCTGCAGGACAAAGATTTTATCCTGATACCAAAGGAACCCTTAGTGGTTTCTTAGGGAAGATGCCTCTGGTTCCGAGCATTGGAAGAAGGTTAGGTCGGATTGGATCATGAGGAAGTTTTGTGGTGACAGGATTGTGCTGGGAGCTATTTCTTCGGGAGTATCAGGAAACATCTGGGACAGAGCATTAGCCTTCCCGTTTTTGGACCCAGGGCGGTAGGTAATGTGGAAATCAACTGCTTAGAAGTGCGAAGATACTCTAGCTTTCTGTGATCCGTGAATATCATAATAGGGCAAGAGGCACCTTCAAGGAGATATCGCCAATCCTCCAGAGCAGTTTTAATGGCCAAGAGGTGTCGATTACCCACGTCATAATTCTTTTCTGACTGGCTCATCTTTCGTGAGGAGAAGGCCACAGGATGATGTAAAGACTCAGGCCCCTGGAGTTAAGATAAAACTGCCCCGGTGGCTACTTCAGAGGCGTCAACCTCCAAGATGTAAGGCAGAGCATGATCAGGGTGTTGTAGAATTGGTGCAGAGGTGAATAAAGATTTCAGCTTATCAAAGGCAGATTGAGCTTCCAGAGACCACAGGAACCGAGCATGTAGACGGGTTATTTGGGTGATAAGTGAAATGACGGAAGAAAAGTTCTTTATGAACCTCCTATAGAAATTTGCAAAGCCCACAAATCTTTGCACCTCTTTCTTGTCCGATGGAGTTGGACAGTCTAGGATTGCCTGCACCTTTTGTGGATCCATAGCTACACCACCAGTGGAAATGATTAGCCCCAGAAACTGTATTGATTCCTTTTCAAAATCGTACTTTTCCACTTTCACATAAAGTCTGTTTTTTCTCGTGTGCAGCACTGTCTTCACATGTGTTCTATGAAGCTCCAGGGTAGTTGACAATATGAGGATGTCATCCAGTTAAATGATAACAAAGTAGTCTAGATATTCTCAGAAAATATCATTTACAAAATGTTGGAATGTGGCCAGGGCGTTACACAGTCCAAAAGGCATTACTAAATACTCGAAATGCCCGTAGCGTGTCCTGAACGCTGGCCTCTTATTCGTCACCCTTTCGGATGCGAACAAGATTGTAGGCCCCCCGTAGGTCAAGCTTGGTGAATATCCGAGCAGTAGGGAATCTCTGAAAGAGTTCAGGGAGTAGAGAGAGAGGGTAGCTTTTTTTATGGTGATTTTATTAAGCTCCCTGTAATCCACACATGGCCTTAAGTTCTTGTCTTTTTTCTCAACAAAAAAGATTCCGGCACCAGCAGGAGAGGAAAAGGGACAGATGAAGCCTTTTTCTAAGTTTTCATCGATGTATTGTCGTAATGTTTCTAATTCCATCTCAGAGAGGGGAAATATGTGTCCAAACGGAATTTCGACCCCTGGGAGCAATTCAATCGGACAGTCATATGGCTGATGTGGTGGTAGAACATCAGCTTTTTTCTTGTCAAAGACATCCAAGAACTCCTGGTAGGCTGGTGGTACACTCTGGTTATTGGCAGGTACAGGTTGAACTGTCAGGCAACTGGTAGCATCTCTGGATTCGGGAACAAGGCAGTACTGTAGGCAGTAGGGAGAGGTAAACAAAATTTCTCTCTTGATCCAGTTGATCTGGGGATTATGTGCTTGGAGCCAAGGAGTACCCAGGATGACAGGGAACATAGACGAACTCAGGACGTCAAAGCGTATGAATTCCTGATGGCCATCAGGAGTAGTAACAAAGATAGGAGCAGTCTCTTGTGTAACGGGACCAGAACTAGGCAGGGTACCATCAGCCAGGAGAACTTCCAACATACATTTCTTGTGGAGCATAGGTAGACCAAGTTTCCTTGCCAAGTTCACGTCCAGGAAACAGCTGCACACCCCGGAATCAACTATGGCCTGAAGCCAAACCCCCTCTTCGGCCAACTGCAACGTGATGGGAAGGATAAGGTGAGAAGGGGAAGTTCTGGAAACCTGGAAGTACACTGAGGTGAAATTGAGTGGCTTGCTGGGCCTTATAGGACAATTGCACAGAAAGTTTCCTTTTTTCCACAATAGAGGCATAGACTGGCTTGATGCCATCGTTGTTTTTCTTCAGGGGTCAGTGCAGATCGCACCAGACCAACGGGCATAGCGCCAATTCCCGGGGTAGATGTACTGGAGGTCTGTAATCGTTCGGCCTGTTGCTCCCGTAGGCGTCTATCCAACTGGATGGCCAATTGAATGAGACCCTCAAGAGTAGTAGGGATACCACTCCTGGTTAACTCATTCTTCAGGGATTCAGAAAGTCCTAGGCGGAACTGAAGTTTTAAAGCAGCCTCATTCCAGCCTGTTTCTGCAGACCACCAACGAAAGTCCATGGTATAGTCCTCCACCGGCCGCTGTCCCTGCCGTAGAAAATGCAGAGCGGCTTCAGCGGTGACCGTACGCTGAGGATCTTCAAAGGGCTGCGTCAGAGCTGCAAAAAATGTATCCACTGTGCTAATAACTGGGTCTTTCCGTTCCCATAAACTGTGGGCCCATGCTTGGGGTTCACTGGACAAGAGAAATGAGGAACCCAACTTTGACAGTCTCAGTGAAAAAAGTCCGGGGCTGCAGGGCCAGATATAGTAAGCAGGCATTCTTAAAGATTCTGAACTTCTGTCGATCTCCAGAGAATCGTTCAGGTGTTGGTACTCGTGGTTCTGGAAGCGGGGTCACCACCTTAGGGGTCATGGCTGTGAAGCTGGTGGAAGATGGACCTTGACTCCGTTAAATTGATGATAGGCAACTCCTATCCTCATATTGATTAGTGGTTCCAAATTAATAATAACTACTGCAGTAGGGAACAGACACAAAAGATACGCTCAGCATCTTTCCAAATTACTGTTCTGCTTTATTATGACGCAATTGAAGGTTTTTATGCACATGATTACGTAGGTATCACATTAATATTACAATTGTACGTTTATGGTAACAAGGGGCGTTACATAGGCAGGCTTATTCTAATCAGGACTCAAAAGAATGTAAACATTTACTGAAAATATTATTAGTGCCGTGTGCACAGTGAGGGCAGTGTGCAATACATACAAAATACAATACAATTATATACAGAACTTACAAATTTCCATTACAGTCTCCCCTCTTTTGATCAATATTTTGATCACTAACCATACCTGCTATCACCTTTAACCTGGAACCTCCACACGCTTAGGTGGAGGTAGTCCTGGCCAAAGAGGCAAAAAAACTCCATTGTGAAGAAAATAATAGCTGAGCAACTTTTTCATTACAAAATGACTTTTCATTGTGAAAAACAAATGATTGATAAGACATATTTACAGAGTACTGGCTGTACACTCCTGTGGCCAGAATGGCCTTCTAGCTGAATTGTTGGCATGCTGACTTATCAGCATATGTAAACACAGACAATTCTACATAAAATGGAAGACGTACAAAAGACAAAATATGACTTCAACATGGCTAAACTACTTTTCAAATATATATATCCCTTACAATTAAAGTAATTTAATCAAAAAGTACCCTAGACTGTGATCACAAGAGGGAAACAAATCAAACACAGAGATTTTTTTAATTTAGTCATTTTTGCAGTGTCTGGTGTGGATCCAGGTGACTTTTCCTTCAAGTTTTGCAAAAACTGTACATGAAATAGATGCTGTATTGAGTCTCCAAACATTTCCTTATATATAAATGTCTCTTAACAATCCACAAGTCACCTGGCTTTAGTTTTAGATCCTTCCAAACTTTTAGGATCTGGAATTAGGGAGAAAACACATAAATGAGTTTGTAAAAAACCTTAAAAGATCAGCAACATTCTCTGTGAGATCCGAATGAAGGACTTCAGCTGCTGAGACAAAATATAAGCAAGTGAGTAACACACTCCCAAACCCAATCCCATAGGGAGAGAGTCCAACATCCCCCTTAGGGGCTTCATAAAATATAAGAAAACATTCAGGCAAAAGTTTTCTAGTTTCTTACTCTACTTTGTCCGCCACATTGTAGACAGTAAGGGGTGTAAAAATAAAACCTCAAAACTTCTATTAAGGACTCTCCTATAAAAAATGATTTCCTCTGTTACTCTCTGTACTTTCTGGCACTCTGTACTTACAAACTACTTCTGATAACACTTTTTACTGTGGCCTTTGCAGTAGAATTTGCCACTGGACATCCAAAAAACATGTCCATACAGACAAAATGCATACTCGTAAGATCCTGACTTGGGCATCTGGATATATCTTTTTGTAATCTCTGGGAGGGATGTTCAGCTTTTGGTAACACCTTTGGTAACAGGTAAAACAAGAAGTGGTATGTTATAAAAACAACTGTGGAGAACCCTGGCTCTATCCCACGCTCATTTACTAAGGCAGCCATAACTTCTTGTGACTGATGACACGGTCCATGTGTCGAGCTGGAGGGAAAAGAGTGGCTGGCAGACATAAATGATCACCTTTTCCAAAGTCCTGTTTCATAATAAGTTGCCCCCTGTGGACCACTTGTTCTTCTCGTTCTGGGGTCCTTAAAGTTGAATTATTAATCCCAGCTATACTGGGCCAGAACTAGGGTGGAATCTGTGAGTTGCACAGACCCATCAAGTGTCCGAGGCTGTAAATGCAGCATCCTTAGTCACCTGGTCTGCTTCCATGTGTGAAAGTTAATATGGCTACCTCAGCTAGAACCTGGAAGGCTGAAAACAGCCAATCAAATTAACTTGGCATGCTTTATTGGTTTACCTGCCGAAGTAAAAACAAACTTCTGGCCCTTCAAATGAAACCAAAAGCTCTCTATATCTCGACTATCTATATAAATATACACTCTTTTTATAGCTCGCAGGCTTTGCTAAAACATGGAGCTCTGCTTCTTGAGCTGGGGAAAAAGGATCCAATGACTTTGAATACAGAGTATCCTTCTGGGTGATGAACTGCATACTCAAATCTACAAAAAATTTAATATCTGGGTCTTCAGGGAGTGTGTCCCGCACTGGGCTCACAGCAGCTGATTCCCACATCAATTTAACACACATGTCTTCCTTTGTCTCCAGCCTCCTCCAATAGAGGCAATAAGGTGGCTGGATTCAAATGTACGCATTTTTCATTGTTAGATTTGTACATAAACAAACTCATATTTTAAACCTTTCATTAGACAAACATTTAGTTATCTATATATTTGCTGCACAGAATGTCGGACCATTAAAAATTAAATGTTTGACCAAAACAATATCTAACTTTGTCTAATAGCACCTTTGCATAAAAGCTGCAGCTCTGATATATCGGGGTGAACCATTTATTACTGGGTCCAGCTTGCATAAATATATTACAATAGCTTGTTTTCTATCATGCTGTTTGTGTAAGAACTCCAGTTTCATGTTTCAAAAGACAACTTTTTCCTGGCAATATTATAATAAATGATAACAGTACCCTGCAGTCATGCAGAGATGCCCATAAATCCAAAATATTCTTCTGCTTATACCACTGTACTTACAAGAAAAAGGCGCTCAGCATCTTTCCAAATTACTGTTCTGCTTTATTATGACGCAATTGAAGGTTTTTATGCACATGATTACGTAGGTATCACATTAATATTACAATTGTACGTTTATGGTAACAAGGGGCGTTACATAGGCAGGCTTATTCTAATCAGGACTCAAAAGAATGTAAACATTTACTGAAAATATTATTAGTGCCGTGTGCACAGTGAGGGCAGTGTGCAATACATACAAAATACAATACAATTATATACAGAACTTACAAATTTCCATTACAGTCTCCCCTCTTTTGATCAATATTTTGATCACTAACCATACCTGCTATCACCTTTAACCTGGAACCTCCACACGCTTAGGTGGAGGTAGTCCTGGCCAAAGAGGCAAAAAAACTCCATTGTGAAGAAAATAATAGCTGAGCAACTTTTTCATTACAAAATGACTTTTCATTGTGAAAAACAAATGATTGATAAGACATATTTACAGAGTACTGGCTGTACACTCCTGTGGCCAGAATGGCCTTCTAGCTGAATTGTTGGCATGCTGACTTATCAGCATATGTAAACACAGACAATTCTACATAAAATGGAAGACGTACAAAAGACAAAATATGACTTCAACATGGCTAAACTACTTTTCAAATATATATATCCCTTACAATTAAAGTAATTTAATCAAAAAGTACCCTAGACTGTGATCACAAGAGGGAAACAAATCAAACACAGAGATTTTTTTAATTTAGTCATTTTTGCAGTGTCTGGTGTGGATCCAGGTGACTTTTCCTTCAAGTTTTGCAAAAACTGTACATGAAATAGATGCTGTATTGAGTCTCCAAACATTTCCTTATATATAAATGTCTCTTAACAATCCACAAGTCACCTGGCTTTAGTTTTAGATCCTTCCAAACTTTTAGGATCTGGAATTAGGGAGAAAACACATAAATGAGTTTGTAAAAAACCTTAAAAGATCAGCAACATTCTCTGTGAGATCCGAATGAAGGACTTCAGCTGCTGAGACAAAATATAAGCAAGTGAGTAACACACTCCCAAACCCAATCCCATAGGGAGAGAGTCCAACATCCCCCTTAGGGGCTTCATAAAATATAAGAAAACATTCAGGCAAAAGTTTTCTAGTTTCTTACTCTACTTTGTCCGCTACATTGTAGACAGTAAGGGGTGTAAAAATAAAACCTCAAAACTTCTATTAAGGACTCTCCTATAAAAAATGATTTCCTCTGTTACTCTCTGTACTTTCTGGCACTCTGTACTTACAAACTACTTCTGATAACACTTTTTACTGTGGCCTTTGCAGTAGAATTTGCCACTGGACATCCAAAAAACATGTCCATACAGACAAAATGCATACTCGTAAGATCCTGACTTGGGCATCTGGATATATCTTTTTGTAATCTCTGGGAGGGATGTTCAGCTTTTGGTAACACCTTTGGTAACAGGTAAAACAAGAAGTGGTATGTTATAAAAACAACTGTGGAGAACCCTGGCTCTATCCCACGCTCATTTACTAAGGCAGCCATAACTTCTTGTGACTGATGACACGGTCCATGTGTCGAGCTGGAGGGAAAAGAGTGGCTGGCAGACATAAATGATCACCTTTTCCAAAGTCCTGTTTCATAATAAGTTGCCCCCTGTGGACCACTTGTTCTTCTCGTTCTGGGGTCCTTAAAGTTGAATTATTAATCCCAGCTATACTGGGCCAGAACTAGGGTGGAATCTGTGAGTTGCACAGACCCATCAAGTGTCCGAGGCTGTAAATGCAGCATCCTTAGTCACCTGGTCTGCTTCCATGTGTGAAAGTTAATATGGCTACCTCAGCTAGAACCTGGAAGGCTGAAAACAGCCAATCAAATTAACTTGGCATGCTTTATTGGTTTACCTGCCGAAGTAAAAACAAACTTCTGGCCCTTCAAATGAAACCAAAAGCTCTCTATATCTCGACTATCTATATAAATATACACTCTTTTTATAGCTCGCAGGCTTTGCTAAAACATGGAGCTCTGCTTCTTGAGCTGGGGAAAAAGGATCCAATGACTTTGAATACAGAGTATCCTTCTGGGTGATGAACTGCATACTCAAATCTACAAAAAATTTAATATCTGGGTCTTCAGGGAGTGTGTCCCGCACTGGGCTCACAGCAGCTGATTCCCACATCAATTTAACACACATGTCTTCCTTTGTCTCCAGCCTCCTCCAATAGAGGCAATAAGGTGGCTGGATTCAAATGTACGCATTTTTCATTGTTAGATTTGTACATAAACAAACTCATATTTTAAACCTTTCATTAGACAAACATTTAGTTATCTATATATTTGCTGCACAGAATGTCGGACCATTAAAAATTAAATGTTTGACCAAAACAATATCTAACTTTGTCTAATAGCACCTTTGCATAAAAGCTGCAGCTCTGATATATCGGGGTGAACCATTTATTACTGGGTCCAGCTTGCATAAATATATTACAATAGCTTGTTTTCTATCATGCTGTTTGTGTAAGAACTCCAGTTTCATGTTTCAAAAGACAACTTTTTCCTGGCAATATTATAATAAATGATAACAGTACCCTGCAGTCATGCAGAGATGCCCATAAATCCAAAATATTCTTCTGCTTATACCACTGTACTTACAAGAAAAAGGGGCACATCATTTCACAATCCACACATTCTGCTTTGGATTTCAAAAATAAAAATAAATAAAACAAAAGGATCAACAATCTGTATGATGGACCAGAAAGCATCAAAAACTATAAAACAACTGGCTGCAGGTGGCATCTATCCTAACAGGGTGTGTGGACTTGATGTGATGGGTCTGTTATATTTAAATTTTATTTATTATTACTCTTACATCATGGACCGCACATCAAAAACCTTACAATATCATTTTTGTAGAAAAACTTCTTATGTATCCCATCCATCTTGGCTTTGTTAAATATTATGGCAGCTTTATTCAAAATAACAACCTCATCTTAATCTTTTTTTCTCTCAATAAGGGCTTATTGTATAAATGTAAAATTACAAAATTGTTATCTTAATCTAAACTAATCCCATTCATTACAAATTTCCCCAATAACCTGGATTTCATTTCCAACCAAAGGTTGTCTAAACCAGTTTCATTATATCTATATAATTGTTAAACTCATATTAGAAATTAATACTCATTATTACTTAATTTTACTTAATTTCCCTTTTTTAAATGCACTGTTTCCACTATCAAAGGATATTCAATGTGTGCAATACACGGTTAAATGTAACCTTCATTTTACCATGTTTGGAAAACAGATTCAAAATAATTGTGATTACGTTGTTTACCATTAGATTCGTTAACCCGGCACATTTTGTTGTAAATGTTTTGTCTAAAAAACAGAAATTGGCAATGGTGTCCTTCCAGCTTATCACTGACCTCTCATCCCAGCCACATTTCTTTCATGAGAGCACAAAGGAGGGGGTCACATCTGCGTACATGACACACACAAGCAATAGAACTAAAGGTCCCAGCATTCGCACACACACCAATATCTCTCTAAAATCGCTTACATTTTTCCCATTTGTACACAACACATGCATATCATTCTCTCACTTTCTTTTAACTCTTTAATATTTCCCTGCCTAAATTCTGCTTTCCTTATTTTGTTCAGATATCTTTTAATATTTAGCTCCTATGATCAGACGGGCAGCCAGAGTGCTCATCCCATCTTCCCTCTCTGACAACATATAAAGTATTCTGTTTTACCTCTCATTTCTCTGTTTCTGACTTTTACTAGTTGTAGTGCCTGATCCCAAATTCATCCCACAACTTAACATGAAAATGTCCCTTTCTGTCTAGTTCTAATGTCACCCTTGATCCATCCTGCTCACATAGATAGCTGTTTCTCTAGCTGTTTACTCTGCATGATTCTTAGTCCCTGTGGACCTTGGTAACCCAGTTACCCATTGTGGATCCCTGTCCACTTTAACCATTAATCTAGGGGCTCAGTATAGGCGGAACCGCACCTTCGGCTCATATATAGCGCTCCTCTTGCGCTAGGCATTTTTGAGGGTCTCTTACCCTTCATTCCCTTACTTAATTTAATGCCCATAATGACTGGCCAGTCTTCTCTCTTCTCTACGTGTGCCTATAACCTCTTGCCTCTAAACTACTTTATCTAGCAGATGTACTACATATACCTGTGAACAGCACTATTCTTCCCTTTCTTATCTATAACACTCCAATGGACAATAGACAGGGACAAACATAACATATAACCACCAATCAATACAGTTCGATTAAGGGGAGTAAAATAGGTACCCTTTGTCCCGAAAATGCCTTACCGATCAAGGAAGTCTGATAACGCAAATGTAAGCAAAAGGCTTACCTCAGCCAGCTGATTATCAGAAATTCCCGGATCGTCTCAAGCTCCTCGTTTCGGATACTCAGGGTCACCTGGAATCCCCTCCTAAGGCAAGGCTCGCCATGCTGACTCCGTTAAATTGATGATAGGCAACTCCTATCCTCATATTGATTAGTGGTTCCAAATTAATAATAACTACTGCAGTAGGGAACAGACACAAAAGATACGCTCAGCATCTTTCCAAATGACTGTTCTGCTTTATTATGACGCAATTGAAGGTTTTTATGCACATGATTACGTAGGTATCACATTAATATTACAATTGTACATTTATGGTAACAAGGGGCGTTACATAGGCAGGCTTATTCTAATCAGGACTCAAAAGAATGTAAACATTTACTGAAAATATTATTAGTGCCGTGTGCACAGTGAGGGCAGTGTGCAATACATACAAAATACAATACAATTATATACAGAACTTACAAATTTCCATTACAACCTGAGCCCGTAGAAGCAGATGGTACCGTTAAATGTTGAAGCCTACCCTCTAACAGGAGGTATCCTTCCTGTAGTCTTTGGACTACTTGAGTAAGGGTAGTGGCCTGTTGGCACAAATCCTCTATTGGGGATGCATCTCTGCCGGCTTCAGACATGGCTGGATTATACTTTCAAGTCCCGGGTTCGAGGCCGGATTGCTGAGAGGGCGCCCCTTGTGGCTAAGTGCAACATACCCCTGGGAGTGAGACAGGGAGTATGGTGCCCAAAGGAGCATGGATTGCCAAGTGCTGCTGCTGGGTAGCTGCTTAGCAGAGGGCAGCTGGGGTGTGCTGGATAGGCTGATTGGGCAACCATGCAAGGAGAGATTCCAGGTTATAGAGCCAACCAGGAACAGAGTCAGTAGCCAGGCCAGGGGTCATACACAGCAGGATCAGTCTGAGATGAGGTACAGCAGGATAAAGCAGGAACGGAGATGGTAGCCAGGCCAGGGGTCAAACACCAAGCGGTCAGACAAGGTACAGGTGTGGAGACTGGAGAATAGTCAACCCGGGGGTCGATGTAGGTGGAGAGCAGGAGAGGTCAAGCAAGCCGGGTAGTTAACAGGAATCAGATGCAGATAGTAGGTACAGGAGACACAGGAAGCTGACGATAATCCAGCAACCTGCATGCATCTGTAGCAGGTTTAAATAGGCCAGAGGGCGCCAACAATTGAAACACTCCTGTGTATGCGCATGCAGGCGTGGATTTGCCCGGCGCGACCATGACGGGTACTGGCAGGATTGCCAATCCTACGCCCATTTGACACAACCTATCACATTGTTGAAGGCTCTTCATATTTCCAACACATAGCATGTACTGTACATACCAATTACAAACCAAAATACATTCTGCTGAGCAAAGGGTAAAGAAAAGATTACCTGCGGTTTTAGTAGTGCAGTGGTCCACAGAGTAGAGCATTGGTCCAGGCAGCAGTCAGGAACATGGACAGCGAAACAGGCAGCAGGCAGGAATACTGTCCATAGTCAGTACAGGTAGAGATGTTGTCAGCACAGCCAAAGCATTGGTCCAGGTAGCAGGTAGGGATGTGGTCAGCAGCAGCAAAAGGATCGTCCATGCAGCAGGCAGGAATACTGTTCATAGTTAGTACAGGCAGCAGGCAGAGATATGGTCAGCACAGCCAAAGTATTTGTCCAGTGAGCAGGCAGGACCATCAAGCTTAGGGCATCGGTCAAGATCAGTCCAAGGGGCAGGCAAAAACATGGTCAATAGGCCGAGGTCAGTGCAGGTAAAAGGCAGAAATAGATGGTAGACAGAGGCATAGTCGATAGTCCAGGGTCAGTTCACGTGAAAGGATAAACAATGCAAACGGCAGGCAGAAGCATAGTCCATAAACAGGCCAGGGTCAGTTCACATGGAAGGCAATGATATGGTTGGCTGAGGCACCAGGGAAATATTTAGGACAGAAATTGAAAACGGGGAAATGTCAGTCTATTAGAAATATGGGCTAATAGTTTACAAGAGTGTGATAGTGTCTGAAGCATTCTCCGATGCAAAGGCCAGGTTGGGAGGGACATTGGGGACAATGGAAACTGGTGTCTTTCCTAACTCCTCTTTTGGTGCACACCCGACATTTTTTTGGCTTCGTCTTCCGGATCCTGATGGTGGAATATGGTCAGGAAAATACCGCTCATGTAGTCTGCTGACACAATCGGAGCGAATGCTTTCTGGGATTTCTTGTTGATGGATCAGGGCAGTGACAATGTCTTCAATAAACTTTAGGAAGGTGTTGGGTGTTTCCGTCGATTTTTGATGGATGATAAAAGAATTATACATGGCCAAAATGAAAAAAGTAAATTGCAACTTTTTTATACCAGAAGAGGAATTTTTGTGTTGATAGATAGGGCTGCAACATTTGATCATTTCAATCCAGCCCCCCCCCATACATTTTTTGTACTCGTGGATACAGGAAGGCTTTCGAACGGGACCGCGTCTTCTGCAAAGTTCCACAGAGGTGTCATCATGGAAGGTGGATATGATGTACACATCTTTCCTATCCCTCCACTTCACAGCCAACACTTCCTTGTTCCTCAAGCTTGTTGATTACCCCTTTGTAGCCTTGTTGTGTCTAGACTCTGTAGGAAACCCTTTCCGTTCTTCCTTGCTGTACCGCAGGCCAAAGTATTCTTCAGGTATAGTTGGCGGAAAAGGGGAAAACTTGTATAATAATTGTCCATATAAATGTGATACCCCTTTTTCAAGAGTGGGAATGCCAACTCCCAGACAATTTTTCCACTTATTCCCATGTACGGTGGACACGGGGGCTGGAGCTGGGAGTCTTTGCCTTCCTACACGCGGAATGAGTGCACATATCCGGTGGAGCTTTCGAAGAGCTTGTTGAGCTTCAACCCATACCTCGCCCTCTTACTGGCGATATACTGCTCGATTCCCAGCCAGCCTGTGAAATGGACCAGGGATTCGTCCACAGAGATGTTCTTGTCAGGGACATAAAGTTCGGCAAACCTCTTGGAGAAAAAATCAATTAGGGGCAAATTTTATATAATTTATCAAAGTCTGGGTGATTTTGAGGGGGGGGGGCACTGTGAGTTATCACTGAAATGCAGGAAGCGCAATTATAATTTCATATCGGGACCTGGACATGACAGATGAAAAAATTGGTATGTGGTGGATAGGGTTGGTAGACCAATATGCATGCAGTTCATTTTTTTTGTAAGCCCCATGTTGAGCGTTAGGCCTAAAAACACTTTAAGCTCCTCCACTGTTAGGGGTCTCCATTCAAAAGGGCAGGCATAGCTTGAGCTGGGGTTGTTTTCAATGAATTTTTGGGCAAAAAGATTGGTTTGGTCCACGATGCCTTGAACTAATTCGTCAGGGAAAAATAAATTTAAAAAATCAATTTCGGAAAAACCTTCACTGTGCTGTGAAAGGGGGGATCATGGCTGACCCTGTGCTAGAAGGCAGCCACAATGGGTTTGCCAAGGCATCCGGAAGCTGGGTTTGGCCCTAATTATTTGGCTTGCAATTCCCGCACTTGTACTGGGCCTTCCCGCCTGGGGTCTAGCAGCGCTTGTACTGGCCCTCTCCTCCTGGGGTCTAGCAGCGCTTGTACTGGGCCTCTCCTCCTGGGGTCTAGCAGCCCTTGTACTGGGCTTCTCCTCCTGGGGTCTAGTGCCGTTGGTATTTGCCGACTGGCCATTGGGTTGTCTTGCACTGCTGGTAGCTGCCTGGTGTTCCTCCTCTGATTCGGATGCTGATGTGCTGCCTTCGACAGGCTCATATTCGGAACCAGAATCAGAATCAGAGCTGTAACTAGGCGGTGAGAGCTTCCTGTTGCTCTCATCGGTCAGACTCAGTATTTGATATGCCTCTTCTGGAGTGTATACCTTTCTGGACATAGTGGCTGTATGACGAGTGACACTGATGGGTGCACGTCAGGGACTAATGGGCTGAATGTCAGGGACTAATGGGCGGCACCTTGGTAGTAATTGGCTGCAGACAGGTGCTGCTGTTGGGATCACGGACAGGTATTCCTGATGGGATCACGAGGCAGATACTCAGACGGGATGACAGGTACTCAGACAGGATGACAGGTACTCAGATGGGATGATAGGTACTCAGACGGGATGACAGGTACTCAGATGGGATAAGTACTCCGACAGGATGACAGGTACTCTGACGGTATGGAGGGATGACAGGTACTTTGACGGAATGGATGGATGTCAGGTACTCTGATGGGATGGATTGATGACAGGTACTCTGATGAGCTCAGACAGGTACGGATGACAGGTACTGATGACAGGTACTCTGACGGGATGGAGGGATGACAGGTGCTCTGACGGGATGGATGGATGACAGGTACTCTGACGGGATGGATAGATGACAGGTACTGATGACAGGTAATCTGACGGGATGGGGGGATGACAGGCAGGGCCTTCTTTAATATGGTTTGCAAACATTTTTTTTGGCCCACCCCCCATGCAATTTTGCTCTTCACCCCAACATCTCAAAAAACAGACACACACATACAATTATCTAAAAAAAAAACTTTGCAGACCCTCTTCACAGCAGTCCCACGGTGTCCTCAGTTCCCTTTCATTGGGGGCACACACGAACTGCGTGCACCACCACTCTGCATAGTGCCTGGCTGTGATTGGATATAGCCAGTCACGCTGTTTCCCCACACTCTGCCGGACGCGCATTACCCTGATCAGGGAGCGGCTGTGTTCCAAGGGACATGCCGGATCCCCGATCCCTGCGCTGTGGGCCCCCGGGGGCCTGCAGTAGCGGCGGGAAGCCCGAGGACATCATATGACTCCCGCCCAGGATGGGAGATACCATCTGCGGACGTCATTTGACTATGGCTGGGTAATGAAGTGGTTAACTACTCAGGAAGGATTGACCATGCATTGACAAGGGGGAGTCCATGAGCTTTCAGAAAGTTAGTTGAATGATGCTGGTTGTTTTTTCAGCCTGGAAGATAACTGGTGCTAGACCCCATAGAAGCACACGTGAGGCAGTGCTGGGGCATGGGTATTGTAAGTATTGGTTGCAAAACATATTTTTTACAGGAGGGAGGCACTGGCTGGCAGGATGGTGGATGGTATGTATATGCATGGTATATGGCGGGTGTATGTTTTTGCACATACACGCGCTAAGTGACTCCAGGGCTTATGGCTGATGTGAAGAAAACAAACATTTTGTTTTCTCAGAATCTTAATATGTTTTGTTATGTTTGGTCCTGGAGTTCTGAGACTTTGTAGGGCTTTGGGTGGGGCAAAGCCTCGATTTCTGTGTGCACATCTTACCTGTTAGCCTTTTTACTCTCACCTGTCCATAGGCCTTTATACTGTATATGCCAGCTGACTGATCACTCAACTCTCTGCTGTTTGAAAAGGCTGACATGACATAAAAAGGGACAAGTGCTGCCTGCTTGTGTTGGGGAACTGTTTTGTTTGTTATAATATGGACTTCCTGCACAAAGTCCTCCTGCATCAAAACTGTGTTTGCTGCCTTGTTGAAATAAAGTGCAGAACAAACCTGCTGGGCTGTTCCTGTGTGCCCAGTTCTCATGCATGTTTTACCACTACGGATATCAGTTGAGCACTATTGATAACTTGATGCTCAGGTGTGGGCAGTGCCTTAAAGAGACAGACACTTATTGTTGAACAAAATGGAGGAGCTTGTCAAAAAGCTCATATTGCTAACCAACAACAGTGCAATATTTCCCAAAAGCAGACTAATTAACTACTGCAAGAGTCAAACCACCTAATCACCCAGATACAACAGCTGACTAAAGCCCACCAGGCCTCCTTTGAGGGACAACAGCAAGTGAGGCTGTTTTAACAATAGTGACAAACCCCAAACTGAGTGGACACCCCCCCCCCCCCAAACCTCACTTGCTGTTGTCCCTCAAAGGAGGCCTGGAGGGCTTTCGAATATGTGCAGTGGGCAGCCCAGAAGTGGTTAAAGTTATACTAAACCCAGGACCCTGCATTCACTATATCTGGTTTCCCACAGTACAAAGAAAATGGAAATACAATTATTTTAGTAAATATAAACAGCTAAATACCTTTTCTCATCAGCAGTATACAGTAGCAGTCTTGTGACTTCTATCAGTGTCTGGTTAAAACTTGTAGGAGGAGTTTTCATTTCCCTCTGATTGTCCATGAGGCTGCAGGACCCCAGGAAAGTGCTGATTGGACCTGTGCTGATCACATGCACCCTCCCAAGAAAAAAAAAACTCTCTAGTAGGGTTGTCCCGATACCACTTTTTTAGGACCGAGTACAAGTACCGGAGAGGCACAGAGAAGGAGAGAGGAACGGAGGGGGACAGCGGAGAGGCACAGAGAAGGAGAGAGGAACGGAGGGGGACAGTGGAGAGGCACAGAGAAGGAGAGAGGAACAGAGGGGGACAGCGGAGGGGGACAGAGGAACGGAGGGGGGCATGGAGGAGGATGCAGTGACAGTCAGCGGTGAGCGATCACCGCTGTATGTCACTAAAGCTGCTGAAAGCCGTTGGGGGAAAATCTTGTAACTCCCCCACACGCCGATCACAGCTGACTTCCAGGTATCGGAGGAAGCATCGGAAGCATTTGCCCGAGTACAAGTACTTGGGCAAATGCTCGGTATCGGTGCCGATACCGATATCGGTATCGGGACAACCCTACTCTCTAGCAATACACACCAAACTTGAGCATTTGCAGAGTGACTCCAAATCAGGGGACGGTTTGGGGACAGTAAAAAGAAATGATCAGAGAAGATTGGATCAAACAGCCTTTTTACACAATGGGGAGGATTAACCCTTTAGGTTTCACAGTGAGTATAACAAGCACGCTTTGCTGCATATACAGACTGATTTTACTGTTGTTGGTTTAGTAACACTTTAAAACAATCTTGATTGAGAATTAAAAGCGGTTTTACTGTGCTGCATCAACTGTATATGCTATGTGTTATGTTGTAGCTCTTTGTTTAGAATGGTATATAATAGTTGCATCAATAAAAGTTTTCCACAGTCTGTTTGACTTTAATTTTTCTGCAAAGCTTACATGAGGTGTTGTGGTTCAATCTATAAAACCAAACAAAAAATGCATAACTATACAAGCGCATCTAGCTGGAGTCATATTATTGAACATGTTGCAATGAAAGGCCTACTGAAAAACATAATAAAGCAACAGAATTATCATCAGAATAACATTTATCTCAAAACCCACAGGCATTGCTAGAAGATCTTTTAATAGTCAACACAGGCCTGATGGAAAAGGATAGTCTGTAAATACGGGGGTGCTGAAATCAATACATAATAGCAAGTATAGACCAACTCCAGAAAAGAATATTTTATTTAGTGCTAGTGGAGAAGAGTTGAAATCTCTGTCAGAATTTTATCGCTGGCGACATCTGTATTGGAGATTTTTGACAGATGTCAGAAAGAGCAAAAAAAGAGGGGGGACCCCCCACAGTGGGGACACAGGCAGCAATTAAAACACATTTCTTTGTAGTTTATTAAGGGACACAGGATCAGTAGTTATTCTAATATGATGTGGTACACTGCCACCTTCAGAAGAAATTGGACACTGTCATGCCATGTATAACCCCTCCTACTCCACGAATGATTCCTTTTTGCTAGGAAGATTTTCTTCAGTCTAGACTTCATCTGAGAACTGCTGAGCAAAGCGCACTTTGCAGCTTTCTGGACTGGATAATCCATGGTTGGTGCTGCAAAGCTCCACAACCATAAATGTTACACTTTTTCTAAGTTTCTGTTTAGTTAAAAAAAAAAAAGCTGGAGTTGGGCTTTAACCCTTTTGTGTAACAAATTAATAGGTTGTGATCTGGTGCCTAAATGCTATGCCTCCATCCCTTACGTGTACGTTTCTAAACCAAATCAAATGCCCATGGGATTTTTAATGAGGCATAACTTCGAGTAGATTATATATAATAAAAAATTTTTATTGAGCGTTACATGAAGATCTCACAGATTAAAACAACAAGCTGGTTAGTTATTGTCAGGGCTGGGCTCAGCCCTTCCTTCTCAGCTGTCGGTTAATTGCCAGCACTTATTGTTCCACAGTGCCGCAACTGGTAAACATTTCCTGCTTGTTAGCCAGCCCTTCTGGCTTAAACTGCCTGGTTAATTTCTCCCATGCCTTTGCCTTGGTCAACATATCTGAAGATTCTCTGCCGTGTTCCTGTTAAAGACTTGCCTGGCTGACGTCTGTTCTGGTTCCTGATCCTCCTGTTTACTGGCTCCGACTACGCTAATCTCTGTCTTCCTGATTTACTGTCTTGCACTGATTACCCGCTTTGATTTCCAAACCCTGGCTATGTTTTGACTACGTTTACTATTTGAACCATTTTTACCACTATATTAAAAGGTGTGATTTTTACAGCATTTTCTGTCTTCATCTGATTCATGGTTCCTGACAGTAGGCGAAGGTCATGAATTCAGAAGATGCAGGCAATCCACCTAGTAGTAATATTTTTTTCCAGATTGAATGAGCAGGACCACCGCATGGATCAGTTTGCCATAGCAATAAAGACGCTCCTGATTCGCACTGCTCACCTGGATCCTTCCACTGTGGCTGTTCCGGTGTTCTGTCGAGAAATGCCTCCCATCCAAAAATGCCCCCGATGGGGCTGCGCGTGCGCAGCGCCAAACGTCACTCCAGCTATGTTGATCAGTTGGCGTGATGTAAACACAGCACATGCACAGATCGTCTGAGGCATTTTTCGATGGGAGACAGTATTAGATGGGCAGTATTCAAAGCTATGCAGAGAATACACTAAGAATTTCATAAAACGCACAACAGGGAACTCCTTTATTCATTTTGACAGTTGCCATTACCCCAGATGGGTTAGCAATATTCCACGTAGCCAATTTTGTCGTCTCCACAGAAATTGTACTAGGGACACAGATTATGATATACATGGCCAACTCCTCTCACAGAAATTTCTTGATAAGTTACCCTACTTCTCTAATAGATGAAGCCTTTGACAACTATCGCAGTTTACCCACTGGTTCTCACATACCACCACCTACTGCTGCCAAACAACCTACATGATTCATCACACAATAGGGTGTGGGTCAATGAGTCAATCCAAGGGTCGTTTCCTGTGGCAGAACGTTATAAACGTCTGTGCCAGCAGGAGACGTTCTGGATCTATCCCTTGGGTACCTTGGCACCGGGGTGGGGCTAAATGAGGACATAGAGGTACACAACCTATTGTGAGCCTCTTCTGCCTCAAGGGACCTGGTCTGTTATGTATAAGGTTTCCACCCCCTTATGTGAGCATCTATCTGAATAAAATCTTTATGCTCTCTTTTTTAGCGGACCCTTATGGTCCCACTCTCCACTCCTCATCTATGATCCCCAACCATAGTAAGTATAGTACTTCCCAGGCCCATAAGGCTTCCACCAAATGTATCATTTCATTGTTTATCGAAAAATTATTTTAGTAGTAATTTTTATCTCTACCATGTTGTAAGTCTTACCCATCATGTGCTCATATTTATCGCCAACCTGCACAACTGCATTTATCAGTCTGAACATGCAAAATATAAGGCATTGGGTATACACACGTACACACCGCTAGTACATCCATGGGCCCGTACAAGTACATACATGCAAGGTTTCTAGCATCATGTATACAGGCACTAGTGTTGTCCTCACAAACACATGTGCCTGTCTACTAATTATTAACATCTAGGTCGCCCAACCCACATACAGTATCTCAGGGCTCAAAATTTCAAGTCCTGAGCTACTAGCCAGGCCTCAAATGTTACTCGCCACCAGTTGCCCCACCCAACTCCTACCTTGCCCCGCCCCTAATCACGCCCGCATAAATTATCTCATGAAATGACACTAAAATGTTTTATGTAGAATTAAGTTACAAAAATAAATATTAACAACAACCTTATCAGTTCCCCTTCAGCACAGCCTCACCAGTGCCTATCAATGCAGGCTCACCTGTGCCCATCAATGCAGTGTGAGCTGTGCTCATCATTGCAGCATGACCTGTGCCCATCATTGCAGCCTCACCATGCCTATCATTGCAGCCTCACCTTGCGCACCATTGCAGCCTCACCGTGCCCCATTGCAGCCTCACCGTGCCCAACATTGCAACCTCACCGTGCCCAACACTGCAACCTCACCGTGCCCAACATTGCAGCCTCACTGTGCCCAACATTGCAGCCAGCTCACTGTGCTCCCTTTGCAGCCTAACTGTGCCCCTTGCAGCCTCACTGTGCCCCTTGCAGCCTCACTGTGCCAACATTGCAGCCTCACTGTGCCCAACATTGCAGCCTCACTGTGCCCCCATTGCAGCCTCACTGTGCCCACATTGCAGCCTCACTGTGCACCCTTTGCAGCCTCACTGTGCCCCCTTTGCAGCCTCACTGTGCCTCCATTGCAGCCTCACTGTGCCACCATTACAGCCTCACTGTGCCCAACATTGCAGCCTCACTGTGCCAACATTGCAGTCTCACTGTGCCAACATTGCAGCTTCACTGAGCCCCCATTGCAGACTCACTGTGCCCAACATTGCAGCCTCACCAGGGCGGAGGAAGATAGAGGGTGGCTGGATCATGACTGGAGGAAGAGGAGAGCCATGGGATCACAGAGAGTGAATAGCACGTTGTTACAGATTACATGAAAATGCCTCCGCTATGCTCACCGACACACACAGCCCTGCCTCCTCCTGACCTGCACCTGTCATATACAGAACACATCCCAGCATTGGACCCGCATTCTATCACAGGCACGGGGTTAGGAGGAGGCGGGGCTGTGTGTGACGGCGAGCAGAGTGGAGGCAATCTCAATGTAAGCTGTAACAGCCCACTATACCGCTCGGTGACCCCGTGGCTCTCCTCTTCCTAGAGAGAAAAGAGAAAAAGGGGACGCACCAGCCTTGTGCATTATCTTTTAAAATATTTATTGAATAAAAATGATAAAAAGAAACAACTCACGTGATTAGTAGAGGAAGGCACAACGTGAAAGTGCACCGACTAACAGCATGCGACCTAGGATGAGCGATACCTTCCAAAGATCGTAGAGGAACGCACGTGCATCACTATCAGCTAAAGCGTTTCGAAGGGTTCATCCCTTCTTCATCAGAGCTATGCAGTGAACTCTCCTTCAGCAGTCCCTATTTATAAGTACCTGAGTGTCAATGAAACAAGGATGGGATATGAGGCCCCTCCCCCTCAAAGCGTCCCTCCCTCTTGTGCCCTCCAATCATACAGGCAAATAATCCAAAGAATATACAGAAATTTGTATGTATATATATGAGAAAACAAATATAATAGAGGCAAGCTAAGCCATTGGTAGTGGATCGTGACATGCTGCACACACAAAGTGCAGAGATGACAAAGGCATGAGATATATTAAGCATACTAGATGTGAACTGTGGTGAACAGTAGGGATGAGCTTCGTGTTCGAGTCGAACCCATGTTCGACTCGAACATCGGCTGTTCGATCGTTCGCCGAATTGCGAACGTTATGGGCCGTTCGCGCTAAATTCGTGTGGCGCGTCACGGCCCATAATTCACTGCGGCATCGCAGTGCATTGCTGGCTGATGATTGGCCAAGCATGCACTATGACCCGCATGCTTGGCCAATCACAGCGCCGTCAGTAGAGAGAGCTGTAATTGGCCAAAGCCAGGGTGGCTTTGGCCAATTATGGCTCAGGGGATTTAGTACACACCCCACACTATATAAGGCCGCCTGCACGGCGGCCCTGTGTAGTGTGTGTTCCGGTGTGCTGAGAGATAGAGAGAGAGAGAGACAGTGTCATTTGATTTGAGTTAGATAGATTAGGCAGAACAGTCAGTCAGTTAGCTGCACTTACAGTGTATTGTGTATATATATGCATCCCAGGTGTTGCATATATATATATACACTGTATTCAGTTTAGCTAGATCCGTTCCTGTTATCTTCTATCTAGACTATTTACATTTAATGCAGTGCGTCCTGCTCACAGTGTTCAGCTAGATCCGTTCCTGCTATTTACATTTAGTGCAGTGCGTCCTGCTCACAGTGTTCAGCTAGATCCGTTCCTGTTATCTTCTAGACTATTTACATTTAGTGCAGTGCGTCCTGCTCACAGTGTTCAGCTAGATCCGTTCCTGCAATTTACATTTAGTGCAGTGCGTCCTGCTCACAGTGTTCAGCTAGATCCGTTCCTGCTATTTACATTTAGTGCAGTGCGTCCTGCTCACAGTGTTCAGCTAGATCCGTTCCTGCTATTTACATTTAGTGCAGTGCGTCCTGCTCACAGTGTTCAGCTAGATCCGTTCCTGCTATTTACATTTAGTGCAGTGCGTCCTGCTCACAGTGTTCAGCTAGATCCGTTCCTGTTATCTTCTAGACTATTTACATTTAGTGCAGTGCGTCCTGCTCACAGTGTTCAGCTAGATCCGTTCCTGCAATTTACATTTAGTGCAGTGCGTCCTGCTCACAGTGTTCAGCTAGATCCGTTCCTGCTATTTACATTTAGTGCAGTGCGTCCTGCTCACAGTGTTCAGCTAGATCCGTTCCTGCTATTTACATTTAGTGCAGTGCGTCCTGCTCACAGTGTTCAGCTAGATCCGTTCCTGCTATTTACATTTAGTGCAGTGCGTCCTGCTCACAGTCTTCAGCTAGATCCGTTCCTGCTATTTACATTTAGTGCAGTGCGTCCTGCGCACAGTGTTCAGCTAGAGCCGTTCCTGCTATTTACATTTAGTGCAGTGCGTCCTGCTCACAGTGTTCAGCTAGATCCGTTCCTGTTATCTTCTAGACTATTTACATTTAGTGCAGTGCGTCCTGCTCACAGTGTTCAGCTAGATCCGTTCCTGCTATTTACATTTAGTGCAGTGCGTCCTGCTCACAGTGTTCAGCTAGATCCGTTCCTGTTATCTTCTAGACTATTTACATTTAGTGCAGTGCGTCCTGCTCACAGTGTTCAGCTAGATCCGTTCCTGTTATCTTCTAGACTATTTACATTTAGTGCAGTGCGTCCTGCTCACAGTGTTCAGCTAGATCTGTTCCTGCTATTTACATTTAGTGCAGTGCGTCCTGCTCACAGTGTTCAGCTAGATCCGTTCCTGTTAAATTCCTACTGACCGGCAGGCTTGTCTGGTTACAGTATATAAAGCTACCTGAAGAAAATTACAGGTGTTCTATTTGATCCTATTAGTACCACGGTCAGGCAGCTAGACTATTTACATTTAGTACAGTGCGTCCTGCTCACAGTGTTCAGCTAGATCCGTTCCTGTTATCTTCCTACTGACAGGCAGGCTTGTCTGGTTACAGTATATAAAGCTACCTGAAGAAAATTACAGGTGTTCTATTTGATCCTATTAGTACCACGGTCAGGCAGCTAGACTATTTACATTTAGTACAGTGCGTCCTGCTCACAGTGTTCAGCTAGATCCGTTCCTGTTATCTTCCTACTGACAGGCAGGCTTGTCTGGTTACAGTATATAAAGCTACTTGAAGAAAATTACAGGTATTCTATCCCAGCTTAGTGCAGCTACAGGCCATTAGTATGTCTGGAAGGCCAAGAAGGAGAGGCAGACAGTCACAAGCCAATAAGAGAGGGCAAGCAGGCTCTGTGTCTAGTGCTGGTCGTGGAGACGGTGCATCCTCATCAGCACGTGGCCATGGGACACGCTTGGCCTTTTTTTCGGCAGCTGGCCATGTTGAGCCGCAACATGCGGAAGACTTGGTCGAGTGGATGACCAAGCCGTCCTCATCCTCCTCATCCTCTCTCACCCATGCCCAGGGTGCTTTGTCTGGCAAAGCAGCGGCCTCTTCCCTCAGCTCAATGTCATCAGTGACTCCTTCCCTAGCTCCACCATGTCCTCATGAGGATTCCCTCGAACTGTTTGACCACAGTGTTGGGTACATGCTCCAGGAGGATGCCCAGCGTTTGGAAGGCTCTGATGACGATACTGAGCTCGATGAAGGCAGTAACATGAGCGCGGACAGAGGGGGTGCCCAAGAAGGACAGCAATCTGGCAGTCATGCTCCCCCTGCTGCAGCATACTGCCAGGTTTGCTCCAGTGATGAGGAGGGAGGGGATGATGAGGTCACTGACTCAACGTGGGTGCCTGATAGGAGAGAGGAGGAGGAGGAGGAGGAGGAGGAGGAGGCGGCAGCACATCACCAACGAGGCAGGATGCCCTCCAGGGGCCAACCTAAGGGCAGCACATTGACTGCATCACACCCCAAAGCTCCACATGTGCAGGGCGCTGCAGTCTCTGCGCGTTATTCAAAAAGTTCTTTGGTGTGGGCCTTTTTTGAGACGAGTGCATCAGATCGCACCGCTGCTATTTGCAACATATGTCTCAAGCGTATCTCGCGTGGCCAAAATATCTCCCGCTTGGGTACCACATGCTTGACCAGACATATGTTGACCTGCCATGCAGTTCGTTGGCAAGCGTATCTAAAAGACCCACACCAAAGAACAAAGAGGATCTCTCCTTGCTCCTCATCAGCTGAGATTTCCAACCCCACTAGACCTTCAGTCCTCTCTGAGACCTGCAGTGAGAGGAATGAAGGTGTAGAATTAGGTGTGTCACAGCCAAGTACTTGTGGGCAATCTGCTTTTGGTACACCGACGTCAGATTGTACCAGGCAAATTTCCCTGCCCCAGCTGCTGCACCGCCGAAAGAAGTTTGCTCCCAGCCATCCACATGCCCAGCGGTTGAATGCTAGCTTGGCAAAATTGCTAGCACTTCAACTGCTGCCTTTTCAGTTGGTAGACTCTGCCCCCTTCCGTGAGTTTGTGGAATGTGCGGTTCCTCAGTGGCAGGTACCCAAACGCCACTTTTTCTCACGGAAGGCGATTCCGGCTCTCTACCGGCATGTGGAAGGCAATGTCCATGCCTCGCTGGACAGGGCGGTCAGCGGTAAGGTGCATATTACCGCTGACTCATGGTCCAGCAGGCATGGACAGGGACGTTACCTAAGTTTCACGGCGCATTGGGTGACTCTGCTGGCAGCTGGGAAGGATGCAGGACAAGGTGCAGTAGTGTTGGAGGTTGTTCCGCCACCACGCCTCCAAAATGCTGATTGTGACACACCTCTCTCCTCCACCCCCTCCTCTTCTTCTTCCTCCATGGCCTCTTCCTCGGAACCAGCGGTGCTCCGTAGGCGTTCAAGGGGCTACGCAAGTACGCAGGCCAAAAGATGCCATGCGGTGCTTGAGCTGGTGTGCTTGGGGGACAGGAGCCACACTGGGGCAGAGGTTCTGTCAGCTCTGCAGGGGCAGGTTCAGAGGTGGTTGACGCCACGCCAACTTAAGGCAGGAATGGTGGTTTGCGACAATGGCACCAACCTCCTCTCTGCCCTCCGACAGGGACAAATGACCCATGTGCCCTGTTTGGCTCACGTCCTTAACTTGGTGGTGCAGCGGTTCTTGGGCAGGTACCCGGGCTTACAGGATGTCCTGAGGCAGGCCAGGAAAGTCTGTGTGCATTTCCGCCGGTCATATAATGCCAGTGCTCGGCTGACGGACCTCCAAAAGGAGTTTAACCTGCCCAAGAACCGCCTAATCTGTGACATGCCCACCAGGTGGAACTCAACGTTGGCCATGCTGCAGCGGCTGCACACGCAGCAGAGGGCCATCAATGAGTACCTGTGCGACTATGGCACCAGGACAGGGTCAGGGGAGCTTGGTTTTTTTTCCCCACGCCAGTGGGCCATGATCAGGGATGCATGCACTGTCCTGTCACCATTCGAGGAGGCCACGAGGATGGTGAGCAGTGACAGTGCATGCATCAGTGACACTGTCCCCCTTGTCCACCTGTTGGAGCACACGCTGCGTGGAATAATGGACAGGGCACTTGAGGCAGAACAGAGGCAGGAAGAGAAGGACTTCCTTAGCTCTCAAGGCCCCCTTTATCCAGACAGTGTTCCTGCGTGCCCGCCGATCACACAGGAAGAGGACGAGGAGGAAGAGGAGGAGGAGGAAGATTGTGTCAGTATGGAGGTGGAGCCTGGCACTCAGCATCAGCAGCAGTCTTTAAGGGATCAGTCCCAAGAAACACATGGACTTGTACGTGGCTGGGAGGAGGTGGCTGCGGACCATGTCGTTCTTAGTGACCCAGAGGACTCCGGACCGAATGCCTCAGCAAACCTACGCTGCATGGCCTCCCTGATCCTGCAAAGCCTGCGTAAGGATCCTCGTATTCGTGGTATCAAGGAGAAGGACCAATACTGGCTGGCAACCCTCCTTGATCCACGTTACAAGGGTAAGGTTGCGGACCTTATCTTGCCATTGCAGAGGGAGCAGAGGATGAAACATCTTCGGGAGGCCTTGCAGAAAGGTCTGTGCAACGCGTTCCCAGAGACTGGGAGGTTACAAACTCCTGTTTCTGGACAACGTGTTGCTGAGGCTTCGGTCAGTCAAAGAAGGAGCGGTGGAGAAGGTGGCCGTCTGACCGATGCGTTCAGACAATTTTTTGGTCCGCAGCCCCAAGGTATGATCGGTTCCAGCAACCATCGCCAGCGTCTGTTTTACATGGTGCAGGAATACCTAGGGGCAAGATCAGACTTGGACACCTTTCCCACCGAAAATCCTCTGGGTTACTGGGTCTTGAGGATGGATCACTGGCCAGAGCTTGCACAGTATGCAATTGAGCTACTGGCCTGTCCTGCATCCAGCGTTCTTTCGGAACGCACATTCAGTGCTGCTGGAGGCGTGGTAACCGATCACAGGGTGCGTCTGTCCACCGACTCGGTCGATCGGCTGACCTTCATAAAAATGAATGAGTCTTGGATCACCACCAGCTACCAAGCACCTGATGCTGATGTAACCGAATAATTTTTTTTGAAATCTCAGATCCCTTCAAAGACTGCCTATGCTGATGCTGAGTGACTATCCCTGAGTAATTATCCTCTTCCTCCTCAATCATCACGCTGATAGCTTGTAAGAACATTTTTGGTTCTGGGCGCCACCACCAGTGCCTAAGGCACAATTTTTCAGCCCCTGTTTAACAGGGGCGTGTAATTACAATTTTTGATGTAATACTTTGCAGCAGGGCTCGTTCCTGCATTCCAACTAGAGTGTCTGTGAGGGGTTGCAGTGTTGTGGCACCAGCACCAGTGCCTAGGGCCCAATTTTTCTGCCCCTGTCTAACAGGGGCGTGTAATTACAATTTTTGATGCAATACTTTGCAGCAGGGCTCGTTCCTGCGTTCCAACTAGAGTGTCTGTGAGGGGTTGCAGTGTTGTGGCACCAGCACCAGTGCCTAAGGCCCAATTTTTCTGCCCCTGTCTAACAGGGGCGTGTAATTACAATTTTTGATGCAATACTTTGCAGCAGGGCTCGTTCCTGCGTTCCAACTAGAGTGTCTGTGAGGGGTTGCAGTGTTGTGGCACCAGCACCAGTGCCTAAGGCCCAATTTTTCTGCCCCTGTCTAACAGGGGCGTGTAATTACAATTTTTGAAGCAATAATTTGCAGCAGGGCTCGTTCCTGCGTTCCAACTAGAGTGTCTGTGAGGGGTTGCAGTGTTGTGGCACCAGCACCAGTGCCTAAGGCCTAATTTTTCAGCTCCTGTTCAACAGGGGCATGTAATTACAATTCTTGATCTAATATTTCACAGCAGGGCCCTGTGAGGGTTTACAGTGTTGTGGCCACAGCAACACCTAAGGCCCAAATTTCTGCTGAGTATATAGGGCAGGACCCTACTTTCAAACATCTAACTTACAAACGACTCCTACTTGCAAACGGAAGGAGACAACAGGAAGTGAGATGAAATCTACCCCTAGGAAGGGAAATTCTCTCCTGTAAGAGTTAATATGGGAAAACAATTTCTCCTTTCCACTGATGCTTTCCAATCCTTGTTCCACAAAAAAACCCAAATTTTCAAAAAACATTTTTCATTGGGACAAAAAAGTGAGGTGAAATCTTCTGAAGAGGAGGAAAGACAGCAAAACAAATGTCACAGGGGTGATAACCCTTCCCTATGTTTTCCAAAAAGCTTAGAAAAGATTTTTTGGCTGGAGCTAAACACGTTAAAAATGTTCAAAATTACAAACAGATTCTACTTAACAACAAACCTACAGTCCCTGTCTTGTTTGCACCGCCTGTATACTGCTGTTCAGAGTATATAGGGCCTGGTGGCCCCACACCTTTCCTTATTTTAATTTGGGTGCGGGGTTCCCCTTAATATCCATACAAGACCCAAAGGGCCTGGTAATGGACTGGGGGGTACCCATGCCGTTTGTCTCACTGATTTTCATCCATATTGCCATGACCCGACATGACATTAAACCCGCAAGCAGTTTTAAATGAGATTTTTTCCTTTAAAAATGACATTTGGTGCAGGGACTGTTCTAAACATGGGAAACACGCGTCACTTTACAGGCATACTATAGACACCCCCCAGGTACGATATTTAAAGGAATATTTCACTTTTTTTTTTTTACTTTAAGCATCATTAAAATCACTGCTCCCGAAAAAACGGCCGTTTTTAAAAGTTTTTTTTGCATTGATACATGTCCCCTGGGGTAGGACCCGGGTCCCCAAACCCTTTTTAGGACAATACCATGCAAATTAGCCTTTAAAATGAGCACTTTTGATTTCGAACATTCGAGTCCCATAGACGTCAATGGGGTTCTAACGTTCGTGCGAACTTTCGGTCCGTTCGCGCGTTCTGGTGCGAACCGAACCGGGGGGTGTTCGGCTCATCCCTAGTGAACAGTAGTAAACATAGTAAGTAGGAAACCCCCCATTCCAAATACTACCAGTCGTATCAAAGAATATAAATACCTACAATATTATCTCAGGGGGTCCGTGCATGTAAAGCGCCTCAGCATTGAGTGTACAGTGGGCCAGTAGTTACAGCGTGGCGATGTCGAAGTGGAACGCACGCCGATGTGTTTGCGTTCCAAGCTTGAAGAAGGGGCGGGATCCACATCGCTTCCTCCGCATCCCACAAAGCCCGATGATGACGTGAGCGGCAAAAGACAGCCCAGCGGCATGCAACTGGGGGCGGGACCTGAATGTCAGAGGCCGACCGCTCACTCGAGCCATCCTGATGTCAGTCAGAACTAGCAGCTGCCTAACAGGCAGCGACTCACACGGATTTGAGTGTCATGAAGCCCCTAATAGGAGACCAAAAAGCCCCTTGAGAATAATGAATGAATATACCAAGTAATAAAGTAATAATGGTGATAGTAGTATAAATTCCATTAGATGAATAAAATTAAATAAATACTGGGTCAATACTAAATACATATTAAATACTGAAATAAAAATGTAAAATTCATAATAATAGTAATGTTAATAATAATAATTAATGGTAATGATACTATTAAAGAAATAAAACAATAATGATATGATGTTAATCATCTGACCGCCAGCATAAGAAACTATCGGCGCATAAAATATGCGCCACAACTACAACTCTGCACACACACACATATATGTGCCCATAGACTAGCATGCCATGACTCAACCACAGGTCAGCGATTATGGGGGCTGTATAAACGGAAACTAAATAAAGATCATGCTGAAGGAGATAAACACATGCGGCATCATACTGCGACTGGAGAAGTAAAAAAATTAGTAATTACAAAGTACTGGGCATACATAGATCCCATTGTAGTAGAACAAATAATAATTATTAGTAAAATGAAATTAATAATCTATGATATATAATAAAAGTAAGGGTAATCCCTCTCCAGTCGCTATGTGCAACATATGGTTGTGGGGATGACTACAAAATCAATAACAAAACAATACATGTATTTCACAAATGCAAGAGTGTCATAAATGGTGTCACAAATACAATATTAACAAACAATAATGGATAATAATTATTAATTATTATCTGAAACAGATTGAATAAATGATTACACTGAAACTATTGCTGTATACTAAAGATTGTACATAGAAACACAGCCTATCCACATGAAGAGGGGAGCAAGGATGGACAGAAAAGAGAAAAAATGGGGGGTAGGGAAGGCAGGAGAGTTACCAACGGGCTCTACACAGTCAGACAATTTTGTGAACCTCAGGATCCTCATTCAACCCCCCGGGGGTCATGCTACCTAAGGTGAAGATCCAATAGGCCTCGCATTTGCAGAGCCTCTGGTGTCTTCTACCTCTATCACGGTCACCCCGTTTTTGAAACCATCATTGATTTACAACTTTTTGCATGCAGGTTATTATTAAAATACCTGCATGCCAAGGATGACTCTGACGCTGACGCTGTGGATGGGTCTGTTTATAGTATGAAGGAATGCAAGGCCTTACGAGACCTAACTCTCCTTTACCAAGAAAACAACACGGTGGATTTAATAGACCAAATCGATTTGGACGCCTTACTGCAGGAGGTGGACAAATCGATTCCAAATCCCCTATTAATGTTTAAAAAGGCCTCCACAACATTCCCTTCCTCAAGCATTAATCCTAACGTAGCAGTTTTTCTAAGGCAGACAATTCGAGATATATGCAAAATACCACAAACTAAATTCAAGCCGGCAAATCTTTCACATGACGAAAATCAGGCCCTTCAGCGCCTCACAAAGAACCCCAAAATTACAATAAAACCCTCAGACAAAGGGGGCAATGTGGTCGTCATGAACAATGACGACTACGTCTCAATGTGTTTGAACATCTTAAAGAACAAGGAATGGTATAAACCTATTTCGGCCCTCAGCATTAATCAATACAATTCCAGCTTTTACAGCATGGTCGATCGCGCATTCCATATAGGGGCAATCACCAAAAACACCTATGAATTCATCAGGACCCCACACCCCAAGGTAGCCACATTTTACAGCCTGCCCAAGATTCACAAAAATTCCACCACACTTACAGGCCGTCCCATTGTCTCCGGCAACGGGGCCATATCAGAAAATCTAAGTCGGGTCATAGATGCCCATTTGCAACCCCTTGTTCTGATCCTGCCCTCATTTGTCAGGGACACAATACAATTTTTACAACTTATCAATGATCTTAGGATACCAGAGAATGCCATTCTGGTGACTATCGATGTCGAGGCACTGTACAGCAGCATTCCCCATTCTCGGGGTCTGGCTGCTGTGCAAAGAGCCCTACAACAGTACTCTCAGTACGATCCGGCATTGATCAGTTTTATCCTGAACGGTCTGCATTACATACTGCACCACAATCATTTCTGTTTTGATAACTCCCACTACCTCCAGGTGCAGGGTGTGGCTATGGGGACCTGCTGCGCCCCCTCTTACGCCAACCTGTACCTGGGGGAGTGGGAGAAGTCTCTCTTCGAGGACGAGGATCTTGTCGTATACACCAGCCATATAACAAAATGGCTGAGGTATATTGACGACGTTCTCGTCGTATGGGAGGGACCCGAGATCAAACTGATTGAATTTTTCAATCGGATCAATGTAAACGATCGCAACCTAAGATTCACTATGACTCATGACTTCCACAGCGTCACCTTTTTAGATGTCTCCATTTTCGTCACTGCTGAAAGAAACCTATCCAGCACCTTATTCCGAAAGACAACCGCTGGCCATACGGTTCTCCATTCGGATAGCTTTCATCCAAACACCACTTAAGAACTCAATCCCCTACGGACAATATTTGCGCCTTTGTCGCAATTGTTCAAACGATGCTCTTTTTAAAAAAGAAGCCGAGGGACTTCAGATCCGACTGCTAGCTAGGGGTTATAGCCGATCCTGCCTGAAAAAAGCATATAATCAAGCTATAGGACCATCTAGATTTCAGCTGCTTTTTAGATCTAAGCCCTCTAAGAGTTCTGAGGGTAACCTCACCCGGATCATTATGCGCTACTCTCGACAACACACAGCCATCAAAAAAATCTTAAAGCGTCATTGGAGCATCCTGACAGACGATCCAAAAATACGCGCATTTGTTCAAGAACAACCTACCATAACATATAAAAGAGCCACGTCACTACGGGACAAGCTCGTCCAGAGCGAATACACCAATGAGAATAGGAGGTTGAAACATCGTTCCACAGTGGGGTCCTTCCCCTGCGGACACTGCTCCTACTGTTCATTCATTAGGAGGGACAAAACTTTTGTCCTTCCTGATGGAAGCACATTTACACCTACACAATTTGTGAACTGCCATACACGTGGAGTGGTATATCTGATGGAATGTGAATGTGGTGCTTATTACGTGGGGAAGACCAGGCAGGAATTTTGGAAACGCATTTCCCAACATGTATACAGTATACAGGTTGGGAACCCGTATCTCCCTATTGGGAGACATATAATTTCCATACACAACTACAGGGTTCCAAGAGTCACTTTTGTGGCCCTTTGTAGAATGCATATTCCAACCAGAGGTGGCGACTGGAACAATTCTCTGTTACAGAAAGAGCAGAGATGGATATTCCGGTTACATGTCACCTTTCCACCAGGCCTTAATGAATCGATCTCGTATGCCCCCTTTTTGGGTTTTCATCTGGCAAGACACAGTGAAAATATTTGAGACGAGAACTCTGTCCCCCCTTCCCCTTCCCTTCCCCCCTTTTTCCCTCTGCCCCTTTTCCCCCCTCCTTTCCTCCCCCCCTTTCTCCCCCCCTCTTCCCCCCCCCCTCCCCCCCCCTCCTCCCCTTCCCTTATCATAGTCCCAAGGACAATCTTTTGTTAACACGTAAGCATAAAAATAATAAAGATTTCTCTCTTTTGATCTATTCCTGCCTGGTTTTCCCTGCGATAAGTATCCCCAATATGACCACGTTCAATATTCGGCATCTTGTGACGTAACCCTTTGCCATTTAAGTGCAAAATACAAAAAGTGGGTGTTGTTCCTGTAGGTCTCCTGCTCTCAAAGGGACATAGCCTTGAAATACAGTTCATAGTTTCTTTTCTTTCCTTTTATGTATAACCTTTATGTATACTTTGTCACCATGCAATTCTCTTGTATGATTTGTTGTTTTACTCTGTATAACGAATGATGCCATTACAGTCATAGCATCACCTGTAAGGTGAGAAAGGCACGGTACAGTATGAGGCACAGATCATGTATAACAAGGGGTTAAGCAAATTCTATCCAAGCATGTAGTGTGTCTTTAAGACAGGATAATACGTTTATATCTCCTTCATTAGTTTTCTGTTAATGTGTGTGTCCGGTGTTGCGGCCCCTCTGTGTGCCCTCAGCTTTCTCCCCTCTGCCACCCGTGCTCTCCTCAAGGGGGCGGGGCCGTACCATCTATGCCTTAGTGGCAGGACAAGAGGGGTGACGCTTGGGCCCTGCGTCTCCTGATTGCGCCCACCAGGTGTCAGCACCTGGTATTGGGCGCCTCTTGTCTGCCAGCCGCGTCCCGGATCCCTTCCGGATGCCGTGCTCACGCGCACGCGACCTTGTGCGCGTGACGTCACGGCGCCTGCGCAGTTGCGGCGGGAGCGACGGGGGACCCGAGAGAATATCCTTCTCCTCCGGAACGCCGGGGGGGTCACGCTGTGGGCGCACAGCTGTGCCGCTCGTTCCCCCAATGGAGGGGGAGGAGGGAAGGGAGCGATCTGGCGTCCGCACCTGTAGGGGCTTAATTAATCAACACCCCCTTTATATGCACCAAGCCTAGGCTGAGGCTCATTGACTCTCTCCTAACCCTGTGATGCCTGTGTATGCAATCACCGGTCTGAACGACTGGTAAGTACATTTCAGATGGCTTTATTGCTTTATTCAAGTGTTTTACTACCATGGCTTAGCAGTATCTTCTGCCCAATGAACCATACTATTCAGCCATGTCTGATTACTATATTTTAAATCTCTAGAACCCTGGGCATTCGATCCAACTATTGCGGTTTTTCCTGAATTGGTAAATAGCACTGTAGTCACCACACGCACTCCCACATTTTTAGTACTCTTTAACATGCACTGTTTGGTCTTGTGGTTTGTTGTTCTTTTGCTGTGTCCCCTCACCATACCCCATCCCATCACCTCCCCTCCCTCCCTCCCCCCCCATCCTCTCCTTTCTCACATTTCCCAGTCACCTTCCTCACTCCCTGCACTATCTTCCCCCCCCCTCCCTCCCCTTCCTTTCCCCCCCCCTCCCTCCCCTTCCTTCCCCCCCCCCCCCTTCCCAAGTTTCCCTTTCCCCCCTCCCTCCCCCCCTTCCCCTCCCTCCCATCCTATCCAGTTTTTCTGGTCCTCTTCACCTCACACTTTGGTCCCTTCACTGGTGCACATTCAGTGCTCTTTTCTCCAACTTTTCCATCGTTGCATGGTTTCTATGGGCGGCAGGGCCCTTGTGGTTTGTTTGTTCCTGTTAGTCATTCTTTTCCCTCCTGGGGTTTTCACTGTCTATTCGGTGTTTGGTCTTTCCTTTCCCCCCCCTCTTTCCCCTCTTCCTCCTTCCCACACTTTCTCCCCCCCCCTTTCCCCCCCCCTCTCCCTTTCACCCTGTCCCTTCCCCCCTTTTCCTTGTGTTTCACTGCACCTTTTCTTTCCCTGCTCAACCCTGAATCCACGCTCTACTATAATTAAATTGCCTTTTTTAAAAAAAAGTCCCTTTGGGAATCAACTGATCCCTCGTTCTTACTTTTGTTTTCAGCATTACCGTTACCCCATTTTGGGTGTAGTGCATACCGTTCGCTGCCTGTGTTTTTTCCCCTCCCCCCCCGGGGGGGTTATATATGCGTGATTCCTTGCAAGGCATACCTGGTCGATTGACCGCTCTCCGGGGAGCTGGTCTGTCATTGGGGAGACGGACGGCATAGGAGGGATTGCATCACTGGGAACATTCTGAAACATTGGGAACTCTGTGACGGGTAACTATACAAATCATGCATATATGCTGTGCTGTATGTACATGAGTTTGCCACTGTTGATTATTTACGCCATGCCTGACACATGCTTCCACCCCAACAGCTGACATTTATCCTCTGAAGATGACCCAGTGAGGGTCGAAACGCGTCAGTATTCCATTTTCCATGATCTTGCTGTGTCTAATATACTGTACTGTACATTGTTCCCAATTACGGGCATTGTCCACTGTGATTTTTATATTGTACTCCAGTTCGTGTCCTGACTCAAAGGTCAGAACTCATATGTTTTATACCATTTTCTGTATTAATAAAATTAACTTTTTGACTATCTATAGTCTTTTTCATTGGCTGCTTTAAAGCCCCGTTAGGGGGTTTCTCATAGTACTTTTTATGCATCTTTTGGGGTGCGCAGCCTAGTTGTCTGTACTCACCTGAGTGTCTTTGGTTGGTCATTTTTTCTAATACTGGGTGGTTAAACACCCCTCCCCCGTTGTTCTTTGACACTCAAGTCAAGACATGAACTGTGAACTGGTTTCGAGGTGTTGTATATGACTCTGGATTATGGTTTTCTTTTCTGTTTTTTTCACATATATTTTTGGCTATAGGCAGGCTGTGGTCTCCTAACCAGGATGAGTAAATTCACAGGGATAGATTGGGCCAACCTAATGACCCAATATGAGAACTCTTTTGAACAGGGTGATCAGAAAACCCTTTCAATCGCATCACTATTCCAAAAATTAACCAAGGTACTTGAGAGAATGTCTGCCCTTTTCTGGCATGTCAAAACCTTTGGCAGATACCTTGAGGAGCAGATTAATCCTTTTGGACTACGTGTCCAGATTTTTCCCAATGTTGACCTAATAAGCGATGAATGCAAGGCTGAATGGGAGGAGAATCTGAAATTGTGCTCCCGGGAGATGATGTCCATCTTATCCAGGGAATACAACAAACAAATTGGCCTCCTAGATGATGTCATTAATAAACTGGAACAAACATTGATGCAATATGCCCAACATCCCCTGTTTTCTGAATCTCAGACCCTCTTGGAGGAGAATCTATCAGCTTTTAATAAAAATATTTTACACAATAAGGAAACACAATTCTGGAGAGACAAACACGCCTTCTCGGAGGGACGTGCCTATAGATGGAAAAACCAGGGGTCCCTTCCAACCAACCATCCACGTCGGGATCCTAAGAATAAAAATAACACTCAAATCCCGAAACATCGGACATTTTCAGACTCTGAACCCGAACGAAAAAATTCCTCTCAACGTAGCCAATCGCGCAATAAATTACAACAAAAAAGAGACCGTAGCTTCAGGAATTCCCCTGAACACGATCCGAAGAAACGTGCAATGGACACTGCTCCTACGTTGGCATCTCAGAATACCCAACCAAACCACACAGGAACTAAAGAACATCCTGCTGATTTAGGTGGGATAATAGCCTCTGAGTCTATTATCAGTACTCTATTACCACAGGATCCCGCATACCATCCCAATCCCTCTATAGGCCCGGCCAAAGCAGCCCCACAAAAAGCTTTAAACTTGGTTCGGGGACTGGGGTCCCCACAAACCAACAAAACAGGCAAAGGCTTGGATCCCTTTGTGGTACGGATCCAACCAACCACCTAAATCTAAGTGTGATCAATTTATCTTCTTTTGATTTGTCACCAATCGAGATACAACTTTTATCCCGTGGACTATCCTTTTGCCCCGAACAAAACTTTGACGTTTTTGAAACCATCATTGATTTACAACTTTTTGCACGCAGGTTATTATTAAAATACCTGCATGCCAAGGATGACTCTGACGATGACGCTGTGGATGGGTCTGTTTATAGTATGTAGGAATGCAGGGCCTTACAAGACCTAACTCTCCTTTACCAAGAAAACAACACGGTGGATTTAATAGACCAAATCGATTTGGACGCCTTACTGCAGGAGGTGGACAAATTGATTCCAAATCCCCTATTAATGTTTAAAAAGGCCTCCACAACATTCCCTTCCTCAAGCATTAATCCTAACGTAGCAGTTTTTCTAAGGCAGACAATTCGAGATATATGCAAAATACCACAAACTAAATTCAAGCCGGCAAATCTTTCACATGACGAAAATCAGGCCCTTCAGCGCCTCACAAAGAACCCCAAAATTACAATAAAACCCTCGGACAAAGGGGGCAATGTGGTCGTCATGAACAATGACGACTACGTCTCAATGTGTTTGAACATCTTAAAGAACAAGGAATGGTATAAACCTATTTTGGCCCTCAGCATTAATCAATACAATTCCAGCTTTTACAGCATGGTCGATCACGCATTCCATATAGGGGCAATCACCAAAAACCCCTATGAATTCATCAGGACCCCACACCCCAAGGTAGCCACATTTTACAGCCTGCCCAAGATTCACAAAAATTCCACCACACTTACAGGCCGTCCCATTGTCTCCGGCAACGGGGCCATATCAGAAAATCTAGGTCGGGTCATAGATGCCCATTTGCAACCCCTTGTTCTGACCCTGCCCTCATTCGTCAGGGACACAATACAATTTTTACAACTTATCAATGATCTTAGGATACCAGAGAATGCCATTCTGGTGACTATCGATGTCGAGGCGCTATACAGCAGCATTCCCCATTCTCGGGGTCTGGCTGCTGTGCAAAGAGCCCTACAACAGTACTCTCAGTACGATCTGGCATTGATCAGTTTTATCCTGAACGGTCTGCATTACATACTGCACCACAATCATTTCTGTTTTAATAACTCCCACTACCTCCAGGTGCAGGGTGTGGCTATGGGGACCTGCTGCGCCCCCTCTTATGCCAACCTGTACCTGGGGGAGTGGGAGAAGTCTCTCTTCGAGGACGAGGACCTTGTCGTATACACCAGCCATATAACAAAATGGCTGAGGTATATTGACGACGTTCTCGTCGTATGGGAGGGACCCGAGATCAAACTGATTGAATTTTTCAATCGGATCAATGTAAACGATCGCAACCTAAGATTCACTATGACTCATGACTTCCACAGCGTCACCTTTTTAGATGTCTCCATTTTCGTCACTGCTGAAAGAAACCTATCCAGCACCTTATTCCGAAAGACAAACGCTGGCAATACGGTTCTCCATTCGGATAGCTTTCATCCAAACACCACTTAAGAACTCAATCCCCTACGGACAATATTTGCGCCTTCGTCGCAATTGTTCAAACGATGCTCTTTTTAAAAAAGAAGCCGAGGGACTTCAGATCCGACTGCTAGCTAGGGGTTATAGCCGATCCTGCCTGAAAAAAGCATATAATCAAGCTATAGGACCATCTAGATTTCAGCTGCTTTTTAGATCTAAGCCCGCTAAGAGTTCTGAGGGTAACCTCACCCGGATCATTATGCGCTACTCTCGACAACACACAGCCATCAAAAAAATCTTAAAGCGTCATTGGAGCATCCTGACAGACGATCCAAAAATACGCGCATTTGTTCAAGAACAACCTACCATAACATATAAAAGAGCCACGTCACTACGGGACAAGCTCGTCCAGAGCGAATACACCAATGATAATAGGAGGTTGAAACATCGTTCCACAGTGGGGTCCTTCCCCTGCGGACACTGCTCCTACTGTTCATTCATTAGGAGGGACAAAACTTTTGTCCTTCCTGATGGAAGCACATTTACACCCACACAATTTGTGAACTGCCATACACGTGGAGTGGTATATCTGATGGAATGTGAATGTGGTGCTTATTACGTGGGGAAGACCAGGCAGGAATTTTGGAAACGCATTTCCCAACATGTATACAGTATACAGGTTGGGAACCCGTATCTCCCTATTGGGAGACATATAATTTCCATACACAACTACAGGGTTCCAAGAGTCACTTTTGTGGCCCTTTGTAGAATGCATATTCCAACCAGAGGTGGCGACTGGAACAAGTCTCTGTTACAGAAAGAGCAGAGATGGATATTCCGGTTACATGCCACCTCTCCACCAGGCCTTAATGAATCGATCTCGTATGCCCCCTTTTTGAATGGGTTTTCATCTGGCAAGACACAGTGAAAATATTTGAGACGAGAACTCTGTCCCCCCTTCCCCTTCCCTTCCCCCCCTTTTTCCCTCTCCCCCTTTCCCCCCCTCCCCCCCCTCCCTTTTTTCACCCCCCTCTTCCCCCCTTCCCCCCCTTCCCCCCCTCCTCCCCTTCCCTTATCATAGTCCCGAGGACAATCTTTTGTTAACACGTAAGCATAAAAATAATAAAAATTTCTCTCTTTTGATCTATTCCTGCCTGGTTTTCCCTGCGATAAGTATCCCCAATATGACCACGTTCAATATTCGGCATCTTGTGACGTAACCCTTTGCCATTTAAGTGCAAAATACAAAAAGTGGGTGTTGTTCCTGTAGGTCTCCTGCTCTCAAAGGGACATAGCCTTGAAATACAGTTCATAGTTTCTTTTCTTTCATTTTATGTATAACCTTTATGTATACTTTGTCACCATGCAATTCTCTTGTATGATTTGTTGTTTTACTCTGTATAACAGATGATGCCATTACAGTCATAGCATCACCTGTAAGGTGAGAAAGGCACGGTACAGTATGAGGCACAGATCATGTATAACAAGGGGTTAAGCAAATTCTATCCAAGCATGTAGTGTGTCTTTAAGACAGGATAATACGTTTATATCTCCTTCATTAGTTTTCTGTTAATGTGTGTGTCCGGTGTTGCGGCCCCTCTGTGTGCCCTCAGCTTTCTCCCCCCTGCCACCCGTGCTCTCCTCAAGGGGGCGGGACCGTACCATCTATGCCTTCCTGGCAGGACAAGAGGGGTGACGCTTGGGCCCTGCATCTCCTGATTGCGCCCACCAGGTGTCAGCACCTGGTATTGGGCGCCTCTTGTCTGCCAGCGGCGTCCCGAATCCCTTCCAGACGCCGTGCTCACGCGCGCGCGACCTTGTGCGCGTGACGTCACAGCGCCTGCGCCGTGATGGGGGACCCGAGAGAATATCCTTCTCCTCCGGAACGCCGGGGGGGTCATGCTGTGGGCGCACAGCTGTGCCGCTCGTTCCCCCAATGGAGGGGGAGGAGGGGGAGGGGGAGGAGGGAAGGGAGCAATCTGGCGTCCGCACCTGTGGGGGCTTAATTAATCAACACCCCCTTTATATGCACCAAGCCTAGGCTGAGGCTCATTGACTCTCTCCTAACCCTGTGATGCCTGTGTATGCAATCACCGGTCTGAACGACTGGTAAGTACATTTCAGATGGCTTTATTGCTTTATTCAAGTGTTTTACTACCATGGCTTTGCAGTATCTTCTGCCCAATGAACCATACTATTCAGCCATGTCTGATTACTATATTTTAAATCTCTAGAACCCTGGGCATTCGATCCAACTATTGCGGTTTTTCCTGAATTGGTAAATAGCACTGTAGTCACCACACGCACTCCCACATATTTAGTACTCTTTAACATGCACTGTTTGGTCTTGCGGTTTGTTGTTCTTTTGCTGTGTCCCCTCACCATACCCCATCCCATCACCTCCCCTCCCTCCCTTCCCCCCCATCCTCTCCTTTCTCACATTTCCCAGTCACCTTCCTCACTCCCTGCACTGCACTATCTTTCCCCCCCTCCCTCCCCTTCCTTTTTTTCCCCCCGTTCCCAAGTTTCCCTTTTCCCCCCCTCCCTCCCCCCCTTCCCCTCCCTCCCATCCTATCCAGTTTTTCTGGTCCTCTTCACCTCACACTTTGGTCCCTTCACTGGTGCACATTCAGTGCTCTTTTCTCCAACTTTTCCATCGTTGCATGGTTGTTTGTTCCTGTTAGTCACTCTTTTCCCTCCTGGGGTTTTCACTGTCTATTCGGTGTTTGGTCTTTCCTTTCCCCCCCCCTCTTTCCCCTCTTCCTCCTTCCCACACTTTCTTCCTCCCCCCCCCCTTTTTTTTTTTTCCCCCTCTCCCTTTTACCCTGTCCCTTCCCCCCTTTTCCTTGTGTTTCACTGCACCTTTTCTTTCCCTGCTCAACCCTGAATCCACGCTCTACTATAATTAAATTGCCTTTTTTTAAAAAAAGTCCCTTTGGGAATCAACTGATCCCTCGTTCTTACTTTTGTTTTCAGCATTACCGTTACCCCATTTTGGGTGTAGTGCATACCGTTCGCTGCCTGTGTTTTTTCCCCTTCCCCCCCCCCTGAGGGGGGTAATATATGCGTGATTCCTTGCAAGGCATACCTGGTCGATTGACCGCTCTCCGGGGAGCTGGTCTGTCATTGGGGAGATGGACGGCATAGGAGGGATTGCATCACTGGGAACATTCTGAAACATTGGGAACTCTGTGACGGGTAACTATACAAATCATGCATATATGCTGTGCTGTGTGTACATGAGTTTGCCACTGTTGATTATTTACGCCATGCCTGACACATGCTTCCACCCCAACAGCTGACATTTATCCTCTGAAGATGACCCAGTGAGGGTCGAAACGCGTCAGTATTCCATTTTCCATGATCTTGCTGTGTCTAATATACTGTACTGTACATTGTTCCCAATTACGGGCATTGTCCGCTGTGATTTTTATATTGTACTCCAGTTTGTGTCCTGACTCAAAGGTCAGAACTCATATGTTTTATACCATTTTCTGTATTAATAAAATTAACTTTTTGACTATCTATAGTCTTTTTCATTGGCTGCTTTAAAGCCCCGTTAGGGGGTTTCTCGTAGTATTTTTTATGCAAGGTCACCCCTGATGGGCTCAGTCCCAAACACTTTCATGCCAGACGGATCTCCGTGGTGTACATCATGAAAGTGCCGAGGGACAGGGTATTTGACTCGTGTGTTGGTAATATCACATTTGTTTTCGCCAATGCGCACTCTCATAGGACGGGAGGTGCGGCCAAAATAAAGGCGCCCACACGGACAAATGATGCCATAAACCACGTGATCCGTCCCACAGTTGATAAACTGCTTCAGGTGGTGAACTCTACCGTCACTACCAGTAACAGACTTTTTTCTGTGCCACATGTATTGACAAGTGCCACAGTTCCCAACACTACACTTGTAGCTACCTTTCTGATCAAAGATAGTCGACCAGGCATTAGTGGACTTATTGAGGGGCTTCTTCACCATGCTGGGAGCTATCAAGCTTCTTAGATCTCGTGGTTTTCTATAGACTATATTAGGTCTATCAGGAAGGTGCTTACTTAAAATCGGATTGTGTTTGAGGATACTCCAATTCTTCCGTAAAATGCTTTGTATTTCAAAGGCTTTGTTAGTATATTGAGTGGAGAACTGGGTTTGTATAGTGTCCTGATCACTGGCAGAGGTAGACCGTGAATCATGTACAAGGGGCTCATCATATAGATGAGCATATTTATTACAGGCAGTATCAATTAAGGTGGAATCATAACCCTTGTCAATGAATTTGTTCCGGAGGATCTTGCTCTGTTCTAAATAGTCACTTTTCATTGTGCAGGTGCGCTTTAGATGGCAGAACTGTCCGTATGAGACATTCCTTATCCATCTAGGGTGATGGTTGCTCTCAGCATGTAAAAAGGAGTTGCCACTGCTGGGTTTAAAGTGTGTTTTGGAGATGATATTGCCATCAGGGCCATTCCTGAGCTCAAGATCTAAGAAAACAAGGCTGTCACTACTGATGACATGAGTGAACTCAATCCCAAAAGGATTGTCTCTACAATGCTCAAGGAATAGACATAGCTCCTGATCGGATCCATCCCAAATTATAAGGATGTCATCGATATATCTGGCAAAGAGGTCCAGGTTCGCCCCATGGGGTTATTGTTTCAGATGAACAACTCCTCCCAATAACCCATGAAAATGTTAGCATAGCTAGGGGCGAACCTGGCCCCCATCACAGTACCTTTGATCTGCAAATAATGCTCTCCAAGAAAAGAGAAGTGGTTATGTGTGAGAGAGAATTCAACGCAATCAAGCACAAACTTCGCCTGCACAGAGTCGAGTACACCTTCTTTGGACAGATAGTGATTTACTGCTCTTAAGCCATAGATGTGGTCAATCGATGTATAAAGTGAGGCTACATCTAAGGAAAGCCATCTGTATCTAGGCTGCCATACATAATCCGATAAAATTTCAAGCATATGGCTCGAATCCCTAAGGAAAGATGGAAGATTCGTGACTATTCGCTGTAGAAAATGATCAATGTAGCATCCCACATTGCTAGTGATGCTATCGATGCCTGCAATAATGGGTCTGCCTGGGGGATCAACCTCGCTTTTGTGCACCTTAGGAATGTGGTAAAAATGTGGGGTCGGGGCATGTCTGTTATAGAGAAAGTGATACTCATTTTTGGTGAGGACCACATCCAATAAAGCTTGATCTAAAAGTGATTTCAGATCTTTCGTATATTCTATAACAGGGTCTCCTTTGAATTTGATGTAAGTGCCTGTATCCCCAATAGCCTCATAGCCTCGGCAATGTAGTCATCTCTATTTTGAATAAATAAACTACTGCCTTTATCAGCTTTCCGAATGATGACATCTTGATTCTGCCTAAGGCTAGTGACAGATAGCCCCAGCGGGTCAAGATGTTTATTAAACTTGTTCCCTTTGGTGTTGGCATGACGAAATATCATTCTAAAGGATTCGAAGACCACATCATAGAATGTTGAGATGTATTTGCCCTTAGCCCAATGTGGAAAGAACGAGGATTTGGGTGCAAAGGAGGTGTGGACTATCGCTGTGTCGCTAAGGAGCTCACAGGAAGAAGATGGTGGTAAACCGTTATGCTCTGCCTCTGCATAAAGTTCCTCTAAGATATTCAGGGCAGAGTTGTCGTCAGTACTCAAAAAGATTAGGGACACTGGGAGGAGCATAGTTAAGACCTTTCCTAAGCAGATCAAGGTCGGTGTCAGTGAACACAGAGCTAGATAGATTGTAGATCTTAATGGTTGCAAGAGTGTGATTTACACTCTGTCTCTTTTTGTGTCTTTTACCACCTCTTCTGCCTCTTCTAGTTCCTCCTCCCTTTTCCTTGACTTCTTTGTTGACAGAGCGCATGACAGAGGGTTCAACATCTCCTTCTCCGTTGCAATCCCCTCTATCCTTGCAACTTCTGTCGCTAAAAAAGTCAATGGGTGTGTTACGTTGGCAATGCTGCCATTATTGAGATCAGATTCTAGGTTCTCCAGAATGGTGAAGGGATTATGGGTTGCTATAGAGGGGTCAAATATTATCTCAGGGTCAGAGGCTGAAGGAATAACCACAGGCCTGATAGTAAGAGGCGGTGGTGAGGCTGCACAAATGGTGGAACAGCGCCTCATATGACTGGACTGGAGAGGGATTACCCTTACTTTTATTATATATCATATATTATTAATTTCATTTTACTAATAATTATTATTTGTTCTACTACAATGGGATCTATGTATGCCCAGTACTTTGTAATTACTAATTTTTAGACATTACTTCTCCAGTCGCAGTATGATGCCGCATAGGTTTATCTCCTTCAGCATGATCTTTATTTTAGTGCAATTTTAATTGGGTTGGTTTCCGTTTATACAGCCCCCATAATCGCTGACCTGTGGTTGAGTCGTGGCATGCTAGTCTATGGGCACATATATGTGTGTGTGCAGAGTTGTAGGTGTGGCACATATTTTATGCGCCGATAGTTTCTTATGCTAGCGGTCAGATGATTAACATCATATCATTATTGTTTTATTTCTTTAATATTATCATTACCATTATTATTATTATTATTAACATTACTATTATGAATTTTACATTTTTATTTCAGTATTTAATATGTATTTAGTATTGTCTCAGTATTTATTTAATTTTATTCATCTAATGGTATTTATACTACTATCACCATTATTACTTTATTACTTGGTATATTCATTCATTATTCTCAAGTGGCTTTTTGGTCTCCTATTAGGGGCTTCATGACACTCAAATCCGTGTGAGCCGCTGCCTGTTAGGCAGCTGCTAGTTCTGACTGACATCAGGATGGCTCGAGTGAGCGGTCGGCCTCTGACATTCAGGTCCTGCCCCCAGTTGCATGCCGCTGTGTTGTCTTTTGCCGCTCACGTCATCAACGGGCTTTGTGGGATGCGGAGGAAGCGATGTGGATCCCGCCCCCTTCCTCCAGCTTGGAACGCAAACACATCGGCGTGCGTTCCACTTCGACATCGCCACGCTGTAACTACCAGCCCACTGTACACTCAATGCTAAGGCGCTTTACATGCACGGACCCCCTGAGATAATATTGTAGGTATTTATATTCTTTGATACGACTGGTAGTATTTGGAATGGGGGGTTTCCTACTTACTATGTTTACTACTGTTCACCACAGTTCACATCTAGTATGCTTAATATATCTCATGTCTTTGTCATCTCTGCACTTTGTGTGCGCAGCATGCCACGATCCTCTACCAATGGCTTAGCTTGCCTCTATTATATTTGTTTTCTCATATAAATACATACAATTTTCTGTATATTCTTTGGATTTTTTTGCCCGTATGATTGGAGGGCACAAGAGGGAGGGACGCTTTGAGGGGGAGGGGTATCATATCCTATCCTTGTTTCATTGACACTCAGGCACTTATAAATAGGGACTGCTGAAGGAGAGTTCACTGCATAGCTCTGATGAAGAAGGGATGATCCTTTCGAAACGCGTTGGCTGATAGTGATGCCTGTGCGTTCCTCTACGATCTTTGGAAGGTATAGCTCATCCTAGGTTGCATGCTGTTAGTCAGTGCACTTTCACGTTGCGCCTTCCTCTACTAATCGCTTGTGAGTTGTTTCTTTTTATCATTTTTATTCAATAAATATTTTAAAAGATAATGCACAAGGCTGGTGCACCCCTTTTTCTCTTTTCTCTCTGTGTCTACTAGGATCCCCCGTCCTTGAGGGCAGCAAGGCCTGTGTCGTTGTACCATTTGTATGGTGATTCACTTGTGCGCAGGAGTCATTTTTTCTTTTTGCTATTTCACTGCTCTCCTCTTCCTCCATGCTCTCTTCCACCAGGGCGATCACTGGGAGAATGGCTCACGATCAACTCCACCCGCCGGCGGTGCTCGCCCCTCCACTTCCAGGCAGCCCAGCTCCTCGCCAGCCCTCATTTTCCACTCGCAAAATGTGAGTAGGTGAGTGGAAAATTTGTGGGCTGCAGTATCTCACAAAAGTGAGTACATCCTTCACAGTTTTGTAAATATTTTATTATATCTTTTCATGTGACAACACTAAAGAAATGACACTTTGCTACAATGTAAAGTAGTGCGTGCACAGCTTGTATGTGTAAATTTACTGTCCCCTCAAAATAACTCAACACACAGCCATTAATGTCTAAACCTCTGCCAACAAAAGTGAGTACACTAATTAGTCATTTTCCTCCCCAGTGTCATGTGACTTGTTAGTGTTACAAGGTCTTAGGTGTGAATGGGGAGCAGGTGTGTTAAATTTGGTGTTATCGCTCTCACTCTCTCATACTGGTCACTGGAAGTACAACGTGGCACCTTACGGCAAATAACTCTCTGTGGATCTGAAAAAAAGAATTGTTGCTCTACATAAAGATGGCCTAGGCTATAAGAAGACTGCCAAGACCCTGAAACTGAGGTGCAGCATGGTGGCCAAGAGCATACAGCAGTTTAATAGGAGAGGTTATACTCAGAACAGGCCTCGCCAATGTTGAGTGCATGTGCTCAGCGTCATATCCAGAGGTTGTCTTTGGGAAATAGATGTATGAGTGCTGCCAGCATTGCTGCAGAGGTTGAAGGGGTGGGAGGTCAGCCTGTCAGTGCTCAGACCATACGCCGCACACTGCATCAAATTGGTCTGCATGTCATCCCAGAAGGAATCCCCTTCTAAAGATGATGCACAAGAAAGCCCGCAAACAGTTTACTCAAAATAAGCAGACAAAGGACATGGATTACTGAAACCATGTCCTGTGGTCTGATGAGACCAAGATAAACTTATTTGGTTCAGATGGTGTCAAGCATGTGTGGTGGCAACCAGGTGAGGAGTACAAAGACAAGTGTGTCTTGCCTACAGTCAAGCATGGTGGTGCAAGTGTCATGGTCTGTCGCTGCATGAGTGCTGCTGGCACTGGGGAGCTACAGTTTATTGAGGAAACCATGAATGCCAACATGTACTGTGACATACTGAAGCAGAGCATGATCCTCTTCGTTCCGAGACGGGGCCACAGGGCAGTATTCCAACATGATAACAACCCCAAACACACCTCCAAGATGACCACTGCCTTGCTAAAGAAGCTGAGGGTAAAGGTGAAGGACTGGCCAAGCATGTCTCCAGATCTAAACCCTATTGAGCATCTGTGGGGCATCCTCAAACTGTAGGTGGAGGAGCGCAAGGTCTCTAACATCCATCAGCTGGTGAACTCAGTGCCCAAGAGGGTTAAGGAAGTGCTGGAAAATAATGGTGGCCACACAAAATATTTACACTTTGGGCCCAATTTGGACATTTTCACTTGTGTGTACTCACTTTTGTGGCCAGCGGTTTAGACATTAATGGCTGTATATTGAGTTATTTTGAGGAGACAGCAAATTTACACTGTTATACAAGCTGTACACTCACTACTTTTCTTCAGTGTTGTCACATGAAAAGATATAATAAAACATTTACAAAAATGTGAGGGGTGTACTCACTTTTGTGAGATACTGTAGGTATAAATAATTTCTTTCTGAGACCAATATTAGTACTTATTTTGAAAATAAGGCCAGTTCAGGTGTGTGTGTATGTATATATATATATATATATACACACACACACACACACACACACACACACACACACACACACACACCCCTCCTAGTCAGAGGTGTATTTAGGTTTTGTGCTGCCCTAGGCCTGACTAAACTTGTGCACCCCCTAATTTAAATATGACCCACCCTTTCCTGTCAATGCCATGCCCCTTCCTTTTTAAAACCCGCCCTGTCATCTTTAAACCACACCCTTTCCTCTTTAGGCTCCACCTTTTCTTCTTAGAGCTCCACCTCTTTCTCTCTGTACGTTAACCACCTCCCACCCAGCCACTGCACATAAACGGCTGGGTGGTCATTTCCTTGTCCTGAGTGGACGTTCAGGAACGTCCCTCAGAGCGAGTGCTCGCAGCACGGCTACAAGGCGTGCTGCGGCTTGATCCTGTGATCATTATGATCACAGAATCCAGATGAGCAGAGATCGGGATATGGGTGCTGTGATCGGCCCTCCCGATCACGTGACGGCTGTGTCCAATCGCAGCCGTCACAATGTAAAGAGAGACGCATGTCTCTGTGACAGTTCTCCGCGCCAAGCTCAGTGCGGTTTGGGGGGAGGGGGAATCTGTAGATCTGTGACAGCTCTCTGTGCAAGAATTATTTTACACAGAGAGCTGTTACAGATCACCACTCAAACAGTACACCAAGCACCACTGTCACCCCTGTCCCCATACACATGTCAGTGTCCCCATAAAACATCTGTCTGTCCCCCATCACTGCCAACACCAAATAAACATTGATTTGGGTTCTTTTTACCAAAGAAATGTAGCAGCATCATTTTTGGTCAAAATTTATCAAAAGAAAATACTTAATTGCAAAACGTTATAACAGAAACTAAGAAAAATGCTTTTTTTTGTGAAAATTTTCAGTCTTTTTTTATTTGTAGCGTAAAAAATAAAAATCCCAGCGGTGATTAAATTCCATTAAAGAAAAGCTCTATTTGTGTGAAAAAAAACATAAAAATGTCATTTGAGTAGTGTTGCATGACCGCGCAATTGTCATTCAAAGTGTGACAGCGCTGAAAACTAAAAATTGGTCTGGGAAGGAGGGAGGTGAAAGTGTCCAGTATTGAAGTGGTTAAAAGTGGGTACCAAGTGCAGCCTCGTCAGTGCCCATCAAAGCAGCCTCGTCAGTGCCCATCAAAGCAGCCTCGTCAGTGCCCATCAAAGCCAGTGTGAACTGAGCCTAAGCCTAGGTTCACATTGGAGCAATTTGTCATGTGATTTGAGAGATCAAATCACATGAAAAGTCGCAGGCTATTGGAGGCAATGGCACTGTTCCAATCGGTGCGACACTGATTTTGCAGTGTCGCACCGATTTGCAAAAGTAGTTTCTGTACTACTTTTGCCAATTTCAGGTGCGACTTCAATAGACCTCTGTGAATGAAGCCACACAAATATCTATCAAGTAGCACCTGAAATCCCCCTGACCTTGCTACTTTGAAATCGCGCTACTTCGAGTGAAGTAGCGTGATTTCAAAGTAGCATTAATGTGAACCAGGGCTTAGAGATACAAGTAGCTATGAAAGGTTAACCACATATACAAGCAGACACTAAGGTGTTAAATACCATTGATTCCAGAAACACCAGACTGCAGATATTGAGCTGTAAAGAGTTAACCATATATGTAAGCATCGGTGTACATGTGTCCATTGAAACAGAGTAGTAAAGCACAGCAAGGACACAGAGGGTTATTTATCAGAGTCTGTATTTCAGGTAACAGGGAGATAGGAGAAACAAAGTTGGAGCGCGAAAAACAAATAGGAACAAAAATAGCCAAAACAAAACCTAGCCGTGTCTCGGCACTAACTAAACAATATTTACAGATCCTAACTACCAGGCTGAGCAAGCCTACAGCTTGTCAGCTTCCACATACCTTTTTGCTATCCTACACAGAAGTTGTCTGAGTATCCCAGGCCAAGAGCAAAGGCTGTCTGCTCAGGTGAGCTTAAATTACTCTGGGGGAGAGGACCAAGACCTGAACTGAACCATGAATCAGAGATCCCTGAACGTGTATGAGAGGAGCCTGGGAGATGTATAAACCCCGAACAGGACTTTTCCTGGCTCTCTCTGGGACGCTCTGCTACAATATATATATATATATATATATATAAAGTTAGGGCTACAAGCAGACAGGGATAGTCAGGAAAAAAGTTGGTACTCGGAAGCAAACGCAAAGCACACTGCAAATGTGCTTTATGTTTGTTTCTATTACGTTTTATGTATATATATATATATATATATATATATATATATATATATATATATATATAAACGTCAGGTGGGTTACCTTCTTCTCTTAAATCTTTGTTCAATCAAGACACCGTCAGGGTGGACTCCCAAACTTCCACCATAAATGATAGGAAAAACACGAGGAACGATGCTTGATGCAAAAAGTGTCCTTTTACTGAAAATTATTCCATTACATGATTAAATTACAAGCAAGCCACTGTACAGTTCCGAGCGCAATTGCTCTTCGTCAGGCTTATCTGGCTGTGTGTGAAAAGCCAAACAACACCATGTTCTCTTATCACCACCCAGTCCAGTACACACCTGTGTTCACTTTAAACTAATTAACCTAAACAAACCACCTATATACATTCAAGTATATTAGCCCTTGCTGCAAAAATCTAATGGTAATAAGCTGTCCCACATTTCCCAATCAAGGAATATTTACAACAAATTCATCCTTTTGCGTCTCATATAGCATCAGCACATCATTATTAACTGACTAGATTCTCTCACTTCAATAAATCAAATCTTCCCAATTATCTATCAAAATTATATATGTTACATATGTTAGTATTCTTGATCATGTCTCAATTTTCTTCATGGACTCCAGTTGATATTCTGCTATCTAGTATTCCCAACGGGGGCTCATTATGATTGATCTAAAGAAGATACAATACATTCAAGATATAATCATAACTTCTCTTCAGTCTTATACCAAAAAATTTCTACACAAATAAATATAAATCATAGTCTTTGTTCATACCATCAGGATACAAAGACTGTAATTTATTAATCCACCAAACTTCACGTCTTTTCAATTTCAAAATCCTATCTCCCCCTCTTTTGTCATAAAGAATCTCCTCCAGCACCATAAATCGTAAATCAGTATCTTTGTGTCCCATTTCTGAAAAGTGACGCGATACGGGAAGACCTGATTGGGGATGTCTAATTGTGCTACGATGTTGTGCAATACGATCTTTAATTTTCTGGGTCGTTTCCCCCACATATAGGGGATTACAGGGGCATGTGAGGATGTAAATCACATATGATGACTGACAGGTATAGAAACCATTAATTGTTATTTTATTGTTAGTTCTAGGGTGACAAAAATTGTTGCCCTTGATCATTAAACTGCATTGAATGCAGTTAAGGCAGGGGTAACAACCTTTCCTTTTACTGCCAAGAAAAGTCATTCTTTTCTCCTCCTGCCTGTCAGCTTTAAATTCAGATCGTACCAAAAAATCGCGCAAGGTTTTATTGCGCCGATATGCTTTCATAGGAGTTACTTGAAACTCCTCTATCTGAGGATATGATCGTTTCAATATCATCCAATGTTTTCTCAATACATTAAAGATCCTATCACTGTAACTATTAAATTGAAAAACAAACGGAATCCTAGGTTTGTCAGATGCATATTTCTTCTTATCAGAGATCTTAGTAGGATTCAAAATTTTATTCAATTCTTGTCTAATTAGACCTTCTGGATATCCCCGCTCCTTGAATTTACAGCACATTTCATCTAGCCTCTGATTTCTTATTGCAGTGTCACTCACAATCCGCATTACCCTGAGAAGTTGGCTTCTAATGATAGAATTAAAGACAGAATTGCGTACAGCAATGACCTTGGAGGAATTTAACAAGTGTAAAGATTTGGCCGACTAAAGTATCAACAGATATCGCTGTGAATTAGAGACCAGAAAACGTAACAAATTCGATCGGGACATCGAGGATTATGAGAAGAACCAGGTATATCGATGGCCGCGTCCATACAATCGACGAGGTCGTAGTGATTATGGAAGTCACAGGAGAGAAATGTCCGATAACTCTTCAGCCAATACAGACACTGACTCCTCATCCAATTTTTTACAAACAGACCGGAGGGAATTGTCCACCACTCGGATGCAAACCAGGTCCCGGTACAACAGAGAAGGGAGTCACGACAGATATCGCAACACACGAGGCAATCGTGGCCGATCAAGGGAGATCTAGTACATAATATCTCCAGGCGGGTCCTCTCATCGGATGAGGTAGGACTTTTTAACCGTGGTTTATCCTATTGCCCTAAGAGTCATCTAGATCCATTCCAGTTAGATCAAGATCTCTATCGCCTATTTCGTAATGTCAGATGGAAGGTTCATTTTCTTCACAAACCATTCATTCAGAATGACACATCTGAGGGGAGGTTGAATAGTAAAAGTCTGGGACTGGTGATGAAATCTAAATCTGTTCCCCCCACCTCTTATGCACCTGTTGAGATGTTTGTGCAGGAGGTTACCCGTGATGTGAAACGTTTGATTCAACAAGTGGACTTTAAAGATCATTTACCCAACAACTTATCCCCCCATGAAAGAGTAGCATTACGGGAGTTAACCAAACGGAAAGATATTATTTGTAAACCTGCTGACAAAGGGGGTTCGGTAGTTATTATGGACCCTCAGGCATATGAGAGTGAGATCAAGCGACAATTGGATGATGACACAGTATATAAACCCCTACAATCGGATCCCACATGGAGTATTAGGAAGATCTTGGAGAGTATTGTAAAACCTGCATTCAAAGAAGGGTTAATTTCACATGATTTATATGAGTTTTTGTTACCAACACATACCCGCATTCCGGTTCTGTATATACTCCCCAAGATCCATAAGGATAAACATTCCCCACCGGGACGCCCGATTGTATCGGGAAGAGACTCGATTTTTGTACCCACGGCCAAACTATTGGATAAAGTGTTATCACCTTTGGTGAAAACTACCCCATCCTACATTAAGGACTCGGGTGATTTTCTGATGAAGATTAGGGACCTACCACAGATTCAAGATGAATGCATCCTTGTCACCTGGGATGTAACAAGTTTATATACATCGATTCCTCATATGGCTGGTATCGAAGCAGCATTGAATTTAATTAAGAACTGTCGCAAGTACTCGGAAGCTCAGATTGTTTTTTTTGAAAAGTTATTCAAATTAATCTTATATAATAACTATTTTCTTTTCAGGGATCGTTATTATGTGCAATTGACGGGGGTAGCTATGGGTTCCAATGTTGCCCCGCCATATGCATGTTCATTTATGCATGATTTTGAGCAGAAACATATTTTTGGTAATGATATTTTTCGGGAGCACTGCGCCACTTGGTGGCGCTATATAGATGACATTTTTGCCATATGGCGGGGCAACATTGAATCACTCAAAACTTTTGATGAGATGATTAACAGCATTTCACCAAATATTCAGTTTAAAATCCACATCGGCGGGGATTCAGTCCCCTTCCTAGATGTACGGGCATACACAAATCAGGGACGGATTGAAACCGACATATATACCAAACCAACAGATAGGAATCAGTTATTAAGATATGACAGTTACCACCCCCCCCCACGTCTTTAATTCTATCATTAGAAGCCAACTTCTCAGGGTAATGCGGATTGTGAGTGACACTGCAATAAGAAATCAGAGGCTAGATGAAATGTGCTGTAAATTCAAGGAGCGGGGATATCCAGAAGGTCTAATTAGACAAGAATTGAATAAAATTTTGAATCCTACTAAGATCTCTGATAAGAAGAAATATGCATCTGACAAACCTAGGATTCCGTTTGTTTTTCAATTTAATAGTTACAGTGATAGGATCTTTAATGTATTGAGAAAACATTGGATGATATTGAAACGATCATATCCTCAGATAGAGGAGTTTCAAGTAACTCCTATGAAAGCATATCGGCGCAATAAAACCTTGCGCGATTTTTTGGTACGATCTGAATTTAAAGCTGACAGGCAGGAGGAGAAAAGAATGACTTTTCTTGGCAGTAAAAGGAAAGGTTGTTACCCCTGCCTTAACTGCATTCAATGCAGTTTAATGATCAAGGGCAACAATTTTTGTCACCCTAGAACTAACAATAAAATAACAATTAATGGTTTCTATACCTGTCAGTCATCATATGTGATGTACATCCTCACATGCCCCTGTAATCTCCTATATGTGGGGGAAAGACCCAGAAAATTAAAGATCGTATTGCACAACATCGTAGCACAATTAGACATCCCCAATCAGGTCTTCCCGTATCGCGTCACTTTTCAGAAATGGGACACAAAGATACTGATTTACGATTTATGGTGCTGGAGGAGATTCTTTATGACAAAAGAGGGGGAGATAGGATTTTGAAATTGAAAAGACGTGAAGTTTGGTGGATTAATAAATTACAGTCTTTGTATCCTGATGGTATGAACAAAGACTATGATTTATATTTATTTGTGTAGAAATTTTTTGGTATAAGACTGAAGAGAAGTTATGATTATATCTTGAATGTATTGTATCTTCTTTAGATCAATCATAATGAGCCCCCGTTGGGAATACTAGATAGCAGAATATCAACTGGAGTCCATGAAGAAAATTGAGACATGATCAAGAATACTAACATATGTAACATATATAATTTTGATAGATAATTGGGAAGATTTGATTTATTGAAGTGAGAGAATCTAGTCAGTTAATAATGATGTGCTGATGCTATATGAGACGGAAAAGGATGAATTTGTTGTAAATATTCCTTGATTGGGAAATGTGGGACAGCTTATTAGCATTAGATTTTTGCAGCAAGGGCTAATATACTTGAATGTATATAGGTGGTTTGTTTAGGTTAATTAGTTTAAAGTGAACACAGGTGTGTACTGGACTGGGTGGTGATAAGAGAACATGGTGTTGTTTGGCTTTTCACACACAGCCAGATAAGCCTGACGAAGAGCAATTGCGCTCGGAACTGTACAGTGGCTTGCTTGTAATTTAATCATGTAATGGAATAATTTTCAGTAAAAGGACACTTTTTGCATCAAGCATCGTTCCTCGTGTTTTTCCTATCATTTATGGTGGAAGTTTGGGAGTCCACCCTGACGGTGTCTTGATTGAACAAAGATTTAAGAGAAGAAGGTAACCCACCTGACGTTTATATATATATATATATATATATATATATATATATATATATATATATATATATATATATATATACATAAAACGTAATAGAAACAAACATAAAGCACATTTGCAGTGTGCTTTGCGTTTGCTTCCGAGTACCAACTTTTTTCCTGACTATCCCTGTCTGCTTGTAGCCCTAACTTTTGGCATGTTCTCCTGTCCATCCCTGTCTGCTTGTTACCCCAACCCCTGGCTTATCCTTCTGACTATTCCTTGTTGCCCTGCACTGCTGCTTTCTCTCCATCGACGAGAGCCTGCCATGAGCGTGAGCTGGGAGACCCTGGGGCTGTGACCTGGAGTCAGCTGCAGGGAAGGCCATCCTCACCTTCAAAGACCCTGTTCGATCTTTGTCGGTGCACACGTGGAGCTGCTTTCCTGAACCACCCAGAGCTCCATCCATAACAGTCACTCGAAGGGTCCACAAGCTTAGCCGTGCGCTCCTGACCCCAGCAGTGTGCATTTGTCACCTGGACTTAGGTGACCTGACAGTATGCTCAGGCCATGGACCCGGCTGATGTGCCGCTACCTGCCAATGATCAGCTGCAGGGCATAGTCCGCAGACTCAAGACCCAGAAATCTAATCAGACCCAGGTGATGCGATTCCTTCAGGATTTGGCTTCCCACATTAAACAGCTTCAGCCCTCCTTAGGACCCCCAGTTCGACAACCTCAACCGCAATCTGTTTCCGTATCTAGAAATTAAAATTGAATCCGCGCAATGAAAATAGGTACAGGTGGAGTATAGAACTGCTGCCTCTACAGGTGCAATTCCACCAAAGTGGAATGTGCTGAATTAAGAGAAAAAATGGATGTAGGTGCGGCGCTGTTCTGGTGACTAATTAGTGATGAACCACTATTAGCTGGCAATGTGTTAGAATTCTTTGCTAATATTCCGTATGTGATTTGTCCCATGTGAATAACAACCAAACATTTGAATAATACTGGTATTGCAAAATTATATAAAAAAATCATATAAAAAGTGCTCAATATAATATACACTACTTAAATGGACCTGGTATTAAAGTGCATAAACAAGAAAGTGCTTAGTGGAAAAAAAAGGGGGGGGGGTAGGGTTTGCTAATTAGCAGATTAATAAAGTGACTTGTGCTCAAAACAATATAAGCCAGTGCTTGCTGGAAAAACAATGTTGCTTTAAAAAGTCTTTTTGCATGCACAAATGGTTTTGTGCTTAGAAAGAATTAATTCCTCTAGAAAAACAATATTGTTAAAGGTAGGGTCTTGTTCCAGTACTGGCTTGGTGATGGTGCTGCTTATTCGTGCGCCTAATGTGCATACACTCACCGAATAGCCTCACCGCTACAGGGGTATTGCGCGATCACAGTATTTGCCACTGTGTAGCAACTCCTGGCAGTTCCTGTTCGTGCTTTTAATGTTGTTCAGCATATGGAAAAGAAGGGATGCCCATAGCGTAAAACTGCTTAAAAAGCTTTATTTTAAGTATAAGCAAAGATAGTACTCACATTATTTAGAGTTTAGTGTAAGCCTGAGGGATCAAGATTAAAAGCCGTCCAAATATCCTGTGTTTGTTTAGTTGGAGATGACGCAAGACGTTCGTAAGCCACGCCCTACGTGTTTCGTCATTGGACGTCTACAGGAGCGTCCGTCTTGCTACACCTCCCGTTCTTAAATAGTGTGTGGTGTTCTCATTGCGCTTACGCACTGTTGTTTAGCGGCGGCCATTTTGGCTATGATTTTTTCAGACCGAAGCCTGTGTCATTCTGATGTAAAGAATGACACAATATCTACTGCGGCTCTGCAAGTCCGCTCCCCTGTAATGAGGTTTGGACTGATGTCCGCAAGTTTATTACTTAATCATCCGCTAGTTTAATTGTGCATGTACGCACAAGACAAATGTGAATGAATCACCGCATACCTACATTCAGGATTTGTTATTTCGACGGTATATACACAATAACATATTGAATTAGAACTTGAATAAAAATAGATAAAATAACATGAAATACAGTTCAAGACCTTAATACATTCATAATATTACAATTGAAATTAAAATTAAATGTTAAAAATAATGAAAAAAATATGTATAAAAATTGTGTATATAAAAAAATAATAAAATATAAAGATATGTCTCCTACTAAGTGGAATAGATGGTTTATGAATATTATTCCTGGAAACGCTGGAAACTATGTTGCTTCTAGTGGAAGGTTAATAATGGGGTTGAGGGATCATAAACCCATAAGGATTCTATTTTAAATAATATGGAGAAAAAAATGGAGAGAAAAAAATGGAGAAAAAAATTGAGAAAAAATAAAGAAAAAATGATATATAGAATGTTAGATGGTGGGATACTTTGCGGAAAACTAGATGGTAAAGGGAAAAGAACATAATTAAGTAGATAGATAGGTAATGAAATCCTACAAATCAGTAATGATAGAAGGAGGGTTGTACGAAACCAATTAGCTTCCGGAAAGGTGTAATTTTACAAACCTAGTCCTTAGTATTGAAGTAAAATAAAAAATAGATAAAAATAAAGATAAAAGATGCCATCATGCCCTAGATAGTGTGAAAGACTTTTATCCTTGTTAGATCCTAGTTCGCATTTTGGTATGAAGGGTAATCTTGTTGGAACCTTTTTTGAATCCAGACATGATCTACTAGTGGGAACTGTTTCCATGTTGTAAGTAACCCAAACTTAATGTTAAATATACAGGTCAGATGTAACATAACCCAAAAATCATGTTGGATTTGTGTCCTCAATTATTATGCAGACAAAAAAATTGTATCTACTTCCAAAGACTACTTCTCGTAATACATGAAAGATGTTACCCTGGAGGAAAAAGTATATGTTAAAGCGGGGGTCCACCCATCTATCGTTTTTTTTTTTTTTTGGAGTTCATTCACAAACTTTTCTTCTCATGATTATCTACTCACATGTTCTGTGTAATAAGCCCGCCTGTGTCCGATTTCGTTGTAAAGAATAGCTTATAAAATTCACTGAAGGCGGTTGCCATCTTCATTGTGGGCATTTGAAGCCCACAAGCATGTATTTCCTGGATGCGGTGAATGCTGTGCTCCCAGCATTCACCGAGATGTTGTGATGACACTGTTGCACAATGCATGCTGGGAAGCCTGAGACTAGCTCCCAGGGGACTGTGGGAGGTCTGGGAGAGGCTAGAAACACGCCTACTCCCATGGGAGGAAAACCAGGAAGTGCTAAGAAGATTAGAAAAAAAAAGGTAATTACGGCGATTTAAATTTTTTTACACAGCATGTCAGCATCTAGGCAAGGAAGAGAATGCATAGAGATAATGTTCAAAATTTGGGTGGAACCCCGCTTTAAGAACCAAATTTTAATAAAGTGTTGTGTGTGGGTCGAATGTGATGTATTATTAAAGCCCTCTGAACTATCCCTTTGCATGATGCATAATGAGGCATAGTTTTGGTGGTATATGATGTTGCCCACACCCCTGTTGACGTAACCACCAAAAATTTGTTGTGGGTGGTTCTAGAAAATGATTGCGGAAAAACACTTTAGGTTGTATGGCTCTTGGTGGATGTTGTCCTGAAAAATATGAAAAGCAAAAAGTGGATCATGGTGGGTTGTGATATATGGGTCAAAGTTGAAGGCAGAGAGTGGGTCACAGTGGGATGTAATATATGGGTCGAATGTAATGTATCCATAAAACCATCAAGAACATCATTTCCAATGCTTTTTGCATGAAGCATTGTTTTGGTGGTATATGGTAATTGTTTACTCCACATTTGGTGCTAGAAATTGGTAAGAAAACAATTTAAGGCAAGTCAATGTTCATTCCTGTTGGTTGGAGGGTGTCTAACTAAAAGATCCATTTTGTTTCGTTTTGTGAGATCTTGATTCTTTTGTTGTCCCCTCTCCAGTGTCCCTTAATTTTATCAATAGCATAAAAGACCATACAGGTTGGATCTTTATTGTGGTGGTCTCTAAAATGTCTTGAGACACTGTTTGTTGAATCCATTTTTTATATTGGTGATATGTTCTCTGATTCTAACGTGTAATTGTCTGATTGTTCTTCCCACGTATTGTTTGTGGCATGGGCACTCTAGTATATAGGTGACATGGGTATTATTACAGGTTATTAGTTCCTTGATGTTATATTCCTTTCCGTTGGATGTTGACCTAAATTTTGATATCTTTATATTGGTTTTCTTACTGACCCTACATGGTAGGCACTTCCCGCACTTGTAAAATCCTTTTAGATTTTTAACTACTTTGATCTGTTTTGGTGGGTCAAGTGCATTGTGCACTAACTTACTCCTAAGGGATGGGGCCTTCTTGTAAATGAAAATTGGTCTTCTTGGTAGTACGGAGTTTAGACTTTGTCTGATTGTAGAATAGGCCAATGTTTTTTTTTTTATTATAGATTCCATGTTTTTATATTGCCTATTGTATCCTGTTAGAAAAGCCATATCGATGTTCTTATTCTTTTTCCTTCTGTGGTGGTCCAACTTTCCATCTATTAACGTATTCCTGTCCATTATTCTCACTTTATCTTTTAATGTTGTTAGTTCTTTTTTATCATACCCTTTCTCCACGAACCTTTTAATTATAGTATTTGCTTGTTCTTCATATTCATTTGGGTAGCTACAATTTCTGTGTATTCGCATTAGTTGCCCTTTTGGGATATTCCCAATCCATTGTGGATGGAGGCAACTGCTGGTTGGGATGTATCCGTTTCTGTCTGTAGTCTTGCAAAACGTTCTAGTGTTTAGATATCCATTATTTTTATAAACCTGTAAGTCAAGGTAGTCTATACTTTGTTTACTCCAGTTTCCAGAGAACGTAATCCCATAAATGTGGTTTATTTCATCGAAAAAAGATTGTAGCTCCTCTTCTGTGTCGCCCCAAACTATGACAATATCGTCTATGTATCGACGGTACATCTTCAAATTTTTTCTGTTTATGATGTAGATCTGTTCTTCCTCCCACCTATTGAGGAACAAATTAGCTACACTGGGGGCATACTTTGCCCCCATGGCTACTCACAGGGCGTAGCAACTGTGGAACTGGTGGGCAAGTCAGCCTGGGTGTGTGCCCAAGGGGGCCCAGGGACAGACAAAGGGAAATGGCCATGCAAACTGGATTGAATGATCGGCTCAAGATCACAGGTGGGCTCCTCATCCAAAGTGCCACACGACCCAGAGAGTGCCTCAGCCCGACTAATGCAGGAGACATTCTAGAAATCGCTATATGCAGCGGGAAGAGCGGAAGATACTGGGATGGTGGCAACAGGAAGTTTCTCTTTTGGGGTAACCTTGAGTAGGCAGGAGGAGGAACAGGAGGAACCCCAAGTCAAGATCTGTCCAGCAGTCCAGTCAACATGTGGAGAATGGAGCCGTAACCAAGGAAGACCTAATATGATAGGAGATGAAGCCTCAGGTAAGACAAGGAAGGATATCCACTCCTGGTGGAGTGTCCCTACCGACATCTTAACAGGGAGGGTCTGGAAGCAGATAAGACCCCCTGGAAGAACAGTGCCATCAATCGCCAAGACCACCAATGGCGTTGTGAGAGGCAAAAGGGTAAGACTCATGGAAGATGCAGTTCCCCAGTCCATGAAACTGCCAGCGGCTCCGGAATCCAGGTATGCCGAGACCGAACAAGGGGAAGCGCTGACATGAAGGAACACAGAAAAGAGAAGACGAGAAGGTGAAGGTGATATTTCAGGGTCCAATACTCCACCTTCCAGATGTAATAGCCCTGAGCGTTTTTCCGGACGAAGAGAACAAGTATCACAAAAATGACCTTTGACGCCACAGTAGAGGCACAGGCCCAGAGTTCTGCGCCTAGCGCGTTCTTCGGGCGATAACTTGGTCCGGCCCAGCTGCATAGGTTCCTCAGCAGGCAGGAGGTGCTCCTCGGAATGAAGAGAAGGAACATGAAGCTCAGGCTGCCTAAAGAGCGGCGAGTGCTGGCGTCTTTTTTCCAGGGCCCTCTCCTGAAAGCGAATATTGATCTGGTTACACAAGGTGATGACACCGTCCAGATCAGCAGGGAGGGATCTTCCTGCTAATTCATCCTTCACTCTATCAGAGAGGCCATGTAAAAAGGTTGCAACTAGGGCCTCATTATTCCAGCTCAGCTCAGCGGTCAAAGTACGAAAATTAAGTACTGTCCCACAGAAGCAGGCTCTTGACGAAGATGTAAAAGGGCGTTGGCCGCTGAGGAGACACGACCCGGTTCCTCGAAGATATTCCGAAAAAAAAGTTTCAAGAAATCAGACAGGCTAGAAACCACTGGATCATTCAGTTCCCACAGAGGGGCAGCCCAGGCTAACGCCTCGCCGGACAGGAGGGATATAATATAGGCTACCTTTGCCCGATCGGACAGGAAGTTTTGGGGCTGAAGCTCAAAATGAATTGTGCACTGGCTAAGGAACCCCCTGCAGGCCTTGGAATCTCCAGAGAAACGGGCCAGAGCTGGCAGTTGTAATGAATGTGTGGCTGCGACTGGTGCAATAGGTGCAGCAGCAGATAGCGGTTGAGGTTGTTGAACTAGGGGTCCTAATGAGGCCTGAACCTGTTCAAAACGAGAGGCCAAATCTTGAAGGAATCGCATCACCTAGATCTGATGCGATTCCTGGGTCTTAAGTCTGCGGACTATGCACTGTAATGAATCATCTGTAGGAAGCTGCACGCCAGCTGGGTCCATGGCTGATCAAACTGTCAGGTCACCGGAGACCAGGTGACAGATGCACTCCGTGGAAGTCAGGAGTGCACCGCTAAGGTAGTGGACCCTAGGACTGACTGCTGTGGATTGAACCCTGGGAGGTTCAGGAAGCAGGTCTACTGGAATACTGACACAGATCCCACTGGGAGCTAGAGCATAGATTCACCAGGGCACGGAGTCTAAGAGCCAGCAGGTGTTCACCAGAGCCTCTAGTGGTGAGGATGGACTGCGCTGCAGTCTGGCTCCAGGTCGCGGCCCCCAGGGTCTCACAGCTCACGCTCACGGTAGACTACAGGAGAAGAGGTAGGAGGCAGCAGGCTGGAACAACAAGGAAAATAAGGGATAAGCCAAATGTCAGGGCGACTAGTAGACAAGGATAAACATAACACGCCAAAGGTCAGGGTCACAAGCAGACAGGGATAGTCGAGAACAGGCCAAGGTCGGAAACTGGAATCAGAAGTAGGAAACACAGCAAGTACACACAAAAGCTAACACACAATGGTTGATCAGCAAGGTTGGCTTGTAATGCCCAGGTTAATATAGTGTTCCTAATTAGAGACCAGGGTAGAGCTATGCTGAGGGAAGATTATTTAAACAGTCAGGTGAGGGTGGCTGGCCTCTAAAGGTGAACACAGAAGGAAAGGTGAGCTGACAGACACACATTACTGCATAACCATGACACGACCTGACTGTGAGGATCCATTTTTTATTAAAGTGGACGCTTCCTCGACTGGGGTGGGAGCTGTGCTTCTTCAATCCTTTGCATAAAAACGTCAACCATGTGCGTTTTTTCTCCCCAAAAAATTCTCAGGCAGAGATGAATTACACTATTGGTGATCAGGAACTTCTTGCAATTAAATTGGCATTGGAGGAGTGGCATCATCTCTTGGAGCATTCGCCACATTCCATAACAATATTCATTGACCGTAAAAATCTGCAGTACTTACAGAATGCCAAATGACTGAACCCCAGACACACCAGGTGGAGTCTTTTCTTTTCCTGTTTTAATTTCACCATTACGTACAAACCTGGTGCCTGCAACTGTCGGGATGATGCACTCTCTATGTCTTTTGACATTCAGGATGAGGACCCTACCCCTGAACTGGAGCCAATCATCAGTACCTCATGCATCCTTGCCCATTCTACCACCCTGGAGTCAAAAATTCCTCCTGGCAAGACCTTCATTCCCAATGTGCTAAGAGCTAAGATCCTTACTTGGGGACATGATTCCAAGGTGGCAGGTCATGCTGGGTTCTTCCGATCCTTCCTCCTCATCAGTAACCACTACCGGTGGCCTACTCTTCGTTTGCATGTCAAAGACTACGTTAAGGCTTGTCATGTCTGTGCCCAGTCTAAATCCACAATGCAAGCTCCTGCTGGTCTGCTCATGCCCTTGCCCATTCCTGAGGAGCCCTGGTCCCACATAGCCATGGACTTTATCACCGATCTTCCACCGTCTGAGAAAAATATGGTCATTTGGGTGGTAATTGATCGGTTCTCCAAGATGGGTCATTTTGTTCCTCTTCCTGGTCTCCCTCCTGCTCCTGCTTTGGTTCCCATATTTGTTTGAGAGATCTTCCGCCTCCATGGGGTTCCTTCTCATATTGTTTCTAACATCGGTGTTCATTTCACATCTCGTTTTTGGAGAGCCTATTGTAAATCCCTCAATATCCTCTTGGATTTTTCCTCTTCGTACCATCCTCAATCCAATGGACAGACTGAGAGGGTTAATCAGGAGTTAGAGGTCTTTCTCCGCACTTTAGTCTCTGCTCATCATGACGATTGGTCCTCTCTACTCCCGTGGGTAGAATTCTCTCACAACAATCATGTTAACATCAGTTCTCAGAAGACACCCTTTCCCACAGTTTATTGCAGACACCCTCAGCTCCCTCTTCCTATGACCTGTTCTCCAGACATTCCAGCTTTGGCTACAGTTCAACAATCATTCAATTCTATTTGGGGAGATGTTCATGATTCCCTCCGGGCAGCTACTGATAAATTTAAAGGTTTTGCCGACCGTCTCTACAGCCTGGAGACAAAGTCTGGCTTTCCACCAGGAACTTCAAGCTCAGCGTTCCTTCTCTGAAATTTGCCTCAAGATTCATTGGCCCGTACACTATAATTTTTAAGTTAAATACGGTTTGTTTTAAACTTCATATCCCTAAAAGCCTCAAGATCTCAAACTCTCTGAAACCTTTAGTCCTCAATAAGATCTCTCATCCTCTCCCTACCTCGGTTCCGGTCTCTGAGGATAATCATGAGTACGAGGTTAGTCAAATTTTGGATTCCCGGCTCTGTAAAGGCATTCTTTGGAAAGGTTTTGGTTCTGAGGAGAGGTCTTGGATCCCTGCATCTGATGTATTGGCACCTCGTCTTTTGAGGAGGTTTCATTTGAGGTTCCCCTTCAAGCCTGGGCTCAAGAGAGGGAGGAGGAGGCCTCGTTAGAGGGAGGTACTGTCATGAATCTGCAGTAATGTTTCATGCCCTGTCTGTCTGCTTACCTCTTGTCTGTGTATGAGCTTTAGGGACTGCACTCACACCTGCATGTTTAAGTAATCTTCTCTCAGTGTGGCTGCACCCTAGCCTCTAACAGGAAACGCTATTCAACACCGTGCACTCCAAGCCTGCCTTGCCCAAGCAATAGTGTGTTTAGGCTCCCCTGTGTGTTTCTTGTCGTGTGCTTTACGTTTGTTTCCGTGTGCCGACTTTGGCTTGTTTCCTGACTATCCCTGTCTGCTTGTAGCCCCGACCTTTGGCGTGTTCTCCTGCCAATCCCTGTCTGCTTGTTACCCCAACCCCTGGCTTGTCCTTCTGACTATTCCTTGTTGCCCTCCACTGCTGCTTCCTCTCCATCCACCAGAGCCTGCCGTGAGCGTGAGCTGGGAGACCCTGAGGGCTGCGGCCTGGAGTCAGCTGCAGCGAAGGTCATCCTCACCATCAGAGGCCCTGGTGAAAACATGCTGGCTCTTAGACTCTGTGCCCTAAGGAATCTTATGGTCTAGCTCCCTGTTTCGATCCATGTAGAGCTGCTTTCCTGAACCACTCAGAGCTCTATCCACAGCACTCAGCCAAAGGGTCCACAAGCTTAGCGGTGCGCTCTTGACCCCAGCAGTGTGCATCTGCCACCTGGACTTAAGGGACCTGACATCTGTTGGCTGTCGCCAAGCATATGGGAGGTCCATCTGGCCGCAAACCCTTTTGACCCCTTTTCTTGCTTTAATAAAGTAACTAACATATCATTTAGACCGGATCCCTCTACATGTTCTCTCAGATAAAGATTTATCCTACAATGCTGTTTGCTAAGAAAATCTGTAAAATAATGTTCGTTAAGTTTATTAACGCTGAAAACAATGGACTATAGACTAGACCAGTGTTTCTCAACTCCAGTCCTCAAGGCGCCCCAACAGGTCATGTTCTCAGGATTTCCCTCAGATGAAACGGCTGTGGTAATTACTAAGGCAGGGAAACTGATCAAATCACCTGTGCAAAATAATGGAAAGCCTGAAAACATGACCTGTTGGGGCGCCTTGAGGACTGGAGTTGAGAAACACTGGACTAGACTATAGACTAGACCAACTGTGAGCCCATCAGCCAGGCTCCACGTATACACATGTGCCTGCACGAGCCTGCACACACTCTGGCTAATGGCAAGTCCCCCCCCCCATCTTCCCTATCTTTCCTAAGGGTGGATCCAGATGCCCATTTGGGGGAGCTTTTCAAAATGAGCATTAAAGATGTTTCCAAAAAATGTATCTCTGGGCAAGCCCTTCAGTTTATTTATTTAATGGATCCATTTTTTAAAAGCATCAGGCACAGTATGCTTGAGTAAGGAGAAATGGAACAAGGGATTATTCTTGTGTGTCTCTGGCTGTACCAATATTTATAATGCCTTAAAGTATTCATACACCTTGAAATTTTCCACATTTTGTCATGTTACAACCAAAAACATAAATGTATTTTATTGGGATTTTATGTGATAGACCCACACAAAGTAGCACATAAGGAAAATGATAATGGTTTTCAAATTTTGCTTAAAAATAAATATGTGAAAAGTGTGGCGTGAATTTGTATTCAGACCCCCTGCGTCAATACTTTGTATAACCACCTTTCGCTGCATTCTTCCTTGTAAAATAGCTTAAGCTCTGTCAGATTGGATGGAGAGCACCTGTAAACAGAAATTTTGATTTGTCTTGCCACAGATCCCCAATTGGATTTAGGTCTGGACTTTGTCTGGGCCATTTTACCACATGAATATGCTTTGATTATGCTTTGATCTAAACAATACCATTGTAGCTCTGGAACCTTTTTTTTCTTTTTTTCTTCTAAGATTGCTGTTTGGCTCCAGCCATCTTCCCATCAATTCTGGCTTTCTTTCAACAATGGCTTTCTTCTTGTCACTCTTCCATAAAGGCCAGATTTGTGGCATGCAAGACTAATAGTTGTCCTGTGGGCAGATTCTCCCACCTGAGCTGTGGATCTCTGCAGCTCCTCCAGAGTTACCATGGGCCTCTTGGCTGCTTCTCTGGTTAATGCTCTCCTTGCTCGGCCTGTCAGTTTAGGTGGACAGACATGTCTTGGTAGGTTTGCAGTTGTGCCATACTCTTTCTATTTTCGGATGATGGATTGAACATGGCTCCATGAGATGTTCAAAGCCTCTCCACAACTTTACCCCTGACCTGTCTGCTGTGCTCCTTGGCCTTCATGATGCTGTTTGTTCACTAAGGTTCTCTAACAAACCTCTGAAGGCTTTACAGAACAGCTGTATTTATACTGAGATTAAATTACACACAGGTGCACTCTATTTACTAATTAGGTGACTTCTGAAAGGCAATTGGTTCCACTAGATCAGGTGTCAGCAACCTTTTTCCACTTAAGGGCCGGATTCAATGTATGTGCATGCATGGAGGGCCTCATTCACCTGCTAATAAATGAAGATAATAAAAATCCTAACATAGTAATAATAACAGTACAGGTTTACCTCATTTTAAGGTGCTTCACTATTACAAAGCCAGTTCACCCTGAGGAAGTATGTAGCTGGGGATTCGGATTTTACTGCCCTCCCCCATCCTGGCACCCAAGGGTGACTGGCGCCAGCCCTGCCAGCCAGCATAGTTTGTAGATGGGGTTCCTGTCCCTAGAGAAAGTGGGATTCCTGCCCTTAGGGGAGATGGGGGCCCTGTCCCCAGGGGAGAGGGGGCCCTGTCCCCAGGGGTGATGGGTTTCTTGTCCCCAGGGGAGAAGGGGTCCCTGTCCCCAGGGAAGAAGGGGTCCTTGGGGTCCCTGCCCCCAAGGGGTGATGGGGCCCTGTCCCCAGGGGTGATGGGGTCCTTATCCCCAAGCGAGAAGGGGTCCCTAAACCCAAGCAAGAAGGGGTCCCTGTCCCCAGGTGGGAAGGGGTCCCTGTCCTCAGGTGAGAAGGGGTCCCTGTCCATAATAGGGCCCCCACCTATTGCTGTGTCCTCTGTACCCTTATAGCAGTGTCCTCAGTCCCCTGCACCCCCTCCCCACTGTAGTGTCCTCTATCCCCTGCAACCCCTCACTGTAGCTTCCTCTGTCCCCTCCACCCCACTGTAGTGTTCTCTGTCCCCTGCACCACCACTGTAGTGTCCTCTATCCCCTGCACCCTCCACTGTAGTGTCCCCTGTCTTCTGCACACCCACTTTAGTGTCCTCTGTCCCCAGCACCCCCCCACTGTAGTGTCCTCTGTCCTCTGCATGCCACCCCACAAACACACACTGTGTAGGTAGAACTCTCCTACCTTACACAGGTGTACAGCAAGCAGAGCAGCAGAGATATAAAAAATGCACTGATTACTGTGTAAATATCACTGGCAGGGAAGGGGTTAACCACTAGGGGGCAATCAAGGGGTTAACTCTGTTCCCTCGGCATGTTCTAACTGTAGGGGGGATGGGCTCACTAGAACGTGACAGAGATCACTGCTCCCGAGGCAGAACAGGGAAATGCCTTGTTTACATAGGCATCTCCCCATTCTGCCTCTCCATGCCACAATCGCGGGCCACCGGCGGACATCGCTAGCTGCAGATGACGCAGCAACGTACGGGTACAATTTTTTGTGCACTCGTGCCACTTTGCCGACGTATATCAGCGTGAGTCGGTCGGCAAGTGGTTAAACAGATGAGCTTGCTCCACAAAGTCCATACACCTCTACTGCCACCATCTGCTCTCTCAGTGACTGTGCATCTCTCCCCAAACTGAGACTCACCAGATGGTATGACCCAAATAAGTGTAATATCAGTGCCACTCCGAATCTCACCACTGCCCCTGGACTCTCAAATGTGTATGCTCATGGGATGGAAAAAAACAAAAAGCAACATCATAGCGCAGCCTATTTATTTTAAAGTTCCCCAATGCACGTGCATGTATCACTGTGCTAGTCACACTCATGTGTATCAGTGCCTAGAACTGGCACCCAGTAGTATCCAGCAATGCTGTACTGGCCGGCTGCCGCGGATCCTGGGAGGCGCATGCATGTCACTGGCAAGAAGTAACGTCCCCGATATTGACCTTGTTGTCTCTTAAACCCCGCTTCAATGCGTTTCACCATCATCCGTGTCTTCAAGAAGCTATTTAATAACTGTTCCTGATTTGATACCTGTTCTATTGGCAAAGTGGATTGTAAATTTATTTTTTTTAACTTCAAAGCAGAAAAAAATGATGTACTGTAAGTCTTTTTTTATCTGTCATTATACTAGCGCTTAACGTGCGAATAATGCACTTCATAGCACCAATTTTCTTTTTCATTTTTCAAGTTAGCCACTAAGGTTGGGTTCACACATATGCGAATTGGATGCGGTTTACGCTGCATCCAATTTGCAGAACATTTGAAAATATGTTCTTTTCAATGGGTCCAGTTCACAAATGTGTGTTTCATCCGCACTCTGCATTGCACAAAAAATGTTTGCATTTTCTAGGCAGTGCGGTGCGAATTGCTGGCACATAATCTTCAATGGGAATGCATCTGATTCGCAGATATGTTCCGTTGTGAACAGGAATTCTCTCCCTCTCCTCACTACACCTCCCCCCTCTCCCAGATTAGCTGATCCGCAGCTACAACGGAGAGGAACCACTGAATGAATAACTTTTATCTTCACAAGGAAACCGGAGCTGCAATTCGCACTGGACTAGTGTGAACCCAGCCTTAAAGGTTTCTTTAAGGTAAAGACTAAGCATGCTGAAATGTATAGTTATTCCTGCGCTACCATGTAAACGAAGGGCAATGAACGTTGAACTGCTGCAAGCACTGAATATAGGTCAAGCTCAGCCCATACAGCAATAGAAATAAGGTATGTAAAAATTAGTGCTGCGCTGTTCTTAAAAAAAAAAAAAAAAAAACCTGCTACAGGTAGTAGTACAGAGGTAAATGAACACATAAAATGATATAAACATATACAAAAAACAGAAACAATATAAGAATAAGTACAATCAATATAGAGGACTTCTATACCCAATAGGTGCAATGTGATATTCCACAATAATCGGTGGTAATAGCAAAGTGCAAAGTGCAAGAAAATCATTGCACATTTTCTGATTAGCCACATGAAAAGGATTTAAATCGCATTGGACTACATTCCCAGTCCCATTACATATTTTGCACATGTTTGCCTTTGTTTGAATTGTCACAAGTTCTACAGTGGACTTATTTTGGTTATATGTTTATTATACACTGCATTTGCGATTTTTGCGATTTTTGCACATATTGATCACATGTTGCACATTTAATTTATTAATTGCTGTTTTTTTGCACAATTTTTTTGCTTACTTGCACGATCCATTAGAGGTGTTTAGTGATTGTATATTGATTTTTTGGTTATATGTTTATTATACATTGCATTTGCGATTTTTGCGATTTCTGCAATTATTGATCACATGTTTCACATTTAATTTATTAATTGCTGTTTTTTGCACAATGTTTTTTGCCTACTTGCACGGTCCATTGAGGTTTTTAGTGATTGTATATTGATTTTAGTGTTTCCAGTAAGATACTTATCACATCTGGCCTTAAGTCTTTATTGAATGATTTTCTTGCACTTTGCACTTTGCTATTACCACCGATTATTGTGGAATATCACATTGCACCTATTGGGTATAGAAGTGCTCTATATTGATTGTACTTATTCTTATATTGTTTCTGGGTTTTTTTTTATATGTTTATATCATTTTACATGTTCATTTACCTCTGTACTACTACCTCTAGCAGCATAGGTTTTTTTTGTTTTTTTGTTTTTTTTTAAAGACTAAGCATGAGTACCAGGTATAGAGGATGAAACTAGAGTCTGAATCAGGCACTCCAACTGAAAATAACCATCCTACAGAGCTTTCACTGTTTAGGTTAAGTTGGCAATCAACTGGAAGAAGAGTAACCAGCGGAGACAGAAATGATCCCTTGAGTCCAAGCACCTCTGGATAGAGCCAGTGTGGTATCTTGGCCTAGGCCAACAAGGCCCAGGCCTAGGGCGGCACTTTGATGCCCCCCCCCCCCGCACGCAAAGAAGCCCTCCTGACTCCCGCCTCCCGCACATATTCAATCCCCGACAGCCGGCGGCTTGCTGTAGTGTGGTACTTATGGGTTATATGGAACGTACTTGGCTGGGTAGGGTGGAGGGACTGGTGTCCCCACAGACCGGCCGGTGACAGCCCCCACCCCCATAGAGCAGCCGATGACTGGCACTGCTCTCCTGCATGCTCCTCTAAGTATGTCTGTCCTGCTCGGCTATTCCTCCTATCGGCGCGTGATGAATGAACAGCGGCAGGGGGTGATAACAGCGGTGACTGAAGGGTGGCCTGGGGTGACAATGCAGTGACAGAGAGCAGCCTCATTCATGGACGAGCAGAGCGCTGAGCATCCCCCTCCTTCCGAGGAGGACTGGCTGGAGATGATGAAGGAGAGGAGCTTCCCTGACCTGGAGGAGAAGCCTGAGGACAGGTATGAATAAAGCACTGGTGGCGACTGATGAGGCCGCACTGGTGACCACTGATGAGGCCTGCACTGGTGGGGACTGATGAGGCCGCACTGGTGGGGACTGATGAGGCCGCACTGGTGGGGACTGATGAGGCCTGCACTGGTGGCGACTGATGAGGCCTGCACTGGTGGCAACTGATAAGGCTGCACTGATGGGCACTGATAAAGCTGCACTGATAGGTACTGATATGCTTCATGTTATTATTGTTAAAGTTGTTGTTAATATTTATTTTTGGATCTTAATTCTGCATAAAACATTTAACAGTGTAATTTCAGGAGTTAATTTACAATCGGACTTAGGGGCGGGGCAGGGTAGGGGTTGGGTGGGGCAAGTGGCAGCGAGTAACTCTTAAAGGCCTGGCTAGTGGCTCAAGACTTGAAATTTTTAGGCCTGCATTGTACATTCACATCAGTCCCTTCCCTCAAGGAGCTTACAAGTAGGCACTTGGTGCCCACTTTTAATGTACAGAGAGGAAAAGGTGGAGCCTAAAGAGGAAGGGGTGTGGTTTACAGATGATAGGGTGGGTCTTAAATGGAAAGGGGTGGGCCTTAACAGGAAGGGGTGGGTCATATTCAAATTAAGGGGTGCACAAGTTTAGTTAGGCCTAGGGCAGCACAAAACCTAAATACAACACTGGATAGAGCGATATGTAGTATGAGGACAGTGGAGTATCATGAGTGCTGAGTAAACAAACAAGCAATCAACCAACCCAATCATATTTAGACTAAAGCAGCCCATAGATGAGCCATCTTTTTTCATTCAACCAGGGGGTTGAATGAAAAAAAATGACCAATTCCCCCCATCCACACACTCGATGTGGATGGGGGAGTGCTCCCCACTGAGGTATTATATTCTGACAATGGGGAGACATCCCCAGAATACGTTGCAGGCCATAATATCATGAATTTATTTTGTGACATGATTTATCTGGAAGGATAAAACAGACAAAGCTTTAACCTTTAGTAAACAATAGTCCATAACAATAGATGGTTACCTGGATAATTCTTCTCATGCAGTCATATAACACAGTAGGCTGTGTTGATTCCCTGTGATCAACATATATTACTTTACACTCTTTGACAAGTAGCACAGACCCTATATGCATTATAACGGAAGCTGTCCGGAGAGAAACATGGGCACAGAAACTGCTATCTTGGATTTGAAGGTGCAAGTCACAGGGCTGTAATCTTCATCCTAGCTTTAATAGTGGAATATTGACACAGAACATACAAGGTGTGTCTAAAAAGTTTGATGAATAGTCCAATATATCAACAGCAACATGGGCCAGATGGACGTCGAAAAGCGCCACCTAGAGTGGAGTACACGTGACTGTCAGGGTAAACCTGCTGCGGGCAGTCCAAAGTAGTCATTGTAAGTGGTAGGGTCACAGTGCAATGGAGCCAGGAGTGAAGGTGCTACAAATTGGGGAACATGGCAATGGAGATGCATGAAATGTTGGTGCAAGTATATGGGACGGAAACTGTGAGCAGAAAGTGTGTTTATGACTGGTTCAAATGCTTTTGTGAGAGGAAGGAAACGACTGAGGATGAGCCACGTTCGGGCTCGCCATCGTCAAGCAGAACCCCAGACAAGATCAAAGCATGCAACAAATGCTGGAATGAGATCGATGACTGACTCTATGATTGATGGCAGAGGAATTGGCCATTAGCAAGGACATAGTGCGCAACATTGTCTGCAAAGATTTGGGTAAGCAGAAGATCTGTTCCCGGTTTGTGCCACACAGAAAGCAAAAAGGATGGAAACCTCTGGGGATTTCTTTACATGTGTGACCAGGATCCATCCTTTCTGTGAACCATCGTCGCAGGGGATGAGACCTGGTTCTACCAGTTTGATCCAGAATCCAAGCGGCAATCAATGGAATGGCGTTCACCATCTTCCCCATGACCCAAAAACAGTCGCCTGCCAAAGTCCAAGGTCAAGACAATGTTGAACGCCTTCTTCGTCAAATATGACATCATCTATTTGTTCCTGCGGGTCAAATCTTGAACGTCGCATTCTATGAGGACGTTTTCGAAACGGTTTGCTACGACGCATCCGCCGTGTTCCACCAGAGTTGCACAGGACTGGACAGTGAATGTTGCTGCACGATAATGCCCCTGCGAACTATACGATCTGTGTGCGCCAATTGTTGGCTCAGTGCAGCGTATCTGTTCTCGATCATTCACTGTCCTCTGCTGATCTGGCGCCTGCAGACTTCTTTCTGTTTCCCCGTCTGAAGAGCGTCATGAAAGGTGCACATTTTGCAGATGTGGTGGCAATCCAAGAATGGGTGACAGTGGTTCAGCAATCTATAACTAAAGAGGTCTTTGCTGACAGTTTCCAGAAGCTTTATGAACATTGCCAAAAGTGTGTTGTGAAGAATGACGATTATTTTGAAGGCCAATAAAGGTAATTTGTTTGTAGCTTCTGTTTTGTTTATTTCCTGATACCATTCCCTAAACTTTTTAGACACACCTCGTATATGCATTCACTGAAATGTAACGCCCCATACACACGATCGGAAATTCCGCCAGCAAAAGTCGGATGAGAGCTTTTGGTCGGAAATTGCGACCGTGTGCATGCTCCATCGGACTTTTGCTGGCGAAATTCCCGCCAGCAAAAGATTGAGAACAGGTTCTCTATTTTTCGGTCATCTGTATGCAATTCGGACGCGCAAAAAATCACGCATGCTCAGAATCAAGTACGAGACGGAAGAGCTTGGTCTGGTAAAACTAGCATTCATAATGGAGATAGCACATTCGTCACGCTGGAAATTTTTGGATCTTTTAATGCAGCGCAATCTTTTGTTCTTTATAATGCTAGAAGAATGAGGTTGTTTTTCTGCTCATATTCACACCGAGTTCTGACAAACTTATTTCTTTATTATTTCTCATGATCTCCTGAATAATCTTTTTGTTTTTAACCACTTGCCAACAGCCGCATGTATATTTATGTCGGCAGAATGGCACGGCTGGGCAAATGGGCGTACCTGTACGTCCCTTTGAATTTGCTGCCGTGTGGTCGCATGCACACCGCCTGTGCCGCATGCCCCGTGATTAGGATCGTTGGTCCCGCGGGGATACCCGCGATCATCTCACGGAGTTGAAGAATGGGGAGATGCTTTTTTTTTTTTTTTTTTTTTCCACTCAGCAAGATTATTTATCTGGGAATCGTTTTTCAGTTATCAATACTTCCAACTTCTTCCCATTCCTGCTTCTCATCATCGTGGTAATGCTGATTGTACTTTTTTTTTTTTTTTTTCCCTTATAAAGCTTGTTTACGTTATATTTATACATTTTACCTTTATACATTTCCCTCCATCCCTCCCCCTTCCCCCCTAACCCCCCCCAAGGTCGTGCGTCCCCTCCTGCCCCCCTTCCTCTCTCCCCATCTTCTTCAAATCCATCTCTGTTTCAGCCTTCGGGGTCATTTAGCTGTTGATCTCTGGGTCTCTTTGTCCTCCTACCTAGGCTGTCCATATTTCGGTCGCTCTCAGGGATGTTTTAAACTCCTCCCACCTTTTCCATTTTATCTCAAAAGCGCCCATTTTCATGCCCTCACTGTACCTTAAGTATTCTAAGTTATGTATTTCATTGATTTTCTCTAGCCAATCCTTCATTGCGGGTCTTTCTGTTCTTCTCCAATATTTGGGTATCAAGCTTTTGGCCGCATCCAAAAGATGCGGCAGTAGCGTTCTCAGATAGGCTTTATTAGACATTTCACTCAGGGGAAATAGGCAAACCCAGGGGTCATCTGGTACACTGATCCCTGTTATATCTTTAATAAAACCCCTCACTTCTGTCCAAAATATTTTTATTATCGGGCATTGCCACCAGATGTGGGTCATTGATCCTAATTCCTTGCACCCCCTCCAGCAATATTGTGGGGGTCCGTTATGAAATTTGTTCAATCGATCTGGGGTCAAATACATCCTGGTTAGGCATCTGTAGTTTAACTCCAGGATTTTACTATTGACTGACGTAACTGCTGCTCTGCTTAGGATCAATGACCCCTCTAGGGGAGTAAGCTCCCTCCCTAACTCCTTCTCCCACTTCTTTATGAAAGAGGGGGTTTCTGTGTTCCCTAGACCTATCAATAATCTATATGTCAGGCACATTTTCTCTAGTGGACGTAGGTTTTCCTTTGATCTAGTTGGTTGTGGGAGGGATCTAATAAACTGACTCAATTGGCTGTACCGCCAAGTATTTATTACCAGCAAACTTTTTTTTTCCTTTAACTCCTGATATGTGCATATTTTGTTCTGATGCATGATGTCCTTTAACTGTATGTTTTCATCTAATAGCCATCTCCCAAACCACTCCCCTCTCCCTGGCGCAAAGTATGCTGAGTCCTTAAGTGACATTAGAGGGGAATTGTATCCCCAGTGCTCCCTCTTGTGAACCTTGTCCCATATCTTTAGTGCCTGTTTAGTGATCTCGTGTGTTTCAGGACTAAATTCCCTTAAATGTGGGGGTATCCAAATTATTCTATTCAACCTAGCATTGCTAATCTCCCTCTCCATTTTCACCCAGTGTTTATCTGCTTTATTTTTTGCCCAATCAATTACTCTGGCTAGAGCTATAGCTTCATAGTATTTACACACATCTGGTGCTCCCCATCCCCCATTACCTTTCGTTTTTGTCAATTGTGTAGATTTTAAACGTGGTGCTTTTCCTCTCCAGATAAACCTTAAAAAAATTGATTGCAGTTTTCTTAGATATGCCTGTGGAAGTGCCACTGGCAACATTTGCATTATATAGGTAATTTTTGGCAATACTACCATTTTATATATGTTTATTCTCCCTCCCCAAGATAATTGTCCTAGGTGAATTCTACTGAGTTCTTGCTTAATCTCGTTAAGAAGTGGTATGAAGTTGGCATGGGAAAAGCGTCTCATATGAGGTTGTGATCTTAATCCCTAGGTAATTTAATTCTTTTTGCCCCCATAAAAAGGGGAAGTGCTTCTGATATGAATGATCTCTGGTTTTGCTGGTGTTGAAGCTTAGTGTTTCAGATTTATTTGGATTTATTTTAAAGTTAGAAAGCTTGCCATACTCTAACAGGATTGACATTATATTCGGGAGGGATATCCTTGGGCGCGATATGTATAAGAGGATATCGTCCGCAAATGCGGCTAGTTTATATTGATCTTTACCTATCATTACCCCACTAATATCCGGACACCGCCTGATCTTTTCTAGTAGGGGCTCTAGGGCTAATACGAACAAGACAGGGGAGAGCGGACACCCCTGTCTTGTCCCATTATACATATCGAACGGCTCTGAAAGGACTCCATTTGTTCTTACTCTAGCAGTAGGTCCCGAGTACAATGCCCCTATTCTTCTGCGTATCTTGATCCCGAAGCCCATCTCCTCTAGTGTGCTCATCATGAAGTCCCAGTCTACTCTATCAAACGCCTTTTCAGCATCTATTGACAAGAGTAGACTTGGGACTCCACTTTTCTTCAACTGCTGCACCGCCAGGAGGGTCTTGATACTATTATCCCTGCCTTGTCGGCCTGACACGAACCCAACCTGATCTGGGTGCACAATCCTTTCTATTATGGGTTTTAGTCTATCCTCGATTACTTTAGCATAAATTTTCGTGTCGACGTTTAGGAGAGAGATCGGCCTGTAGCTTGAGCATACTGTGTTATCTTTGCCTTCCTTTGGGATGACCGCTATTATGGCTTCTAAAGCTTCCTTCCTCATTTCTCCTTTTTCCCCAGTATCATTCATATAGGAGCACATTTTTGGTATTAGGAAATCCTGGTATTTTTTGTAGTAAAGCACCGTCAGTCCGTCTGGACCTGGGCTTTTTCCCATTTGCAACCCTTTGAGCGCTTTCCTCACTTCAAGTTCAGTGTATGGGGCTTCCAAGGTAACTTGTTCACTTTCTGAAAGATTAGCCAGACCACTATCTTCTAGATATTTTTTAATTTTCCCTTGTTTTTCTTCCCTCTCTTCAATGCTGATTTTTTTATTTATAGCATACAGTCCCCCGTAGAACTCCTGGAAAGTCCTAGCGATGTCTTTGTCTTTATAGGCAATCTCGCCTGATTTAGTTCTTATTTTATCAATATAATTATTATTTTTCTTTTTACTTAGGACCCTAGCCAGGAGCCTCCCGGGTCTGTTGCCTCCTATATATCTTTCTTTCTTAACTCGGTTGTACACCTTGCGGTTATCTGTTTCTATGAGCTCTCGCATGGCTTCTCTTTTTTTATGTAATTCCACCATAATCTCCTCTTCTCCCGTTTGCTTGTGTCGTTGTTCCAGCTCCTGAATGCTTTTCTGTATGGCTAATCTTTCCTTGGCCTCCTTTTTCTTCCTTTCTGAGCCCGCTTTTATTAAGATGCCTCTAATATAAACTTTGTGAGCCTCCCATACTACAGCTTCTGAGGTTTCCTCAACCGAATTAGTTTTAAAGTAAAATTCTAGTCCTTCCTTGATACGCTGGTCTATATCTCTATCGTGCAATAAATCCTCGTTTAATCACCAGCTACTGGAAGGCTGGTTTCCTTTAACTGATTTCCACAGAAGGCTTACTGGAGCATGGTCGGAAAATGTAATCGACCCTATTCTTGTGTCTACTACCTCGTCTACATACCTATGTTCCACTAAAAAAAAATCTAATCTAGAGTACGTCGAGTGTACGTGGGAGTAGTAGGAATAATCTCTGTTGTTCGGATGTTGCAACCTCCAAATGTCTTGGCATTGGTGCAGTTTCCTTTTGAGTTTATTCATCCATATCCCTCCAGTCCCACGGACACACGACGTACTATCTTTCCCTGGGTCGAAACATATATTGAAATCTCCTGCAATGATGGTCCTCCCCCTTTTAAAGCTTTCAAGTTTTGAAAGGATGCCCAATAGGTACCCCCCTGGGTTAGTGTTTGGGCAGTAGATGTTTGCCAGCGTACATTCCACCCCGTTAAGATTGCCCCTGAGAAACAGAAACCGTCCCTCAGGGTCAATCATTCTTTCATCTAACCCAAATCTAATATTTTTGGCAAAGCTTATCGCTATACCTTTTGAGCTCTTAACTGGGGAATCCCCGTATTCCCAGTTTGGGAAGTCCCTCGAGCGTATTCTTTGATTCCTACCCACGAGGAAATGCGTCCCCTGCAGGAAGACTACCCCTGCCTTGAGGAGCCTCAACTCCCCCACTATGTTTGCGCACTTCACGGGAGAGTTGATACCCCTCACGTTGTATGAGATTAAGTTTATCCCAGCCATCCTATTGACGCACCTCCTTGTAGGCTGAATCTATCTTTTAAGTCTAGAGAACGGGGAGCAGTGCCACGCATGCCGGTCTTGCCCTCCCCCCCTTCCCCCTCCCACCCCTGTCCCTCCCTCATGCCCCCCTTGTCCTCCCCCCCACCTCCCTCTTCCCTCTCCCCCCCTTTTGAGGTAACGGACCTTCTCCTGGCCCTTTTAACCGTGGCCCTACTGACTCCTCCTGGCCCCCCGGTTTTCCCCCTGGAGGTTGAGCTCGGAGGTACCATCCTTGGATCTGCCCGCTTTCCCCTGAGTGCCCGACTCCCCCCCTCCTCCCCGCTCCCCCCCGCCACCCCCCCAAAACCCACACCCCCCAGCCCTCCCCCCGCCATTTTCGCCCCCTTTTTTTTTTTTCTCCTTTTTGTATCTCTCCTTTCTTTCTTTTTCCCTTCTTTTTCTCCTTTCTTTTTTTTTTTCTTTTATTTGTGATCATATTACAATCCTGTGTCTCCTGTTTACGGTCGCCTCGTATTGGTAACTGGCTTCCAGGCAGGTATCCCCTCCCTGTTCTCTTGGGTTTCGGATTTTTCCCACCACCCCGGAATTTCCACCAGTGGCACTTCTAAGCGTTGGCAGAATTTATGTGTCTCTTCTGGGAACCTAAGTGTCGCAGAGCGACCCTCCTTGTGTGCAGTCAGACATGCCGGGAAGCCCCATGAGTATTGGACGTCATTTGCTTTGAGATGGACTAGGAGTGGCTTGAGAGTTCTTCTCCTGGCTAGGGTTTCTGCAGATAGGTCTGGGAAGATCTGTAGGCTTTCCTCTCCATATTTCACTTGTTGATTTGTTCTTATGCTTGATTTGATCTTTTCTTTGTCTTGGAAATTGTGAAATCAGACAATTACATCTCGTGGGGCATCTCCCCTGATCTCCGCTGGCTTTCTTATCCTGTGGACCCGCTCCAACTTGATCTTAGGTCTATTATCAGTTGGGTCTAGGCGATCTCCAAAAATTTGATCTATTATTTCTTGGAGGTTTTCTTTCCCCCCTTCCATCTCGGGCAGCCCTCTTATCCGCAGGTTCTTCCTCCTATTACGGTTCTCCTGGTCTTCCAGTCTGTACCGGAGATTTCTTTGTTCTCTTTGGATTTCTTCTATTTGCTGTTTGAGGACTTTTATCTCCATTCCCTGAGTATCCGTTGTTGTTTCCAACTCTTCCACTCTTTTTAATGTATGGCCCATGTCCTGTCGGATTGCTCCGATCTCGCTTTTAATTATTGTTTCTAGTCTTGCGAACATTTCTGCCATCTCCCTTTTTGTTGCTATTTGTCTGTCCTCCTGGGGGGCCTCTGCGGTCTCTGCCCTTGCCTCCATACTTAAAGTGTTGGTATCCATCTCCGCTAGTTGTCTTCGTGTACTAACTTTAGGTAAGGGTTCAGGGGTTTTGCATTTAGGACCGCCAGCCTTCCCTGGACTCCCTTTATTCCCATCTTGGACCATATATTTCCTTATAGCGCCCGGGCTCACGCTTGTTCTATTACTACTAGCCGTATTGGCTGCAGCCGCCTTCCCTCCCCTTCCCTTCATTGTGCTATTCCCCCTGGGGGTCCTGCGGGGTAGGTATGGGTGTCCTTCCTGTATAATCCCTTGTGTGTTTATGTGGTGTGTGTTCTAACCTTCTCCGGTACTCTTTGCCGTCACCGAAGGGTTGCTTTCTTCTGGGGTCCCTGCCCCTTTGGGTCGGGTATTTTCCGTAAACCCCTGCTCTTTCTGGGGGTTGCTCTCACTCCCTGTATCAGGGCAGTACCGTTACTATAATTTTAAGTCCTTGAAAGGAGGGAGCAGCACACCCAGGAAGAGAGAAATGGGGGAGGCGGGAGCTATCGGGCGGGGGGGGGAGACCCTCCACCTCAATAGCCCTCCAGTTGACAATACTACAGATCCTGCCAGTTAGCTGCTTTCAGCTACTACAGTATTAACAAGTCCCGTTCCTGATTATCTTCAGAGGTGCGTTTTGTGTGTGGGCTGATGATATTGACATAACATGAAAATTGTAAAACGTGTCCACCTTTGAACTAGCTGAGACAGATTAGCTTTGGTTATAGCTTATAAGAACACATTCTATCAGACATATCCTTCACTTCTTAAGTATAACTGTGGAGCTAGCTACACATGTTTATCGCTGATTAAAGTCAATGAGAGTCATAGCAAAACAATAGCCTTCCACAGTGAGTGGGGGTAGTTTACAATAGCAGATTGACAGGGTTATAAGATTGCTTTTCACAGTTTTAGCCAGTAGTACCCAGTCCCCTGCAGAGAAGGGGGATCTCACAAGTTGTTTGAGGAAAGGAGAAAGGCACTTACCCCCTCAGTCGCATTCAAACGGTCTTACCCAGCCCTTTTTTTTTTTTTTTTTCCTGTGTCAGCTGCTCCTTCCAGCGATGCAGCGCTTCAATTCGATTCACTCCTTGTCTGGCTGCCGTCCACTTCCTTTACCTCCTGGCATACCTGAGCATGCCCGAGGTGCTTTAGTGTGGCTGGGGGGTTCGTGCCCGATATCCTGCGGGGGATTGACAAAACTTTTGCGGCACAGCGAGGGTCATCGGGCTCCGGGGCTCCCGGTTCCAGCGCGGGGGGGGGGGAAGGGACGAATCTACCTAGGGGACAGGGTTGCTCTCAGCCGCACGCCGGAGCTGGAGGAGGAGACGTCCGGCATCCCGGGATCAACAGCCGGTCCAATTAGCCACCCACATCCGGCTCCTCCCTCATGGGGAGATGCTAATGTAAACAAGCATCTCCCCGTTCTGCCTAGTGACACTGTCACTGATCATAGCTCCCTGTGATCGGGAGCTATGATCCGTGACGTGTCACTCGTAGCCACGCCCCCTAACAGTTAGAATCACTCCCTAGGACACACTTAACCCCTTCCTAGCCAGCTAGTGGTTAACCCCTTCATTGCCAGTGTCATTTTTATAGTAATCAGTGCAATTTTATAAAATGGTCCCTAAAATGTGTCAAAATTGTCCGATGTGTCTGCCATAATGTCGCAGTCACGATAATAATCGCAGATCGCTGCCATTACTAGTAAAAAAAAAAAATTATTAATAAAAATGCCATAAAACTAACCCCTATTTAGTAGACGCTATAACTTTTGCGCAAACCAATCAATAAACGCTTATTGCGATTTTTTTACCAAAAATATGTAGATGAATGCGTATCGGCCTAAACTGAGGAAAAAAAAAATTTTTTATATATTTTTGGGGATATTTATTATAGCAAAAAGTAAAAAATAATGTGTTTTTTTCAAAATTGTTTTGGGAGCCACGTCGAAACGACCACGCAATGGTCAGTTAAAGCGACGCAGTGCCGAATTGCAAAAAGTGCTCTGGTCTTTGGCCAGGCAAATGGTCCGGGGCTTAAGTAGTTAAAGCCAGATCTCCATAATAATGTTTAGAATTATTTTTTATAGTCAGTTTTTTTTAATCAAGATCTCCTGTTTTTTTATTGTTTTGAAATTATTTTCTAGTGATCTCCATATTTTTTTTTTTGTGTGTCAAGTTTCCACATCAACATTATTATCTTAGTTATTGGTACTTTTTAACCTCAAGGACCTCAAGGAGGTTGGTTGGTGTCCCTTGTTATTTAGACATTGTATTTTTGAAATGTACCTGCCTACTCACAAACTGTCCTATTTGAAGAAAAACACATAGGCAAGTATTTTCATATAAAAAAAATCTCCATTTATTCTGGCTCATAACAAAATAAAGAGGAAGGCAATGCTGGAGAAACTGCGTGGATTTGCAAAGCCTTTGTACCCCAGGGCACACATCAACTCTTTGTATATAAAAATTGGTAGCCTGAGAAGTCCATATAATAAGGAGCACAATCTGGTCCAGGACTCACAAAGATCAGGAACAGCAACAGATGACATACAGTGGGGACGGAAAGTATTCAGACCCCCTTAAATTTTTTCACTCTTTTTGTTATATTGCAGCCATGTGCTAAAATCATTTAAGTTCATTTTTTTCCTCATTAATGTACACACAGCACCCCATAGTGACAGAAAAACACAGAATTGTTGATATTTGCAGATTTATTAAAAAAGAAAAAACTGAAATATCACATGGCCCTAAGTATTCAGACCCTTTGCTGTGACACCCATATATTTGACTCAGGTGCTGTCCATTTCTTCTGATCATCCTTGAGATGGTTCTACACCTTCATTTGAGTCCAGCTGTGTTTTATTTTACTGATTGGACTTGATTAGGAAACCAAACACCTGTCTATATAAAACCTTACAGCTCACAGTGCATGTCAGAGCAAATGAGAATCAAGAGGTCAAAGGAACTGCCTGAAGTGTTTTGGTTCATCAATCACACACAATTTTCAGCTCATGACTGTTGCAAATTGAATGTTAATAAATAGAAAAGACTATCATTCTGACCCCAGCATTTTTCATTCTTGTCACAATAATTTTTGCCCCCTACTGTCTATTGATATGTAAAACATTTTTTGGTAAATCATTCATTTTTTATCAATAATAACATCTAGTTAACAAAAATTATTTTCGGACAATAAATATGTTAAAAAATACTATACCTGGCTCCAGCTGGCTCCAGGATGGAAGGCCTAGGTTGATCCTCGGAAGCCTCAGCTGGGGTTGAGGGAAGGGTGGATGGAAGTGTAGAAAGTGATTCCCTGGCTTCAATCTGGTCTTCCAGAAACCGCATCCTGTTGTAGTACCACAGACTGGGTACATACACATCCTTTGCTGCTGCTCCTGATTTCATGGAAGCCTGGACCTTATTAAGCTCCTTCCTATATGTGCTTCGCAAGCTACCAATTTTCTTATCCACAAACTTGTTATCTGCGTCGGGGACCTGCGTCTTCACAAATTGCAGCAGTTTCTCCAACGTTGCCTTGATAGCTGGTTTATGTTGATACAAGGGGTTTTTAACCTCCCACAAATTTCTCATATCCCTGTATTTGTCTATGAACTGGCCCATGAATTCCGGGTCTTTGAATTGTTTCATATTTGCTGCAAGACAAAACACAAGACAAAAACTTTAATATCAGGCTAAACTCTCCGATCTTATCCCAATATACGCCTCAATCTCGAATCAGTATAGGCCACTGATGTCCCAAGTTAAAATGTTACCTTCGTTCTCACGATTGGCACTTCCTCCACTCACAGATCGTACGTACAACACACGCGTGTTAGCTTTATATACACTGCGCATGCGTGAAACTCCAACCGCGTCGCCCGCCCCTGACGTTCTTTCTAGAATATTCCCCGCCCCATCTCTTTTGTCGCAGTGGGAGAGGAACACGGTGGAGACACAGCAGGTGTGTAATAGCAGTAACGAGGAGGAAAGCCCAGAGCCAGAAACGTCACGATCCCACAGGAGATTTAAGGCCTCAAATATGGTCTTTGGAGAGATGGTGGAGATGGTGGACATCTTGAAGAGGGAAGTATGGACCTTACCTAAACCCAAATGTGAGAAAGGCCAAGATCATGTCTAAAGTTGTGAAGAGTCTGCACAGGAATTTTGGGGTATGACGATCCAAGGAGAAATTGAGGAAATGCTGGTCAGACCTGAAATTGAGGGAGCAGGTACAGAAGGATCAAGAAAGTACTTCTAAAAAGTAAGTACTTGTCATGTGTTCCTATTATTATTATTACTTGCATGCTGCTCCATGTGCTTTTCTTTACTGTTGTACAGTTTTAAATGGCTACTTTCATGTTCATGGGCACATGAACATCGGTCGCAGTAAACATCATTCGTTTGCCAACTAAATGCGATGTTTTTTGGCAGATACAGGGTTAACTACATTTGGTCATGCTAATTTGTATTAAAAGAAGTTTAGGACATTGTTGTCTAGATGTGTTTGAAACTAGAAAGAATTGCAAACTTGATTCAGTGTAATGTAAGGAGAGGACACTCAGCAGCTGTTTACACATCTGGACTCAGGAGCACTAGTGTGGGACACCAGAACAAACTTTTTAGGGTGTCCCACACAGGTACTCCAGTGGATACTTGGGGTGTCTCCATGTGTGAAACTTGTCCAAAAAAGGTAAGTATTCCAGCTTTGGTAAGGAAAAAAGTCATGTATTCAGCTTGGAACTCTGCCAAAACAGACAACTGTACAACACTTCCAAGCAATGTTTCATATTCCTATTTCTGGCTTCAAATATCTGTGTGCTAAGTATACCTTTTTTTGCTCATAGAGGAGAAAAGACTTGGGACGTCTGAGGACACCAGGAATCCCCCACCTCCGAAAGAAGGGAAACAGAGGACACCACAACATCACGATGTGGAGGAAGAGTCAAAGAAGTGGTTGAAATTGTCACAACAACAGGTCAGTGTCTGACACCACGGATTCAGGTAATAGAGGTATGCCTGCATATTTATAATACATGGTGTGTATTTTTTCTTTTAGGTGATGTGCATGTTGTGGAAGAACAATCTCCTCATTTCACCAGTCACAGTGCACAAAGGCTAATCCAGGACATAATGTTTTGTAGTTGGGATTTAGACATCATAAAGCAATAAACAAATGAGGTTGAACAAAAACTGAAGAACATGATTGATGTACTAGGAAGAATCTAAATAACAACAAAATGACATAATTTTATATTTTTTTGGACCAAGTTTTATAAATTTTTTACGCATTTTAAAAGCCAAATTTTGAACATGCACACAGTGTGTCAACATGTGCTATCTGCACCCCCAAAACACATCCATTGATCCCCTATGATGGGAGCTAGCACATGTTGATATTAGGCATGGGATCAGGAGGGAAATCCCCAGTTTGACTCCCAATTTGTGTGCATCTTCAAAATTTGGCTTTTACATGGGTGACATAACCCCATCTGACCAAGGCAAGATCAACACTTTTTGTGTCTGATATTGCCTTCAGTTTTTCAGTGTTGAACTTTGTAAGTTCCTGAGCTGTGTATGTTATGTTTTGAAACATGCCTGTTTATGTACAAAAAAAACATTTTTCAAGGTAAAACTTTATAAAACCGAGATGTTGTGTTTTTACACAAAAAATGTTTTATAACGCACATGTGCATGTGCACGGAGTAAAAGGTTTTATACTCATTCTTCTTTCAATGCTCAATACCAGTTTTTGTATTAAGTTGGTGTTTACAATGACAATGGGTGTTATTTAATAATGGAAAAACCACTTGGCACTACAAGTGCACTAGGAGAACCTAGGAGACAGCTAAAAGAAACACAGGCAAAAAATCAAAATCAAGATTTTATCAGATAAAATAGAAAATATTTACAAATTTGCTGGCATAGCAATGGCCCCCCCACCTGTAAAATAATCCACATATTTTTGCCGCACTTCACGGCGCTTTGGGGGGGGCAAGCCAGGACGCCCAGCTTCCAGGGCCATCAGTGTAGTTTCAGGAGTCCGGCCTCAGGCCCAACTAAGGCAACATAATTAGGAGCATTTCTCTTTAAAAAGTTGTGAAGTATGCAGCATGCTGGAACTATGTGGTTCAGTTTGTACTGTGCCGCATTAATTACCATAAGAAATAGGCGGAACCGGCTGGCCATTATCCCAAAGGCATTCTCCGTGACTCTTCTGGCTCTGGCCAGCCGGTAATTAAAAACCCTCTTCTCCAGGGTGAGGGTCCTCTGGGGGAATGGCCTCATCTTCATCTATGGAGCTGAAAAAATACATTGTTAAGTGACTAGGCTAGGTGTGTATGGGCCCAGGATAGCATGCTGGGGAGGTTGGTGAAGGCAAATATGCATGTAGGCCAAAAAAGGAGCATTAAAAACTTACAGCAGGGGCGTGGCTTGGATGGCTTCCGGAGCAGACGTGTCCCCTTAGAGTTCCTGACCAGATCCGCCTGCAAACAGCTAAAAGCAGCTAAAAAGCACCGATAACATGGGCAAACCTCGCAAGGCTAAAGACCCGGAACCCAGGGGACATACCACTAGATCTTCTTCGGCTCCCCCGCCCCTCATTACGGAGTATTTTGGCCTCGGGGCTCCGGCGGGACACCACGAGGCCAAGATGGCGCCGGCGCCGGCTCCACCATCATATGCAGCGGCCCTCTCCTCCTCTCCTCCGCGGCTCTCCCCGGGAAAGCGAACGGACAGGTATGCCTCTGAGGGGGATCTGCTACCCGATCACCCACCACTCCCACCTGACAGCAGCCAGGCCGGCCTTATACTATCCCATGTGGGGGACACACTTAGCAGCCTGTCCCAGCCATTTCCTCCCTGCCTACTGGGGCCTACACCAACACCGAGTGCAGGCCAAGCTTCTCCTCTGTGGGAATCCTCAGTCCAGGAGAGGGACCCAAATTCCCTGCCAAAGAGATCCCAGGCTACAAGGGACAAGTCATCATCCTCATCCCTGCAGCACAAGGAGCCTAACAAAGTGGCAAGGCCTTCCTCACCGCAGCGGCCTGAAGAGCTGCAGGGGGCTTATTCACATGCAGCTTATGCAGCACAAGTACATGCCAGTGATCCGGTAAGGCAATCTAATTTCAAGACCCCTCCACATACACTGCAGAGGGGGCCTCCCCCACTGGGCACTTCCTCCACTACCATGAGGGATCCACATGCCCATAACACAATGGACTCTGACCCTGAACCTGATGCATGTACTTCATGGAGAGATTATGTCCGTTGCATGCCCACGAAACAGGACTTTCGTATGCTTATCCAAGAGGTACGTGACACATGTAGATCTGAAATTAACATGCTCCGCACTGATTTACATCACCTGTCTGCTAAGGTCCATTCTATAGAAGAAGAAGCATACGACACAAGGATGGAAGTCTCCCACGTACATGATCGATTATCCACGCAAGCTTCGGCCCTTAGAGAGTTTCAACGCCATCTTGAGGATCTTGACAATAGAGGCAGACGTAACAACATTAGAGTCCGCGGCCTCCCAGAAGCGACCCAGGACGAGGACTTACAAGTCACACTGCAAGCTATCTATAACAATGTTTTGGGTCGCCCGGAAAACCAAAGAGTCAAGCTGGACAGAGCCCATCGCGCTCTTCGCCCCCGAGGGCCAGGCCCAAGACCAAGAGATGTAATCTGCAGGGTCCATAACTACGCTCTGAAGGAAGATATAATGAGAAAAGCTCGCAACATGCGTACCATCGATTTTGATGGAGCCCCTATACAGCTGTAGAAGGGAGGCGGGAGGAAAGACTGAGGAGACATTGCTGGATCTGGAAGCAGAGAAGGATTACGCTATGTTGCTCTCCCTTTTCTTTTGGGGCACTTCCTGTGAGAATAACTCCTAGCTAGGAGTACATTATCCCCACAATATAGGGATTGTCTGTATGAGGTGGACAGCGGGCCTACCGTACGGTTTATGAAGTAGTATATTGGTGTCTCCATCCCATGAAAGGCCCCGACCGGGTTAAGGTCGCAAGCTCTCCTATGCTTGCCGGTTGGTAAGCGCGCATTTTTACTAATATCACAGTGGTGCGGTGAAGGATTCATCCACTCCTTACCTACATTCCTGCCTTAGACAGGGACCCCTGCCTTTGTTCTTCACCTTACCTCACCTATCTGGATTTTTGATCATGATTAGGACTGTTATCAAATTATATATGATTTAAATTTTTGAACTTTTGTTATTATTTATTTTAATTAATTACTCATTGTATCACATTGGTTCACTTATCTTAATTATTTACTCATTGTATCACATTGGTTCACTTATACCTATATTGGCTCTAATTTAAGCCTTTAACATTCACAGCGCTGCTCCTTTTATTGATTGCCTATACAGTTGTACCCGGACTTGTCCTGGATCACCCTCCAGCAAAGGCGCTCCCTACAGCCACTCCTCACAACACTAAAGGAACATGACTTCCGTTACCACTGGGGTTTCCCCTTTAGCCTCACAGCAAAGAAAGATGGGAGATCCCCCACACTGCGATACCCGGAGGACCTCCACTCATTCTGCAAGGACTTGGACATTCCGGTTCCCCCCACACCCGGGTGGGACCCCCTACCCACTCCACCACCTCGTCCGGAACCCTGGGTTCAGGTGAACGGGAGAAAGCGACAGAGGCCGCATTCTAAATACCCACCAGAGATGACTTTCCCCTTTCTTTTTTGTTTTTTCTTTTTGCTGACCAAGAGGCTCCAGATCAGGATAAGTTATTAGCAGAAGTGTTACGAATATTGCTTATCATGCTGAGAGCTCAGGAAATAAGCTGTTTCTCTTGTTCCCACTGTAGAGGGTTAGACCCTAAGTTTAAAAATTTTTTTTTTTTTTATTTCCACTAGGTGGGAAGACGGGTTAGAGATTTAGAACTTATGCAACTTTAAGGTACAATACTATTGTTGATATACTACGGTTATGTTCTAACTCTCACAAGCTATCAATGGGGTCCCCCTCTCCCTTAGTCCCCCTCCCCTTCCATCCCACTACCCTGGCCCTCCCCCCCCCTCACCCCATACTTACCATTCCCCACCCCCTCCTACCCCCCTCTGTCCTACCATTCTTTACCCCACTAGAATGTACTAACATATGTACCTAATGGCCCTCGCCTATCCCGGGTATCTAAAGAGCTACTGGGAAGAGTCGCTGGGTCTTTACCCAGCCAGTACCCCCCATATTAGTGTGGTTGGTCCATCACTGAGCATAAACAGCACTAGCTGAATTTACCTGCTGCCTTGGTCTAGACCACATGGTTATCTGGTTACTAGCTGTTAAAGGAAAGTTCTTCTTTTTTTTCTTTTTTGCTGCTTCATCATGGTGTGCTGCATAATTACTTAACTGCAGGCGGATCTGGGAGGGGATAGCGGCCGGTCTGGGACTGTCCTATCCTCCCCCGGGGGACCTTCGAATGGCTTCCCCTATAACCCCTGTGGAGAGTAATGTTTTCATTCCCCGCATGGGGGGGAGCCCTCCGAGGGTTTCCAACCCACCACTCTGTTTGAGTGGGTTAAACCTCATTTGGTTACTACTTGATTTTGTACTAATCTTTGTTTTCTCTTTCTTTGTCGTCCACTTCTTCTTCTATTCTCTCGCCCCTGGCTTCTCTCTTTTCTGTTTCCCCCTAACTTGATGTACTGTGGGTGCTCCCCGCCTCTGGAGCCCAGGCCTAGCCCGTAGAAGCATGTTCCTGGTTGGGTACCTTACTTGAAAGTTCAGTCGATTATCATCCTCTGCATCCAAGCGTGCTCCACTCATCTTGGTAAGCTAATACTTCTTATATTTTTACCACCCAATGAGTGACATATTATCATTAAATGTGAAAGGTCTTAATTCTAACACCAAACGAAGCTTAGCCCTAAGGGAATTTAAAAGATCCAAAGCTGACATTATTTTCACCCAGGAAACGCACCTCACTAAGACTGATAATATGGCGTTTGCCACTAAGTATTATTCCCAGATATACCTAGCTTCTAATCCTCGTAAACGAGCAGGTGTGGCTATTTTGTTCAAAAAAGACTCCCCTTTCAAGTTACAATCACTAATTTTGGATCCCCTAGGACACTATATCATCCTGAGAGGCACTTGGAAGAATGCTGACCTTACACTCTGTAATATATACGCCCCTAACACTAATCAAACCTCCTTCCTATCTAAAGTGTATAAACGACTATTTGCATTTCCCCATCAGTACCTGGTTATTGGCGGAGACTTTAACCTGACCTTCTCCTCCTGCCTAGATAGACACTCTCTCGGGCAGAGTCAGGCCCCCAAAACCCTCGAGAGAAGGTGCTCTCTCTTCCGCCAATTGACCAGGAAATACGCCCTGTTCGACTGTTGGAGAACTGCAAACCCCTCAGCTAAACAATTTACTTTTTACTCCCACCCGCATAAGTCCCACTCGCGCATAGATTATTTCTTTGTGAATGCCCCAACCCTGAGAGCCCACGAGAGCTCAGATATTCAGGCTATCTCATGGTCGGATCATGCCCCAATAACCCTATCCCTGGCATTGTCCCCGAGAACCCTTGGTACATGTCATTGGCGATTGAATGATTTTCTGCTCAAGCATGACCCTTCCAGAGAGGACCTGGAAAAAACAATGAAATTATATTTTGCAGAAAACAGCTCACCAGAGGTTTCCATTGCTACTCTCTGGGAGGGTCATAAAGCCGTCCTCAGGGGCCAATGTATCTCGCTATCCACGGCGCTCAAGAAGAAAGCTAATACGGCCCGCATAGCCCTACTGGCTAAGCTCAAACAATTGGAAGCAAGGCTGCTCTCCTCTCCGTCCTTAAAAACTCTTAGAGAGATTGTACAGGTACGGGCCGGTCTCAGTGATATAGATGTGGGTTAAATCGAGAAGGCGCTAATAAGACTACGGCAAACCTACTATGACAAAGCAAACAAACAACATACACTATTAGCCAAACAACTACGGGATAAACTCGCGACCACCTCCATTACCCATCTTAATGACCGAACGGGTACTCCCCAAACACATCCCACTAAGATTGCTCAGATTTTTCATGACTACTATTCGACTCTGTATAATAATCCGGACGTTCCACACAATCCTCCCTCACAAGACCTATCCCAAAGAATCCATTCCTACTTAGAGGAGTGCGACATACCGAGACTCACCCCCACCGCCCTGACCACCCTAAACTCCCCCATTACAGAGGAAGAGATCACAGACACAATTAAATCGCTTCCAAACAACAAAGCCCCAGGACCTGATGGGCTCCCATACCAGTACTACAAAACTTTCTTACCGCACCTACTCCCCCATATGACAACACTGTTTAACTCATTTTTGTCAGAGACACCCATACCACGAGATATGCAAAACTCCTACCTTACGTTGATTCCCAAACCTGGCAAAGATCATAGCTTGCCTTCAAATTATAGACCTATTGCGCTACTTAACGCTGATCTTAAAATCTTTACGAAATTACTAGCTAACAGATTGAACAATTTCATGCCATCACTGATCCATAAAGGCCAGGTAGGCTTTATACCCATGAGGCAAGCAGGGGACAATACCCGTAAGGTTATCGACTTGGTAGAAGTAGCAAATAGGACTAAAGTAGAGGCACTTCTGCTCTTTTTCGTCTTGATGTAGAAAAAGCTTTTGATAGGCTAAGTTGGCCTTTTTCTGTTTGCTACTCTACGGCGAGCCGGAATTGCGGGCCCCTTTCTGCGAGCCATTTATCACTTATATTCATCCCCATCAGCCATGGTGCGCACCCAGCACGCAACTTCTAACACCTTTTCGATTTCAAACGGAACGCGTCAGGGATGCCCGCTCTCACCGCTCTTCTACGCCCTTTGCATAGAACCTTTAGCAGCCCATATTAGGGAAAACTTAAATATACATGTCATTCCAGTTCAAACCAGAGACTTTAAGATCTCCCTATATGCCGATGACGTTCTCCTTACACTCACGCAACCCCACATCTCCTTGCCGAACCTACATGTAGAACTGGACAGATACAGTGACCTATCGGGATATAAGATAAACAACTCTAAAACAGAGGCTCTCCCCATCAATATGCCTCCTCAAAAGCAAGCGGCCCTCTCGCAAGCATTTAATTACTCCTGGAAAACTTCCTCCCTAAAATACCTAGGAGTCCATCTCACACCCACATATGATTCCCTATATAAAGCTAACTTCCCCCACATATATACCATTATCAGAGCCTCACTGGCTAAATGGAAACCCCTGAAATTGTCCCTCTTTGGACAATTAGCTACCCTTAAAATGATGATCCTACCCCAACTGCTATACCTATTTGAGACACTTCCGATATCTATACCAGCCACACACCTAAAGAGACTGCAAGGCGACATGATTAATTTTTTCTGGAACTACAAGAGACACCGGATTGCTAAATCGGTTCTCTACGCCCCCCGCAACCAAGGAAGCCTAGCATTTCCTAATATAGCCAAATATTACTTGGCAGCTCAACTACGCCCTGTAGCCTCTTGGTGTACCCTGCACGCCTACAACCGCTGGACACAAATCGAAAAGCTATGGTTAGCCCCTATACATCCGAACTCACTATTGTGGAGTTCTGATGTGGCTTCCGAAAACATGCAGTTGCTGGGACCAATGTCCCTCTTACGCCAGCTGTGGAAGCGTGCAAAATCGGCACATCCCCTCACCACCCCTTCATCACCGGTCACGTCCTTCTTATTTACCCCCAACATTCCGGACAGTCTGACTTCTCAGATGTCCCATTTTTGGATGGAAAGGAACCTATTCCGCTATGGCCAACTGATAGACCCCAGGACCCGTATATTAAGGTCATTTCAAGACCTGCAAAGAGAATTTGACATCCCCAAACAGGCCTTCTTCAGCTACTTACAAATACGACACTATGCACAATCCTTAGTCCCTGATCTCCATTTCTCCCCGCTAACTGATTTCGAAAAGCTGTGCTTGGAGAGCTCATCCCCTAAAGGCATGATCTCACAAACCTACCAGCTCCTAACACACGATTTCTCACCAGAGGGTCCCCGCCATGTATACATGGGTAAGTGGGAGCAAGCCTTGGGTGCAGACCTTCCTCTCCACACATGGCAGCTCATCTGGTCTCAAGCCACTAAAAGCTCTATGTGTACGCTATATAAAGAGAACCAATACAAGATTTTGTTTCATTGGTATCAGACCCCTGACTTGCTCCACTCCAGGTACCCACTGACTGACTCTCGCTGTTGGCGGTGCCATAAGGATAGGGGAACCCTATACCACATTTATTGGACATGCCCCCTGATTGTGCCATACTGGGAATTGGTTCACTCCCTCCTAGGGGCCATCCTTGGTCCAGGGGTGCCTTTCGACCCGAAGGTTTTTGTGTTAGGCCTCCCACCAATCTCTCTCCCTAGAAGATCCAAAAAACTTCTATCACATATCCTAACAGCTGCACGTTGTTTGGTGGCATTAAAATGGAAGCAGAGGGAACCACCTTCGATGTCGGAACTCCACTCCAGGATCAGAGAGGTCAAAAGGATGGAATATCTCACGGCCTCCTTAACTGACAAACTTGAGAAACATAATCAAGTATGGGAACTATGGGTCCTTTTTCAAAATCCCATAACCTAAACCGCCATGTGACGCCCTCCGGAGGGTTGGTCTTTCCCTTTGGCGAGGGGGGACTGGGCTCCCGGGGTGGGGCGCGATCCCACTGCCCTCATTCTATTTCCCTATTTTCCCTACTCAATTCTACCCATCCCACTCTAGACCTTCTGCTAACTCTCCCTCTTCTCAATTCTTCTCTATAATTTCTATTCCTACACTTTTTTCTATCAATCTTTTTTTCTGTTACGTTGTACAAGGTATACATCCAGTGGTATAAATCTAAAGTTTGTCCACCTGTTATAATTTTTTCCTATTTTTCTAACATTCAGACAGACATGTAAAGTGACACTAACTTCATGTTATAACTGTTATTAGAGCCGGGCTCTTTTCTGGAAACGACTACTGCACTTTATTATGTATCACCTTGTACTTTAATTTTCTATTTGTGTTCTATTATGAAAAAATTAATAAAAATTGTCAATTTTTAAAAAACTTACAGCATGCATGAGGATAAAGAGGACATTCACAGCATATTACAATCATGGTAATTAGGGAATGATGAAAGAAATACAAAACATTAGCATACATTTAATACATAGAATTTGTTGTTAAAGGAGAAAACTTACCCTAATATAGTCCTTCTGCAGGATCTGTATGATGGCAGAACAGGTCTTTGGAATAATGATTCCCAGAGCCTGGGGGGAGATGCCTGTCGAGAACTTGAGGTCCTGTAGACTTCTCCCTGTCGCCAAGTAACGCAATGTGGTGACTAGCCTTTGCTCTGGAGTGATGGCTTGCCGCATGCAGGTGTCCTGCTTCGTAATTTAAGGGGTCAGCAAAGCCAGCATCCGGAGAAAATTCCTGAAATCATCGGGGTTATTCTCCTGAATCTTCCACGGCAAAGGCATATGAGAGAATTGGTCACGCTGGAGTAACCAACTCTTGGTCCATGAACTCCTCCCCACCCTGTTCATGGACTGGGTTTGGGTCAAAGCAAGAACCCCAACACCAAGCCCCCGCATAGCACGAACTCTACGACGAGTACATAACCGCAACATGGTTTCAAAACGGTCAGCTGGTCAGAGCGAACTAACAGAACACACTGAAAAACAGCAAGGCCTGAGAAGAGTGAGCTGAACACGCACTGAAGACCAGATACAAACCCACAAGCACAAGGTGAAGAGCAGTAACAGACTGAAAAGCACGAGGCTGAAAAGCGCAAATCGTCTCTCACCAAACTTCTACTAACATTAGCAGAAGGAGCCCAAAGGGTGGCGCACTGGGTACTGAACTTCCGTTTTACAGTCCCGTCGTACATGTACGTTACCGCATTCTTGACAGTTGGAATTTGGTGTGACCGTGTGTATGCAAGACAAGCTTGAGCGGAATTCCGTCTGAAAAACCATCCAAGGCTTTTCCGATGAAAATTATGATCGTTTGTACGCGGCATAAGAACACCTAACCTGCCCATTTTTTCAAGGTCTGTGCCACAAGAATAAGGATGGTTCTTGGACCTTAAAAAAAAAAATCAGCACTGATAAACATCTATTCTGATAGGTTCTCTTTCATCTCTTTAGTTGTTTTCCTGGAAATGCCCTTTAAAACTTCTCTCACAAATAAATGGTAAAAAAAGAAAGTGTACCTAATTATAATTTTCATGACCAACAGTAATCCATATATAGCCAAATCTTCCACAGTCAATTTATTTTCATGCTAAGAAGATTTTTTCTTAGCTTATTAAAAGTAATGATGGCAAATTGACCGTGGAACGTTATTTTCTCTGGCTGACATAAAAAAAAGAGACCAATGTAGGATAAAATGATTGACATCCCCCTTTTCTTTAGGGCCATTAGGAATGACAAAGGCCCAGTTCTTACAGGATCTACCTAAATAATAACACATAATTAATAGCAAAGATAATAAAAACTGAAGCATCACCGTGGGAGTAGTTGTCCAGCATGTGTACTGGCCATCTATATGCAGCATAATTGAATTTGTTTTACAATTAAAAACAGAAATGATTTGTAAGTACTTTATTAAGTCTTTTTCTGCAATAAGTAGATTAAAGAAGCTTTTCCCTACAGTGAATATGTTGCCATGAAAATAGAATTAGAATAAAAGTAGCATTCATTGCAATGAGCCATCCTATCATATTAAAATATTTGGGAACTGTTTTTATATTATATCATCTGAAATTACCCGTTTTTTTAGCAGCTGTAAAACATTAGTGTTTGTAAGGGTTAATTCTGCTCAGAAACTTAGATGATCAGTGAAACCTCTCGAGGCCCCAGGAATATTCAAATTTTCGTTTCAGACCGAGAGGAGAGAGCATCAGAAAAGTGAGTTGCACAACACTACACTGACACCAGGTCACGTAGGCACACATTCACCCCCCGATCACCCCCCCCAATTAACCCCTTTACCACCTGTCACTGTGTCACCCCATACAGCATCAGCCCAGATACCTGCTAGCACAGGGATCCTTAAACTATGGCCCTCCAGCTATTATGGAACTACACATCCCATGAGGCATTGTAAAACACTGACATTCACAGATATGACTAGGCATGATGGGAATTGTAGTTCCTGAACAACTGGAGGGCCGTAGTTTGAAGACCCCTGTGCTAGCACCTGCGTTTAGCCCCTCCGCCCAGCCCAGCCCACCCAAGTACATACCCAACACAGTATCAATCGATCACTGTCACTTACAAAACACAACACACATAACTGCAGCATTCACAGAGTCAGGCCTGATCCCTGCGAACGCTAACAGTTTTTTTGGTAGCGTTTGAATCAGTCGCTAACAGTCGAGAGTGCTTTTACCTATGAGTCTCACTACTGTACCAGTAAATTTAGAGCCCAAAATGGCAAATCGAGTAGTGAAGAGGTCTACACGTTTCTGAGCATGACAGATAGTGAAGAGGGAGTCACTCATCTGTCAGATTCAGGCTCAGAATACGATCCTGTAGATGACAGCAGCACCCTGACAGATAGCTCTGACGACGGAGTTGTGGTCCCTGCCAAGGTCAGGCGTACCAGACCCCGATCTTCTTCTGCTGTTGTTGAGGTACAAGAACCGCAGGTCCCTCGTATGGAGCAGAGAGCCAGTACTAGCGCCACTATTCCTTCTGGTGAACTGGCAAGCACCAGCGGCCTAGTACATCCTGGTCGTACATCCAGCACTGCAGTAACACTTGGTGACATGGCGAGTCCCATAAGTGCAGTCCAAGCTGGGGAGGTGGCAAGCACGAGTAGTGTCCCTCTGCCACCAAGAAGACAAAGACAGGCCAGTCGAGCCCATAGTGCCCTTCCTCCTGCATTAGCACCCACCACTTCTGCAGCACCCGTACTTCCCCCTTTCACTAGCCTAACCGGAATTCAGGTGGAAACAGTTGATTTTATGTCACTTGATTTTTATTTGCTGTTTTTCACCAAAGATCTCTATAGATCTATTGTGGACCAAAGCAATTTATATGCTGGTCAATTCATCCCCGCTAATCCCCAGCTGACCCTTGCCAGAGATTGGAGACCAATTACGGTCACCAAATTTAATACCTTCCTGGGCCTAGCCCTCCTCGTGGGCGTAACTAAAAAGAGTGAGTTGTGGTCATATTGGTCCACTGACCCAATTCACCATACGCCCGTGTTCTCTGCCTCCATGATCAGGACACGATACAAGCAGATCTTGAGGTTCATGCATTTCAACAACAATGAACTCTGTCGTCCTTGGAGTGACCCTGAATTTGATTGGCGCTACAAAATTCGGCCCCTCGTAAATCACTTCAACCAATGTTTTGCAGCTTTGTTTACCTCCCATCAAGTCCCTGATTACGTTTTCTGGTTACTTGTCATTCAAACAGTATCTTCCCATATACGGGGTCAAGATGACAGGGCCACAGGCTATACATGTAGTTTTATGGTTTACGAGGGAAGAATTTTGTAGAGCCAGAGAACTGCCCTGACTACATAGGGAGCGCTGGTAAGATTGTGTGGGACTTGGTGTCACCCTTATTCAGAAAGGGGTACCACTTGTATGTGGACAATTATTACACAAGCATGCCACTTTCTGATCATCAAATTGGCGCATGTGGCACCGTGCGATCTAATCTCCGGGGCTTGTAGATTCCCGTCTTAGGCTGGGGGAGAGAACCTGCTTGAGATGTAATAATTTGCTCGCTGTGAAGTGGAGGGATAATAAGAATGTTTTCGTTCTTTCCTCCCTTCACGCAGGCATGACAGTCCAAATTCCTACGGTGACTGGTGTTGTGGAGAAACCCCTCTGTGTCCACAAATATAACCTCAATATGGTCAATATACGACCAGTTGTTGGCGCCGT